>NC_087267.1:24319966-24633716 GCF_015220805.1 Pogoniulus pusillus | reverse complement strand
AGAGAGGTTCTGGAGTTTCCTCTGGAGACATTCAAAACCAGTCTGGATGCATTCCTGTGTGACCTACTCTAGTTGATCGTGCTCTGGCAGGGTCATTGGACCAAATGATCTTTCAAAGTCACTTCCAACCCTTAACATTCTGTAATTCTGTGATTCTGTGGTTGACTTGATGTCCTGTGTGACTTTTTTGTCTAGTTATTTCCTCCATTCATGAACAATCCTACAGTGACAGATGCTGCTTTATGAAAGGAACACATTACAAATAATTAAATTATTAATAAATGAAAAATGTATCCCTAAGGCATAACCCACCAATTTCCTGACACTTTCACAAATACCAGTGAGGTGCTTTAGAGGCAAAGCAGTGAAATTCTGTAGGAAAGTATTCCACAATTATAACTTTGTAAATATTGTGGAAATATACATGGCAAAACACTGAAAGTCCTGGGATCATCCAGATCACAGATGTCTCAAAAGTCATGGCTATTGGAATGCCACAGAAAAATACCTGAATTCAACTGAGTGATTAAGACATGCTTCATGAACCACTGCGCAAAATGAAGATATTATAATGGCAGACTTCACAAAACCCATCTGAGGCTGGCTGAAGTACATCCATATTTGATAAAACTATTTTAAAATTTCTTTCCTTTTACCAGTTTTGCTAGGTGAATGAATCATATTCATCCACAGATAATAAAGGTAGAAGTTTTTCACATTAACCTGGAAATACTCTGTTTTGAAATGAAAAGGTGAATAATTGTTTTTCTTACTGTGAAATAAACTTTCTACTGAGGAAAGAGGACCACAGCAAACACTGAATGATGTATTTCTTCTTCTCCCCTCAGAAGGAACTGCAAGATATAACTTAACAAGGCAGATAACTGTTAACATATTTTTCATTTTTTCTGACTAGTTTTATCTCTCTTTTCCTAACTGCAATAAAGGCCAAACAAGTTGTAGAGTATGGCATGAATCTTCGTATAAATTATTATCCCTGTGATCTTACTGTTCCTGCCTCTTTCATTCTGAATTTACTGACCACGTGGATCTTGTGCTTTTATCCAGTTGTTTGTTAATAATATTAAAAGAATCTAGAAACAAAACTAGGAATATGCCAATATTAATTTTACTTGTAAACTACAGCTTGGCAGCAGCAGTTGTCAAGAGAAAGATACTCAGTTCTCAGTGGGAAAGAGAAATGGTTCCACCAGTCTAGTAGGATATGTGCTTTGCCTGAAATACAATATCTGCTGATAACAATTTAGGTAGAGAATTTTTACACATCACTTTTTTTTCCTTGTGTTTATCTTATGAACTGTTTGCCATATGTATTCCTGTGACTGTAAGAAAACAATGATGTGTCAGGAGGTGGTAATGAAGCGGACTGCACGGAGGCTTTTCTTCACCCCAAATCATTCTCTTCTAATCCTAATCATAACCAGAAAAGTCCAGAAAAACAATTTAAAATGTTAGTAGCTCCTCCATGTTATGAATAATATTTGGCTTAATTAAACAAGGATTTTACTGCCAGCACTGCACATAATGTGGGGATTAATCTGAAGGATATTTGGAACAGTTTCTCTTTTTCATTATTATGAGACCCAAATTTAGAAGACTGCTGAAGTGATACCTCCCACATCCAGTAGTTTACTGTTGTACAAAATGAAATTTCTGTACTATTGCTGATCTTTTCAGAAGCTTTAGAGTATGGGAAGACCTGTGGGGTTATAACAAAGTTATTGCTGCTTGAAATTTTTCATGTTTTGGAACATACAAAATCAGATAAAATTACCAGGACTGCATGATCAAAACATCTCTCCCCTCACTGGAAAGTGTATGTTAAGGAAGGAGAAGCTTTTCATAATGCTTTCTCTTTATGTGGTTTTCCAAACTTAAGTATTTATTAAGGTAAAATATTCCTAAATTTGATAGTTTTGTAGGATTTGTGACCTTATTCTTAGCAGAAATTAGGACTTCATTGTTCCTTGTAAGAGAATTTCCTTTCTCCTTGCTCAGACAGCATGTTTTGCTCCAGCTAGCGAAGATACTCAGTGCAGCAATGCTCATGGAATTTACTGTGTCTACGCATTGGCTGAACAAATAATGGTTTCAGCAGCCCCACAAATCTGTTCTTACTTTATTGACCTTCTGTGAGCCAAGAGCCCACAAGAGGACAAAAGAGTGGTAATACTTCTCTGGTGTGGCTGCATAAGCTTCAAATGGTTCCCCTAATGAGAAACCACTTAAATACAGAGAATCTGTTTTCTTTCAAAAGTCACTGTGTGGAAACCCATTCCAAAACATGTTTCATAGGAAAAGCTCCCATGTTTTCACCAAAAATCACAAAGGAACATTACCAATGAAGTTTATTAATTAATAAATTAGACAAAAATGATGGGCCACAGGATGTCAGGGGTTGGAAGGTACCCAAGGAGATCATCAAGTCCAACCCCCCTGCCAAAGCAGGACAATACTATCTAGCACAGATCACAAATGATTTAAGATATTGTGGGAATTTAGAAAGCTCTTTTTTTAAATTTGAACTTTTCTGTCTTTTTTAAAGTTTAAGACTAATTTTAGAAGTAGAACAGTTTTGATATTGAAAGAGGCTAATTTCACAATGTTTAAACTGTTCCTACTTTCTTAAACTGAAAAATGTCTGGACTGACTATTAACTTTAACATACCAGACTTGCATTCAAAAAGAAAAAAATCAAAACATTTCTGATCGTCTTTCAGGCCAAGTACTACATTTCTTAGATATTAAGCTATACTATTAGTGTAATTATCTAAACTGCATTAAGTTAACTAAGAAATCAGAAGGGATTACTATAGTCAACCATGTCAGTCTCTTGTAGAGAAAGATATCTTGACCTGTTTATTTGCATGCAGATTCATTTTGATAATTTGAGATTGTAGCATTTTAAGATTGTAGCATAAAAATATGTGGTGGTTTGGATGTTACTCGCCCCCCCACACTTTAGAAAGTACCCCAGCTAACTCAGTCGGACTCTGGGAATATAAATGAAGCTATTTATTTACAGCTAGCACAAAATACAAGCAGATATTTACAGTATATACAGTTATATACAGAAATATACAGGATAAAAGGTAATACAGAAGCACAACTCCCCTCCCAGAAACCTGAGTCGCCAGGAGGGGCTCTCAACCACCCCTACACCTTCCCCCTGCCCCTCTCAACCTTACCCCAGTCCTAAGGAAGAATAGAGGTTCAGCCAAGAGGTTAAGAAGCAAGGTTAGTGGCAGTGAGGTTAAGGAGCTGCAGCTGAGTCCGAAGCCAGCCAGAAAGTGAAGACAAAATGGTGAAAGTGTTATCTAATGTTTTCCCTTCTTGTTCCCATACCTCTCAGCGAGACTGTGAGGGGAGTAGACATCACAATTGTTTTCCTTTTCACAGCCAATTATCTACTTTTTCTCACCAAAACATTCTAGCCTGCTTCAAACTAGCACAGGTAGTCACCAGCTCTGTTATTTAGCTGCTTTGCTCCACAAATGAATTATTAGAAGAAGAGGCAAAGTCCCCATCTTCCTTCAAGTTGTTTTGAAGTGAAATGCATCTGCCAAGGTTTACTTAAACTTCTTCTGATGGAAGTCTGCTTGCTTGTGATATATAGGTGTGACCTACCTAGTTAAGGAGCATGAATGGTATGGGGAAGATTTCCATCAGATTGTGCTACCCACTCAACAAGATCTTGTGAAGGGCTGAATGCAGCTACCTTAAAAAATTCTGGCTCCTGTTCGGATTTTTTTGTTACTAAGCATGGCGTATGCCCAAGTTTCAGGAAGTGTCATTCTCTCTGAATGAAGGACTTTGTGCAAATGCATATGTTAAAGACTCAGCTTTATTATTTATATGCCTACAGACTGTAGGTTGTAATTTCATTTCTCTGTTAATATTAATGAATTCACTAGCATTTTACATATGTACATGGAGCACCAATTTTAATTCAGAGTTTACTAGGAGAAGCTATCAGGAAGAGAGGAAGTGCCAGCTGCTCCAAGAAAGCTGTGGGTTATTTAATAAAATGCAAAACTTTCCCCCCTTTTTTTTTTAGTTCTGTGCAATTCTTATGTGTGCGCCTGAAAGTTGTATACTTTGTTCTTTTCTGCATGGTCGCATGTCTGTTTCAGTGTGAGCACTGAGCTGGCATGCTAAGCTGTGTACATTGAAGAGATTATGCACCTGTCACATAATGGAAAACACCAGCATCTTGCTTGTCTGACATGTTTGCTTCTGGCTTCATGATGAATGATAGTTTCTTTCCCAAAGACAAGAAAGTGCTGCCAGAAAAATTAAATTTGCCTGTGATTTGATCCCTAGTCCAGTCCCCGAGGAATATCAGAGTAAGAGGTAGATGAAGATGAAATGTGTGCTAGAGAACTTTAAATAGACTTATTTGGCTACTTGCTGGATTCTGTGTTAAGTCACTCTGAAAAGCAGAAACAGTTCTGTGAAGCAGAAATAGCTAAGGAATTCCGCTATCTTCATCTGTGTTAGAAAAAATGATCATTAATCACAGAGGGCAATCTTGAAAGACCAGGAATGTTTTGTGGAGATAATGCCAAAAAAAAAAAAAAAAAAAATCCATATAATCTACTGTATTTCTAGAAATCAGATTAACTTCACAAAAATATTTATCCCTTGGTACTGATTAGTGTCATTTTTTTTTCTACAAGTGCAGTAGAGAAATGCAGTTGTATTAGATGTTTGCACAGCAAGACAGAGATTGCTCTTTGGTACTAGGATATGATAAACTTTCATGGTTGTGTTAAATCTCTAATTGTAACTGAGACATCATTATTATGTACAGGACAGCATCCAAGTCATTGATGATTTTGCGTAAAAAGGAAAACAAGACAATATAACTTACAGTTTAGTCATGCTTTCAGCTGTTTCATGTCTTGATGGTCAAGAGGTCCAGGTAGTGAAGTGGATTGGAAATGTTTGAAGAAGTCAGAGAATTGTGGTCAATGTGATGGAGTCTAGTTGGAAGCCTCTAACTTAGTGAGATCCCACAGGGGTCAGTACTGGAACCAGTTCTGTTCAAACTGAATATACATCAGTGACCTGGATGAGGGCACAGAGTGCACTATCAGCAAGTTTGCTGATGACACTGGGTGGAGTGGTTGCCACACCAGCAGGCTGTGCTGCCATTCAGTGAGAGACAGGCTGGAGGGTTGGGCAGGGAGAAATCCGGTGAAATTCAACAAGGGCAAGTGTAGAGTCTTGCACCTGGGGAAGAACAACCCTGGACATCTGTGTAGATTGGGCACTGATCCTTTGGAAGGGGAAAAGGATTTGGGAGTCCTAGTTGATGGGAGGTTGACCACGAGCCAGCAATGTTTTAGCTTACATTTGAGTAGATGTTCAGCTTCTGGTCTTTCTTACCTCCTACTACAATAATGCACAGGTTTCATAACACAATCAGGATTTTGATCTTATGAATATGATAAAATGCTGTGCACTGTAAATGTGCATCCACAGGCTGAGCCTTGACATCAACACATATGCAATATCATCCCATATACCATCTGGAATTTAACTCATGATCAACACCTAATTGAAGACACATTACCCTGTGTTTCCTTTAAACCAATAAAATTTTCAAGGACAAGTTATGGCAACTCAAGCATTACTTAACACACAGTAAATTGATGGGATTCAGCCCCTTGTGATTGTTTCATTGTTTAAGAATTGTCATAGTTTGTGTAGCTGAGAATATGCCAGTGAGTTGGACATCCAATAGAAACTGAAGGTCCAGACCAACAATTTAACAGAATCTGTAAATACAGTAGAAGTCTAAAACTTCCTGTATTGAATGCTGAATGGTAAATTCTTACATCATAAAGATGGAAACCAGAAAATGATGGAAGTCTCATTTCACACAGGCTAGTGAGCTTTAAGTTTACTCTTAAAAAATAAAACTAAATCTGATACAGGATTAAATCTTTAATTAGCTTAACTCTGAATTTGTATGTGTACAAATATTACATTTTCAGTAACTGTAAGCTCTTTCTTGCATGAAATCAGGCTCATTAGTTTAAAAGGCCCAGCAAAAGCAACAATTTCAATACATACATGACTACCTTCTAGGAAAAAAGCAGAAGACCTAATTGGTCATACACATCTATTTTTGAAATCTTATTTTTTGTTCAGTTTACAGGGAAACTTCCTTACAGAGGATAAAATAACAATAGAGAGATCTTTGTTATCTAGGTCAAGGGTCAGAACTCAGCAGTAGCAGAACATTATTTTTTAAATAATTGAACTAAAAAATTCTTAACTTTCGACCTGCATTTTCAGTGTGGACACAGAGTTTGAATTTTTCTCTTCCTAAAATAGTGCTTTCCAGGCGTGATAACAATTTCATAACCAGCTGACCAGAAATATGACCTTGGTAGAATGGTCAAATGATTGTTTTCATGCTGATTATCAAGGTCATGTTTACTTGATATTATGAAATGTATGGATGGGATCTAAGTGATGTTACCAAGCTCATTGGTAGAACTGATGACACAACAGTTGCATAAATCTCTTTTTTCACAGAAAACCTCCTCCACCACAGTGCAGTTAAAATAGATGAAGAGTTAAGAGAATAAAGACACAGGTCTTGCAGGTCCTGGTTTAATTCTACTGAACTCAGGTGGAATAACAGCAGATGTTCACAGGTATAGCAAATGCCATTCAGACAAGTACTGCACAACAGTTCCCAACTAAAAGACAGCAAGGTCAAAATGAGATCAGAAGAGAAGCAGGAAACTACTTAAAAGATAGTGTTTAATAGCAAATCTAGGAAAGATTTCTACCTGTGAAGCTAAGGAACAACATGTGATAATTTGCAAGTGTTTTTTCTAGTAAGCTAGCACTTGTTGAGTGAGGTATAGTAGAGGAGATCATAGCAGGCAACACATCTATCTTTGAATCTAGTTATGAAAAAGACACAGGCAAACCAATGCAGCATGATACAGGAATTGGCCCCAAAGCCCAAAACTAGTTTTTGAACAGTCTCAGTAAGGGAATTGTTTGTACCATGTGTTTTCCTTAGGTGATCTACTGAAGTGGCGCTTTAGAAGTCCCACATATTCAATGCCAATTACGGTACAGTGAGAAGCAGCTTCCTCCAGAACACGTAACCTTCTGTGGCTTTGAGCCATCAGATTGCATAAAATTTTAGTGACCCACATAGATAGCATATTTCTATCAGGCTTCCAGATTTTCAACTTGGAAAAATTCTCTCCTCTTCCTTCCACAATACTTGCCCTGTCAATGACACTTGTAATTTGTTGGTTTCAAACCATCATCAAAGCCATAATCTTTATCATTATTGACCTTCATTTTCAGCTGTGTACATTCTTGGCTAATTTCCCCATTATTTTTACTAATTCCTAGTTCTTTTTTTGTGTGATTTAGTACTTAAATTGCCGCAATGAAGGGACGGGGCAACGGCTTGATGCAAGCCAAAAATCCACTTTATTAGAAAAATAGGCAGGTATATATTGTATCAGAAGGGCTAGCATGTTACTCACTGATTGGATAGAATTACAGTAAAAGTTAGTAACTACTATATGATTGGCTGGTACTCTGCTCAGGCCGAAGACGCTGTTTCTACTTTCTTCTCTGCTCCTTGATATAGGTTGCTATGCAACTATCTGAGCAGTCCTGACCGCAGGATCTTACTTATCTTACTCTTCTGAGGTCTGTCTGACCCACACATTACATGCCCAAGGTCTATACTGTGTTTTGTTTCGTCTTGGGCAGCTGTTCCCTGCTAACAGGCCATTCCCCTATTCCTACATCTCCCCCTTTTTGTTATACAAAGGAGAACCTAACAGTAGCACAACCAATCATTCGTTAAATACACAGCAAAATACATAATAGCAATATAAGTAGCAAGAATATTATAAGCAATACATAACAAAGCATTTTTACACACTACAAATAAATCCAATTAGTCCCCATCCCACAAAAGATTTTACAAAAAGAAATTCTAAAAAGTGACCATAACTAAACAAAGCAATTCTAATTCAGTGAAATTAACTAAAGTAAACTAACAACTAATCCAACCTCCCATATTCCCAAGATCACAATAACTGCAACTTTCATCCTAGAGTCAAAGATGTTACTTTGTCCTTGTCCGTCTGATCTTCTTGAATCGATCCCTTGTAAGGACGAACATATTTTGCTGGTATCCATCTAGGACCTGACTCTGTGGAAACACAAGCATATCCTTTTCCCCATGTTATTAAAGGATAAGGACCTTTGACTTTACCTGATTCTAAATCATGAATTAAAACTGGTGGCTTTTCCTGAAGCTCAAAAAGGCGATTATTTCCAAAATGTCGCACTATTGGTGGAATATCATCTGTCCTTGTGCAATTCAAAAAGTTGTAAACATAAAGAGCCTTTTGTAATCTTTCTTCAGGTGTCACTGAAATCCCTCCTCCCCCTTTTTGTTTCTGCAAAAGAGATTTCAAAGTCTGATGTGCTCTCTCAATGATAGATTGCCCTGTAGGGGAGTGTGGAATCCCAGTGACATGCCGAATTCCCCATTCTGAAAAAAAGCTTTGCAAGAATTGAGAAATATAGGCAGGGCCATTATCAGTTTTAATAGCTCGAGGCACTCCTAACATGGCAAAGGCTCTAAGAAAATACTTTTTTGCATCCTTTGCTTTTTCTCCAGAAAAGGTATCAATAGAAGAATGTACATATTTAAACAATCCAAATTCTGGAACATGGGTCACATCTGATTGCCAGATTTCTAAGCTGTTTAATCCACGAGGGTTAACACCTTCGCTACCTGTAGGTACAATGGTACGTTGGCAATCTGGACAGGATGCAATGATATCTGCTGCTTGTTGAGCAGACAATTCAAATTGCCTTCTTAAGCCTTTTGCATTTTGATGGAAAAACATATGACTGAGCTTGGCCTGAGCCATCCGATCAGGTAAAGTCAAAACTGGTAAAGTTAGTAAATCTGCTTGACGATTCCCTTCTGCAAGAAATCCTGGGAGGTCAGTATGAGATCTAATATGCATAATGAAAAATGAATGTTGTCTGTTATTTAAAAGAAAAATCAATTTCTGCAGCAAATCAAAAAGGTGAGGATTGGAAACATCTTTAAGTGCAGCAGCTTCAGCACGCATAACAATCCCTGCCACATAGGCAGAATCAGTGACTAAATTGAAAGGCTTATCATGATGTAATTGAAACACACGTGTTACTGCTGCTAGTTCCACTATTTGAGGGGAACCTGGACATAAAGAAACTTCTGAATTCCAACCTTGCATATTAACATCCCACCAAACTATTGCTGACTTTTGTGATGTTCCTGACCCATCTGTAAAAAAGGTAATTGCATCCAGTGGTTGAAAGCTTCTCTTAGGTTCCTCTGCCAGAGCGAAAGATAAATGAAACAATTTGTGGGGTGGTGGGTGATTTGAAAACTGACCCACATACCCCTGGACTGCCACTTGAAATGGTAAGGAATTCTGCATCAGCCAGATAAAATAAGCATCTGTAAGCGGGGTGTAAATGACTGAAAATTGTTTGCCCGTTAGGGTCACTACCCTATTCCTAGCTTTCATGATAATATGAGCAAACATTTCTGGCTGGGAATAAATAGTTTTTGAAGGCTGATGGGGTAAAAAGACCCACTCAAGAAGTAGCAATGGATCTTTCAGGCTCAAATCCCATTGAAAGATGAGACCCAAAGGTTTAACATCATCCCACAAAATTATCAGAAACAGTGGCAGGTCAGGGTCCCAACGATGAGCCTGTCGTGATTGTATGGCTTCACAAATTTTTTGAATGGCTTTCTTTGCTTCTGGAGTCAAAGAACGGGGGGCAGACAAATTAATGTCACCTTTTAGGAGTTCAAATAGTGGGGCCAAATCAGAATTAGAAATACCCAGAAGAGGCCGTAGCCAATTTATAGAACCTAGTAGTTTTTGAATGTCATGCAAATTGCTCACTTGAGTTGCAGCTGAACCTTCTGAGGTGTTATTGTTTGAGCTCTTATTTTCCATCCCAGGTATTGCCAAGGTTCAAATCTCTGTATCTTTTCTTTAGAGATACAAAGACAGGCTTTTTCAATGGCTGTACAAACCTCCTGTACCGCCCGTTCCATGTCAAATGGATCTTTGGCAGCAGTAAGCAAATCATCCATGTAGTGATACAGCAACACCTGAGGAAATTGCTCACGTACTGGAGACAATGCTTTAGCCACATACCATTGACAAATTGTGGGGCTATTTTTCATTCCCTGTGGTAATACAGTCCATTGATAACGCTTTAGAGGTGCTCGCATATTAACACTTGGGATGGAAAAGGCAAACTGAGGAGCATCTTCAGGGTGAAGAGGAATGCTAAAAAGGCAATCTTTCAAATCTATGACAGTTAAAGCCCAATCTTTAGGAATCATTGTGGGAGAGGGGAGCCCTGGTTGCAATGCTCCCATGGATTCCATAGCATCATTAGTTTTTCTTAAATCGTGAAGCAAACGCCATTTGCCAGACCTTTTTTGAATCACAAAAACAGGAGTATTCCAGGGACTAAAAGAAGGCACTATGTGCCCTTGCTCTAGCTGCTCCTGTACTAACTGTTCCAAGGCGCGAAGTTTTTCCTCAGGGAGGGGCCACTGATCTACCCATATAGGAATTTGTATTTTCCAAGATAATTTTGGGGTATCGCGCCCATCAGCAGCCCTCTCTAAAAATGTGTTTCCAATGTGAGACCCCATTGCGACAGGACATCTCTCCCCCACAGGACCATAGGTACCGGCAACACAAAAGGTTTAACAGTTGCAATCCTTCCCTCAGGCCCAACAATCTGTATAAATTCCACACTCTGCTGACTTTTCCCCACACCCCCTATTCCTGCCAGTGGCTGTAAGATTTTTGCCAGTGGCCATACCGGGGGCCATTTGGCCAAAGAAATAACAGTGACATCAGCACCAGTATCAATAATGCCATTTAAAACAACCTGCTGGTCTGCTTTTTTCATTATGCATTTTTGTATAGGTCTTTCATTAGACACCGACTGAGTCCAATAGACCTCTGGAAGTCCTGTTGAACCGAAAGCTCCTTCACGTTTCTTCACTGTTTGAGGATTAAATGGATCCCTAGGAAGTAAAAGCAACTGAGCTATACGGCTATTTTTTGCAATCGTACAGGGAGGGAGTGGTGTCCAAACCATAATTTTCACTTCCTTTGCATCACTATCAATAACTCCTGGTAATACAAAAAGACCAGAGTAGTTGACGATCTTCCCAAAATCAAAGCTGTTGTATTTTTTGGCAAAGGTCCCTGAAAGTTCGTGTCTAATAAGTGAACTGAAGAATCGAGTAAGGTCACTGCGTATTTGGTTTCCAAGTCCAGTCCTGCACTGCCTGATGTGGCTCGTTGCAAGCCGCAGACTGGCGTTCGGAGATCTGGTATGCCGGCTGTATCATTTGTGTCGGAGCGCGGCGCCGGTCCGCGCTCTTCCGCCAGTTTCCCTGAAGCGGCTTCCCTTGTTTATCGTATCTAGAATGGCACTGAGCTGCATAATGGCGACCTTTCTGGCACCGGGGGCATATTGATACAGGCTTATTCACTTGCCCCTTTTGAGCGTAACAGTTCTTCCTAATGTGACCTGGCTTCCCGCAGCCAAAACAAACAGTCGCCCTCCCCCCTGTGTTCACAGCGGCAAAAGCAGCCGCCATAGTCTCGCATTTAAAATCGGACATCCCGAAGCGATTGCAAGCTTCCATCATCTCAACCAGGGAGGGTTTTGGATTCAGTAACGATTTCAGCAACTTCTTACAGTCCACATTGGCATTTTCAATTGCTAATTGTTGAAGTAAAATCTCTCTAGCTTCCTCGTTTTCAACCTGCTTTCCAAGAGCTTCCTGCAGTCTTGCCACGAAGTCCATAAACGACTCCTTTGGTCCTTGCATGATAGTCGTAAAAGCCTTTTGGGGTTTACGGGTGTCTGGAATCTTAAGGAGCGCTCGCTTAGCAGCCTCCTTAGTGGCGTCCAGAGCTTCTCTCGGACAATCTCTCGCCTGGGCAACGGGATCGGCTAACGGTCCCATGCCCATCAGATGATCCATAGTTAAGGCTTGCAGGGCTGGATTATTCCCCGCTGCAAACCTTTGTAAAACAGTTTCTAAACTCTGACGCCATCCCGACTCCCAAAGCATGTATTGAGAAGAATTTAAAAGCAATTTGGCTATTGTCTTCAGATCATAAGGTGTTAAAACGTAACTTTCACAAACAGACTCAAACAGTCCCGCGAAATAATGTGAACCCAGTCCATTATCAGCGGCAACACGGCGCAGTTCTTTGGTAACTGAAAAGCTGAGAGCTTCCCACTGGGGGTTGCCGCCACGTCCTGGATAGATCACCGGCGCTGCGATAATGCGGGCTGGTACTGTGGCAGGTCGGGGCGGAATCGTAATACGCCCTGCCATGTCGGCATCCCCTTCGTCTAAAGCTCGTTGTTTAATTGCTGCCCACACCACACGGGGATCATGACCATCCGGTAGATACGGGTCTGGTTCCTTTTCGGGATCAAAGGGATCTAACTCAAAATGATCTTCGCTAAATGATGTTGATTGCGAAGTTCCCACAGCGGGCTCAAATCGCACTCGCGGCTTAGGCGCCGATAGAGTAGGCAAGTCGTTAGCATCAAAAGGCAAGGGAGGGGCAGAGGGTTGAATCGGAGCATTCGTCTGCATTCCCTTCTTTAAATCTAAGGGATTAAATGCTCTCCCCGACTTCCCCTCCTGTTCTTCAACAGCCTCAAACACCTTTCGCCATGGTGCAAGCAAGCGCTGTGCTTCTAAATCACCATTTGTAGAAAGATCCCATAAACAGACCCCTACATTGTCCCATAGTTCCGACTCAAAAACCGTAATTTCTGTAGTGTCAGGGAATTTATCCTTGACCCATCTCATAAGTAATTCCAGCTCATAACCGGATATGTCTTTCTTATGTTCATATACAAAATCTTTCATGAGCTTATAAACGTCCCTTTCTTCATATGAGGTTTGATTCCCCATGTTTAAGTTCCTCTGAGCTCACCTACCAATCTCGAGGAGGTGATGAAGTGCGGGCCCGCAATCTGCTTCCTTTCAGCAGCTTTCAGTTCCCAGAGGCTTGCGGCCGGTCGTCCTCATATCCCGGACGATAAGCACTGATATCACATAGGGAGTCACCATTTGCCGCAATGAAGGGACGGGGCAACGGCTTGATGCAAGCCAAAAATCCACTTTATTAGAAAAATAGGCAGGTATATATTGTATCAGAAGGGCTAGCATGTTACTCACTGATTGGATAGAATTACAGTAAAAGTTAGTAACTACTATATGATTGGCTGGTACTCTGCTCAGGCCGAAGACGCTGTTTCTACTTTCTTCTCTGCTCCTTGATATAGGTTGCTATGCAACTATCTGAGCAGTCCTGACCGCAGGATCTTACTTATCTTACTCTTCTGAGGTCTGTCTGACCCACACATTACATGCCCAAGGTCTATACTGTGTTTTGTTTCGTCTTGGGCAGCTGTTCCCTGCTAACAGGCCATTCCCCTATTCCTACATAAATCATGTACTTGTGTCCATCCTTCCTTCCCCATCATTATGTCTGTTTCGTTGTTTAGACCTCATTACTGTCTACAACAACCTGAAGGGAGGTTGTAGCCAGGTCTCTTCTCCCAGGTAACCAACAATAGAACAAGGGGACACAGTCTCAAATTATGCTGCGGGAAGAATAGACTGGATGTTAGGAGGAAGTTCTTCACAGAGAGTGATTTGCCATTGGAATGGGCTGCCCGGGGAGGTGCTGGAGTCACCGTCCCTGGAAGTGTTCAAGAAAAGACTGGATGAGACATTTAGTGCCATTGTCTAGTTGTCTGGCCAGGACTGGGTGCTAGGTTGGGCTGGATGATCTTGGAAGTCTCTTCCAACCTGGTTGATTCTATGATTTCTGAAAGGTTGAGGTAAAGCCACAATCCAATTCAAATGAATTGAAGTTTAGCCAATAATGTCAAGAAACCTTTGCTATCAGTGCCCCCACTGCTGTTAACTCTTTCCTCTAACCCTTCCTTTGTATGCATCCTATCTATTTTCCCATGTTCCTAAAAGCTTTTCTAAAAGGAACTGTGTAAATTAGAATTTTACATATTTGTGCTATACAAAATACATTTAGGGATTTTGATACTGTGTTTTTCATTACTTATCTAAAAAAAGAGTCATATATTACTTGGCTTTGTCTTGAACTGACTATCCTGTCCTTTTGTATAGTTCTAATAAATAACTCTTTGTGAGTTTGAATTCTCTTGCAAATGCAGAGAAGGTGTAAATGGTATATGGAGAATGATATAAAAATACATTGCAGGCATTGCCAAACCTGGAAAAATGCTAAATACATTACATCATTTAACTGTGTTGTGCATTGCTTTAGAGCATTTACATTGCATTTCCTCCAGTCTCCTACGCAGAGATGTAACAAGCATTTCATTGACTGACTGTTTCCTTTTTTCACTATTCTCATTGTACCTATATGGTACTTCAGAGGTTTTGTGCTAGACTGTTGGCTAGAGGGAAGCACTGTCAGCTGGCATTGCTCCAGCTGCACTTGCTTTGAGAAGGTGGTTGGTTCAGAGACAGGCATTTCAGTATTTGACTGTATCTATTTTCTCTCAAGGTCACCAGAATATACAAAAAAATGGCAAAACTGCAGTAAATGGGACTGTTCTGTACAACAGAATGTGTTTCCTACACCTATCTGATGGAGAAAGTTCTTTGTATTTCAAAATACCTATACGCTGAAGATCTACTCTGGATAGATTTTTGGGTTTAACTTTCAACCAAGAGATTTATAAGTGCTGTCAGTATCATCTTAGAGAGTATACTAGTACCTTGCAGATCACTGTTCGATTGAAAGACCAATTAAGAATTAATGTGTCCTAATAAAAGGATGCAGAAATAAAGGGCTGAAATAAAAGCTTTAGTGAAAAAAACATCTTAGCTACAGAATGAGAAGGTTTAAACCTGATTTTATGTCATTCAAATCAAAACACAAGTTCTTTGGTCCTCTGTCTGTGGACGAACATGAGTTCCTCTTAATGTTAAGATTACATACTCACTGACAAAAGAGTAGATGCCTTTGGCAGCAAAATGAAACCATGGGCACCTCTCCAACGCTTGTAATGCCTCAGACTTGATGCCAAGACCTATTTTTGCTGTACTTAGCACTACCATGCTGTTTAAAATGACAGAATATATACAAGTAACTTGGATCTAACCTGTCAGGTTAGCCAGCAGTGATGTATTTGAGTATCAGTGTACTTATTTTCTCGTTCTTTTTTATCCTTCCTTTATTTTACCTTTTCAACTCTAGTAAACAATAGTCTCTTACTGCTACAAAGCTGTCCACTTGGATGAACCATATTACAGAGAAGCTTCACATTCTATACCTTATTGACATTGCTTTTTCAATCTATTTGCAATTCATATCTACCTTCTTTTCTTTTCTAACTTTTCATTTTCTTTAACCAAGTCCTCTTTCACTTATTTTGAAGAATCACACTCTCTTTCCTGAAGTGGTTTATAAGAACATTTCTTCTTACTCCAATGATGACTGTATTTTACTTGCAATCTAATTAAAGTACATGAATAATCTGTGTGTAAAAAAGAGGAGGAAAAAAAAACAACCCTCTGTTCCTTTCTAAAAGCTTAAAGTACCTAGAGGTGTCAAAGAACGTTAAGGAAACTTGAGTACATACAGTTTTCCAAGACAGGTCTTGTTTTGTTTCTTCAGTTCACAAGTCACCCTCTGTTGTAGTCTATTAAATATCCACTTGTCTGCACTTTCAGAGATCACATCTGCTTATTTCAGATGAATAAACAGCTATCTACTAGGAGGTGCAGGTATTTCACAGATGCAGAACAAAGAATGAGGAAAGTTTTAACAGAGGGTTGGTTATGTTAGGGAACAGATCCAGAGAGCAGTGCTGAGAGAAGCTTAAGAAGAGGAATGGGTGGTTTGGAAGAACTAGGAAGTGTAAAATTCTAATGTGCCCAAACTCTTCTGCTGTAAATCCAGCCATAGAATCACAGAATCAACCAGGTTGGAAGAGACTTCCAAGATCATCCAGTCCAACCTAGCACCCAGCCCTAGCCAGTCATCTAGATCATGACACTAAATGCCTCACCCAGTCTTTTCTTGAACACCTCCAGGGACGGTGACTCCAGCACCTCCCTGGGCAGCCCATTCCAATGGCAAATCACTCTCTGTGAAGAGCTTCCTCCTAACATCCAGCCTATACTTCCCTCAGCACAAGTTGAGACTGTGTCCCCTTGTTCTATTGCTGGTTGCCTGGGAGAAGAGGCCAACCCCCACCTGGTTAGAACCTCCCTTCAGGTAGTTGTAGATAGCAATGAGATCCCCCCTGAGCCTCCTCTTCTCCAGGCTAAACAACCTCAGCTCTCTAGCTCCCAGCTCCCATGTAACACTTGATTTCATAATCTCAAAAAAAAAAAAAATCTGGTAAATAGGTGCAGTTCATGCAAAGTCCAGGTCCATAATGCTGCATCTGTCTTTTGACTCAATATGCACAAAAGGCATCCAAATAACAGGGCACTTAAAAATATGTTTCTTCTCTGTTCCATGTGGTTCATCAGTGGACCTAAATGTTATATTTTTGTGCCTTTTTTTATCCTAAGTGACTGAAATAATTTGGATATATACAGAGTATATAACTTTTTGTAACAGAAACTATAGTTGGTTTAATGCCTGAAATACTGAGCATTGTCTCCGAGTATCATACTCTGTAAAGGGGCTATTTGTGCCAAGCAACCTGCTAGCAAAAGTTTGAAGGGTCTAGAGCACAGGGGTGGCTGGGGGAACTGAGATTCTTTAGCATGTAGAAAAAGAGGCTTTAGGAGAAACCATATCAGTCTACAGCTATCTGGAAGGAGGTTGTAGTGAGGTTGAGATCAGTCAGTTTCCTCATGTGACAAGCTATATGACAGGAAGCATTGGCCTCAAGTTAGGCCAGAGGAAGTTTAGGTTGGATATTAGGAAAAATACCTTCAGAGAGATGGTTGTAAAGTGCTGGAATAGGTTGCCCAGGGAATTGGTTGACTCACTGTCCCTGGAGATATTTAAAATATATGTAGATGTGGTGCTCAGGGACACGGTTTAGTTGTGACCTAACAGTGCTGGGTTAAAGTTGGACTTCATCTTAAAAGTCTTTTTCAGCCAAAATAATTCCTTGATTCTAGGTTTCAGTGATTAAGAAAAGATAGCTGTGATTCTAGTTTCAGTGAACCTTCAGATGTTCATTCCTATATAGAAAAGTTCCATTTGAAGGCATGGCAGCAGCTTTGCAGGTGATTCCAAGCCGAGTGGTGAAGTTGATAAGTCTGAAGGACAGGATGCCATACAGAGGGACCTGGATAGACTGAAGAGAATCTCATGAGGTTCAATAAGGCAAAGTGTGAGATCCTACAGCTAGGTCAGGGCAATCCTCAATATCCATACAGGCTGGGGGATGATAAAATTGAGAGCAGCCCTGAAGAAAAGGACATGAGGTTGCTAGTGCATGAGAAGCTGGACATGAGCCACCAATTTGCTCTTGCAGCCCCAAAGGCCTACATCCTGGGCTACATCAAAAGAAGTGTAACTAGCAGATCGAGAAGTGACTTGCCATTCTGTTCTGATGAGACTTCACCTGGAGTATTGGTTCCAGCTCTGGGGCCCCCAGCATAAGAGAGACATGGTCCTGCTGGAGCAGGTCCAAAGGACAGCCACAGAGATAATCAGAAGACAGGCTGAAAGAATTGGGGCTCTTCAGCCTGGAGGAGAGAAGACTCTAGGGAGACCTTATAGCTACATTTCAGTATTTGAAGGGGACCTACAGGAAAGCTGAGGAAGGACTGTTTAGAAGGGCTTGTAGTGATAAGATGAGGGATGATGGTTTTAATCTGGAGCAAGGTAGATTTAGGTTAGACATAAGTAAAGAGGGAGGAGTTCAAGGCTAGAGGCCTCTTGAACTGGGGGATGGGGTCAGGGAGCGATGTGTTCCCCTGGAAATTCATGAGGAATTAGTTCAGGACCTGCTGAGCCATCTGGACACCCACAAGTCCATGGGACCAGATGGGATCCATCCTAGGGTGCTGAGAGAGCTGGCAGCTGAGCTGGCCAAGCTGCTCTCCATCATTTTCCAGCAGTCCTGGCTCACCAGAGAGGTCCCAGGAGACTGGAAAATGGCCAGCGTGGTCCCCATCCACAAGAAGGGTCGGATGGAGGAACCTGGGAACTACAGACCCATCAGCCTGACCTCAGTGCCAGGGAAACTGATGGAGCAGGTTATCTTGGGGGCAATAACTGTGCACCTGAGGGATGGCAAAGGGCTCAGATCCAACCAACATGGTTTTAGGAAGGGCAGATCCTGCCTCTCCAACCTGATCTCCTTCTATGATCAGGTGACCCGCTTGGAGGATGTGGGGAGGCCTGTGGATGTGGTCTATCTGGACTTCAGCAAGGCCTTTGACACTGTCCCCCACAGCAAACTGCTGGCTAAGCTGTCAGCCCATGGCTTGGATGGCAACACTCTGTGCTGGGTTAGGAACTGGCTGGAGGGCCGGACCCAGAGAGTGGTGGTGAATGGTGCCACATCCAGCTGGCAGCCAGTCACTAGTGGTGTCCCTCAGGGATCAGTGCTGGGCCCCATCCTCTTTAACATCTTCATAGATGATCTGGATGAGGGCATGGAGTCAGTCATCAGCAAGTTTGCAGATGACACCAAGCTGGGGCAGATGTGGCTGGGTTGGAGGGCAGAAGGGTTCTGCAGTGGGACCTTGACCGCCTGGACAGATGGGCAGAGTCCAAGGGGATGGTGTTCAATAGCTCCAAGTGCAAGGTGCTGCACTTTGGCCACAACAACTCCATGCAGAGATACAGGCTGGGGTCGGAGTGGCTGGAGAGCAGCCAGACAGAGAGGGATCTGGGGGTGCTGATTGATACCCGCCTGAACATGAGCCAGCAGTGTGCCCAGGTGGCCAAGAGAGCCAGTGGCATCCTGGCCTGCATCAGGAATGGTGTGGTCAGCAGGAGCAGGGAGGTCATTCTGCCCCTGTACTCTGCACTGGTTAGACCACACCTTGAGTACTGTGTTCAGTTCTGGGCCCCTCAGTTTAGGAAGGACATTGAGATGCTTGAGTGTGTCCAGAGAAGGGCGACGAGGCTGGTGAGAGGCCTTGAGCACAAGCCCTACAAGGAGAGGCTGAGGGAGCTGGGATTGTTTAGCCTGGAGAAGAGGAGGCTCAGGGGTGACCTTATTGTTGTCTACAACTACCTGAGGGGTGGTTGTGGCCAGGGGGAGGTTGCTCTCTTCTCTCAGGTGGCCAGCACCAGAATGAGAGGACACAGCCTCAAGCTGCGCCAGGGGAAACTTAGGCTGGAGGTGAGGAGAAAGTTCTTCACTGAGAGAGTCATTGGACACTGGAATGGACTGCCCGGGGAGGTGGTGGAGTCGCCGTCCCTGGAGCTGTTCAAGTCAGGATTGGACGTGGCACTTGGTGCCATGGTCTAGCCTTGAGAATTGTGGTAAAGGGTTGGACATGATGATCTATGAGGTCTCTTCCAACCTTGGTGAGACTGTGATAAGGAAGAAGGTCTTTAACAATAACAGTGGTAAAATACTGGAACAGGTTGTCCAGAGATGTGGTTGAGGCCCCATCCCTAAAGACATTCAAGATGAGACTTGATATAGCCTTGGGCAGCCTGATCTAGTCAGAGGTGTTCCTGCTTATTGCAGGGAGGTTGATCAAGACAACTTTTGAAGGTTCCTTACAACCTATTGCAATCTGTGAATTTGTGGATTCTGGGACATATCTACCCAAGTACCTCCAACATGAAGAATTGTTACAAGGTAAAACAACACCTATAAAACAGCTCTGAGATAAAAGGATGCCACCACCTGTTCTGTCTGTGGCATCTCTGTTTGAATTTGCTTTTCTTGGAGAAGCAAATAAAATGAGTGAAATGTTCATTGTTTTACTGAACATGACATGCATTTCTTTGTTTTTTCCTATGAGCAAAACCAAAATAAATACAATTGGTTCAATGACAACCAATTCTTAAATGATGGCTTGCTTGTCAGACCAGATGAAAAGAATACACTGCTAATTTCATAGTCTTACACCCTTTCTTCCTGGCAGTGTTGTACACCATAGCCTACAGTAGCCTTAGGGGAAACATAGCCTTCAGCAACAGTTACTTGTAAGTGGAAACTGATGACTAACAGAAAAAAAATGAATAGCTCCTTTCCCAGGAGAGAAAGGCTATCTCTGAATATCTCCACTGAAATTGTTGTTGTCCTTGAATCTGTTAGTGATATTAAGTGTGACAATAGACTTTTAGTGGTGATTCTGTTTAGAATTTCTACAGTCCTCCCCAAATACATTGACAGCTAAGACAGTTACAAACTGGCCCAAAACTCTGCCTGACAAATGCAAGGAGTTGCTTGTCTACATTTTCAAACAGTTAGATGCAGCTTCACAATCCAAAGTCCAAACATACCTGAATATAAAAATACAGATGGAGTCCTCAGCTGCAATGAGCTTCAGAGAGCTTCTACTGTGGTAGGAATTTTTGTCTATTTGAGGAGCCAGTATTTTACTTGTATAACATGCATAGCACCTAAGAGCAGAGGAGTAAGAGGCATAACTCTGAATACCAATTCCCATCACCAGGACGTTTTATAAACCCACAAAAGTGTAGAGGTAGGTTACAAAACAACTAATGATTTTGTAGATACACAGGATAAGCCTCTCGGAGCCTAAAATCTAACAATATTCAAAAGGAATCAAATAACAATGGCCATAGTGTATGGTAGTGCCTCGGTTCTAATTTAAATTTCCTAGAGACTCAAATATAGTTGATAAATTCAATGACAATTTATAGGAGGCTCTTCCCTCTTCTTTCCCAAAAGAAAAGGAATTGGATGGGAGAGAGGGGAAAGGTACACAGACCCAAACAAACAACCTCACTGCCAGTTGGAAGTTAAAAGCAGAAAAGTTTAGCAATAAATGAAAGGTATATGAGGTAGGGAAGTTACAAAGATACAGGGAATGAAAAACAAGATACAAAATACGTAAATATACAACCAGATTTGATGGCAAGGGGTCTGTCTGCCTTGTGGGTGATGGCCACGTGGTGAAACAAAGAGCAGTAGGAAACAGGAATGGTGATTGCTGGTGAACAGAAAAGCAGTGGTGAAAAAGAGGAACAGCAAGTCCCCCTGCTTTTATGGATCTTAGGAAGGGGGAGTGGGCTAACCACCATCACCCGGTAGTGTTCAGATCCAGCCCTGGGGAGGGGTCAAGACCACCTGGGATCAGGTTCAAGACCACTCCCCCAGGAGGGTTAACTCTCTACAGGTAGCATTTGCTAAACTTGGAATAGCTTTGTAAGTGGATAAAATATAGCGAAGGATTTAGCCAGTCTCTACTGGTTAATTATGAGATAAGAACTTCATGAGTGTAAATTTTCCTGCAACTATGTCTCTTTTATACCTTCCTCTAAGGCATCTTGATTTGGCCACAAACTAAGACAAGATATTTGTGGCAGATGGAGTCAGGGACCAGTATAGTCCCCCTGTAATCCATGAGGACCTGCTGATCCACTTGGATCCTCACAAGTCCATGGGACCAGAAGGGATCTGTCCTAGGGTGCTGAGAAAGCTGGCAGCTGAGCTGTACAAGCCCGTCTCCATCATTTATCAATAGTCCTGGCTCACTGGAGAGGTCCCTGAAGTGGTACCACTGGAAGGCGGGCAATGTGATACCCATCCACAAGAAGGGTCGAAAGGAGTAATCAGAAAACTACAGACCTGTGAGCCTGACCTCAGTGCCAGGCAAGGTCATGGAACAGGTCATCTTGGATGCCATCACAAAGCACCTACAGGATGGCCAAGGGAT
Source organism: Pogoniulus pusillus (assembly GCF_015220805.1). Taxonomy (NCBI): domain Eukaryota; kingdom Metazoa; phylum Chordata; class Aves; order Piciformes; family Lybiidae; genus Pogoniulus; species Pogoniulus pusillus. The sequence goes on along the minus strand of NC_087267.1, from coordinate 24,611,725 downwards.
CAGGCCCAGCCAGCATGGGTTTAGAAAGGGCAGGTCCTGCCTCACCAACCTGATCTCCTTTTATGATCAGGTTACCCGCCTGGTGAATGTGGGGAAGGCTGTGGATGTAGTCTACCTGGACTTCAGCAAAGCCTTTGACACCATCTGCCACAAGAAGCTCCTAGCCAAGCTGGCAGCTCATGGCTTGGACAGATTCACTCTGTGCTGGGTCAAGAACTGGCTGGATGGCAGAGCTCAGAGAATTGCGGTGAATGGTGCCACATCCAGTTGGCAGCTGTCACTAGTGGTGTTCCCCAAGGGCCAGTGCTGGGCCCAGTCCTGTTCAATATCTTTATTGATGATCTGGACCGGGAGATTGAGTCCAGCATCAGTAAGTTTGCAGATGACACCAAGCTGGGAGCAGGTGTGGATCTGTTGGAAGGTAGGAGAGCCCTGCAGAGGGACCTGGACAGGCTGGATGGGTGGGCAGAGGCCAATGGGATGAGATTTAACAAGGCCAAGTACAGGGTTCTGCACTTTGGCCACAACAACCCCAAGCAGCGCTACAGGCTGGGGACAGAGTGGCTGGAAAGCAGCCAGGAAGAAAGGGACCTGAGGGTACTGATAGACAGTAGGCTGTCCATGAGCCAGCAGTGTGCCCAGGTGGCCAAGAGAGCCAATGGCATCCTGGCCTACATCAGGAACAGTGTGGCCAGTAGGACAAGGGAGGTTATTCTTCCCCTGTGCTCAACATTGGTTAGGCCACACCTTGAGTACTGTGTCCAGTTCGGGGCTCCTCAATTCAAGAGAGATGTTGAGGTGCTGGAACATGTGCAGAGAAGGGCGACAAGGCTAGTGAGAGGCCTGGAACACAAACCCTGTGAGGAGAGACTGAGGGAGCTGAGGTTGTTTAGCCTGGAGAAGAGGAGGCTCAGGGGTGACCTCATTGCTGTCTACAACTACCTGAAGGGAGGTTGTATACAGGTTGGGGTTGGTCTCTTCTCCCAGGCAGCCAGCAACAGAGCAAGGGGACACAGTCTCAAGTTGTGCTGGGGGAAGTATAGGTTGGATGTTAGGAGGAAGTTCTTCCCAGAGAGAGAGTGATTTCCCATTGGAATGGGCTGCCCAGGGAGGTGGTGGAGGCACCGCCCTGGAGGCGTTCAAGGAAAGCCTGGATGAGGCATTTAGTGCCATGGTCTAGTTGACTGGCTAGGGCTGGGTGCTAAAGTTGGACTGGATGATCTTGGAGGTCTCTTCCAACCTGGCTGATTCAATGATTCTATGATTTAACCACATGGGTCAAATTTATAATCTAATCTGGTAATTTCTACATTCTTAATACTTAAAAAATATTTCTTTATTTTATAATATATTAAAAAAGCCACCACATAAACAGCTATTTGCAGTAGAAGTATATAGAAGTGAGCAGGGATTTTTGTAACCAGTTTTTCCTTCTCAGTAGTTTACCTTTGCATGTCACTGTAGTTGCCATGTATGAGCTTCTGATGTTCAGGCTTTTGAGTATTTAAATCTAGTTTTGCAGCTCTGCTGTATGTGAGAGATCTAGTCAATCATGATGTACAGAAGTAAAACCAAATAACACATGTCCCCCCGCCTTTTTTTTTTTTTTTTTTTTTTAGGTAGCTATGGTTGTGAATAAAAAAGGAGAGCATTTAGAATCACATCTTCATTCATGTCTTCATTCCGGAAAGTTTGAAGTTTGTATTCTGTGCAGCTAAGGAAATGTGCATCTGCAAACATGCTGTGATTGTCTGGTTGCATAGCAGCAGTATACTTCTTAAAGGGAAATACTAAGTGCTTGTGTCACTCAATTATTTGTGATAACTTCAAGATGCTTTAATCTGGTAATGCAAACCCCATGGTGTTTAATACCTTTCAAATACATAATGTATGACTTCTCATCCTAGTGAAAACTTGTAGGCATTATGCAGTTGGTGCAATTCCCTAGTTTGACATTGTTGTGAAACTGATGGATTAAAAGGAAATTCTTTCTTTAGTGGAGGCTCCTAAACTACAGGGTGCTTGTTTTGATGGGAAAGTACTGTATGGCTTGTGGACAGACTGCTTAGTCATTCTTTTGGAAGTAAACTGGGGACAGGTGGCCTCCCTCTGGTGTTTCTTCTGGACTTATCCACTTATCTGACTGCATCCTGACACTGTATCAGGATGGCCCGAGTTCTCAGCATGTGAAAAATCTCTAGTTAAGGCACAAAGAGAACTCTGTATGTGCCTGAGTGGTATAATGTTTTGGAGCAAACCAGAGCTTACTTTGTAGAGTAATTTATGAGTACTCCAATGAAATAGGAATAGATTACATTGCCATGTTGACCAGTTGATTAAATCTCTTCACAGTTACATGTTTTGTCCATTTACATAGTTGTGTTTCAGGGAATGGAAGTTCTCTCATGACTAAGCACTTTTAAATTGACTTTATAGAATGTTTCCACTTAAAATCTAGCACTTAAAAAATAAATATTAAAACTACTGCAACAAAATGAGTTTGCAGTATATCTCAACAAAAAAAGGTAGGTAAGATTAAGAAATATATCCTTATTGGTCACATGAGTATTTGTAGGGAGTTAGTGGATAGTGTTTAATTAATTGAGCAATACAGTTACAGTAATCTTAATGTAAGGGAGCTGCACAGATCGGTTTTCTTATGATAGTATTTGTTCTTTGAACAGATAGGTTGGGATTTGACAGTATGCAGACATGTATGTAGCATGTGTTAACCTAGCTCCCTAGACTTTTAGTCAGTATATTGAATCCCAGACTCATGGTCTTACTAGAAATTGCATTTAGAATAATCATAGAAATGTCAGTGTTTACTTGTTAGTTACTTGTCTGTTACCTTTCCATAGAATCACATCTGCAAGTGCATTGTTGATCAAGTGTGTCTCTGAGTACATGATTTATGGAAGTTTTAAATGTAAATATGAGGGTTTCTGTAGCACAGAATCACAGAATGTCAGGCGCTGGAAGGGACCTCAAAAGACCCTTTAGTTCAACACCCCTGCCAGAGCAGGATTACCTTTTTCCTTTTCTTTACAGTCCTTCTCCCTTCTTTCCTTTCCATCTCCCTCCTTTCTGCACCATCTATCCCTTTCCCACCCCACACTGCATTTTCCCTTTTTATCCCCCAAACGCAGAGCACCTGGGTTGTGTCAGAGTCTCCTCCCACCCCAGGTGTGACCACTTTGCCCTCCCTGCCTGCTCCCCTTTATAACCCACCACAGGACAGGCAGAAACTCTTAAGTTTACCCATCTGGGCAGAGGGATCCCCTCCTGCCATCAGTAGTGAGTCTCCACGGTGCACACTGGGTGAATGGTGATGGGGATCAAAGGCTGGGGGGCCTGGTGGCCCCCCCGCCAGTTAGGGTAGAGACTTAATGATTGCTCCAACATATCACCCACGGGTGCTGGCTGGTCCTCCTTGTTTAGGTTGATCTTCTCTATGTTTAGATGAGGAAGAAGTAAGGGACCTGCTGATCCACTTGGATCCTCACAAGTCCATGGGACCAAATGGGATCCATCCTAGGGTGCTGAGAGAGCTGGCAGCTGAGCTGGCCAAGCCACTTTCCATCATTTATCAACAGTCCTGGTTCACTGGAGAGGTCCCCGAAGACTGGAAGGTGGGCAATGTGATACCCATCCACAAGAAGGGTTGTAAGGAGGAGCAGTGTGCCCAGGTGGCCAAGAGAGCCAATGGCATCCTGGCCCGCATCAGGAACAGTGTGGCCAGTAGGACAAGGGAGGTTATTCTTCCCCTGGACTCAGCACTGGTGTTATGGAGGGGGTTTCTCTATGCCTCCCTTATTAGGGGGAGGTGAGAAATTAATTTGAGGCAGTATTAATTTTTTATAAAAATATATTTATTAAAGTAATATTTACAAACTCTTGCCACCCCCAACCACTGATTAGTTCTTTTGTGCAAGGTTATGAAAACAATTAGGATATTATATATATATATATATATATATACAGGGATTTGGTTAATAACTGTCAAGACAAAGAGAGATTTCCCTCAGGCTTAAGAACTATGCTGTGTGCCCAGCAGGGTAGACTGAAAACTGTATCTGCTCTAAGGCAGAGGCAACTTATATTACAGAGGAATTAAAGCTTTACTTATAAGTCTTGCTATTAATTATTGATCACCTTCAGCCTGTGCCCAGTGTCCGGACTTTCAGGGCCTCTGCCTGGGGCTAGAATCTTCCCAGGGGGGATGATAAATCTTCCCAGTCTCTGGGGTAAACAGGTTTCCTCTAACCTTTTGTCCTCCTGGCGTGGGATGGTCTCTGCCTTGATACTGCTGGGTACTGTGTCCAGGGACGATCAGCTGGCAGGATTCCAGGAACAGGAGAAGGATGTCTGTGCAGCTTCTGGCATGGTCTTCTGTACAGCTAGCAGGCTGTTTGTGTGGGTTTGCAGACAATCTAAAAGGTCTGCCGTCCTGGTCCTTCTTACCAGGCTAAAGCTGAGAGTCTGTGCTCTGTAGATAAATGCAAGATAGGTGGCTGGTATGCATGGCTGGCTCTAGGCTTAGGGGGCTATCAGCTCCCCATATATGTATCAGGTGCAGGCTTGAATGTGCTCTGCTTCTAAGGGTACGCAGACAGGTTAACTGCGCATTGAAATCAATGCATGAGGTCTGAGCCTCGGAAAGCATGCACGTGAGGGCCAGACTCTATGTCTAGGCCTTGCAAACAAGTCAGGGCAGCAGGATGCTGCAGTGTGGATCAAAGAGCTGAGCTGTGCTGCAGGCAGGGTCAGAGAGCTGAATCTGAACAGATCTGATGAGAGCTGAGCCTGAGCAGCTGTTGTGGAGGGGGGTTTCTCTATGGCTCCCTTATTAGGGGGAGGTGAGAAATTAATTTGAGGTGGTATTAATTTTTTATAAAATTATTTATTAAAATTAATATTTACAAGTTTGTACCACCCCCAACCACTATGTAATTAAGTTCTATTGCAAATTTATGAAAACAGTTAGGATATGATATATTGACAGGGATTGGATTATTAATTATCAAATTATCAACTATAGACAGAGAGAAAGATTCCCTTAGGCTTAATGCCTCTTAACAACTATGCTGTCTGCCCAGTAGGGGCTGAAACTGTGTGTGCTCTAAGACAGAGGTAACTTATTTTACAAAGGAATCAAAGCTTACTTAAATGTGTTGCCCTTAAGTATTAATCAATAATCACCCTCTCGGGATTGTGTCACAGCGTGTGCCCATTATTTGGGTCTTGGTGAAGCTGGAATCTTCCCGAGTTGCTAGGGGAAATGATAAGTGTTCCCAGTCTCTGGGGTAAACAGGATTTCACTGACCTTCTCTCCTGGTGTGATGTGGTCTCTGCCTCGATGTTGCTGGTCTTCTGGATGTTGCGTGTCCAAGGATGGTCAGCTGGCAGGATTTCCAGCTAGCAGGCTGTGTTCGTGGGTTTGCAGACAGTCTGGGAGGTCTGCTGACCTTATTCCTCAGGCTTATGGCAGCGGGCATGCAGTTTGTGCCAGGCTGCAGGGAGACTTGATCTCCGTAGATAAATCGAGATAGCAAGCCTAGCAAGCCAGTATGTACGGCTGCTCTAGGCTTAAGGGGGCTCTCGGCTCCCCATATGTATCAAGTGCAGGCATGAATGTGCTCTGCTTCTGTTACGCAGACAGGATAACTGTGCCTTGAGATCAACGCAAGAGGTGTGAGCCTCAGTGAGTATGCAAGTGAGGGACCGATCCTGTGTCTAGGCCTTGCAAGCAGATCAGAGCTCCTATGTGGATCAGAGAGCTGAGCTTGAACCTCTGAACACTCTGAACACGTGGTGCACCTTGGTACCCCTCTTTATAGACTGTAAGCTGAGATTTGTGGGTCGTTTGGCCATCTAAAGTGACCAATCAGGCTGGCAGTAAGCCAAACCTTACCTTAATAGGCAGGAGCTGTTTGCCTGGACCCTCCCAAATGTGGGGATCATCTGGGTGGGCCCCAGGGATACACGGGCTGGGTGTGTGTATGTTACACAACCTTTTTACTACCATGGGTCCTGGCAGAAAAACATGTCCAGGCATGCAGAGGCATAGAGAGGCCTCTGTTTTGGGGCTGCAGCCCCTCCACCACAGCAGCTGAGTCTGAACACTCTGAACATGTGGTGCACCTTTGCACCCCTCTTTATAGACTGTGGGCCAAGATTCGATGGCCCGTTGGCCATTCAAAGTGACCAATCATGTTGGCAGTAAGCCAAATCTTACCTTAATAGGTAGGCTCTGTTTGCCTGGACCCTCCCAAATACGGGGATCACATTGGCAGACCCCAGGGATACACGAGTTGGGTGTGTGTGTGGGTGTGTGTGTGTGTGTGTGTGTTACACGACCCTATTCACTACCAGGGGTCCTGGCAGAAAAACATGTCCAGGCATGTAGAGGCATAGGGAGACCTCTGTTTCAGGCCTATGGCCCCTCCACCACATACTGGTCAGGCAACACCTTGAGTACTGTGTCCAGTTCTGGGCCCCTCAATTCAAGAGAGATGTTGAGGTGCTGGAACGTGTCCAGAGAAGGGTGACAAAGCTGGTGAGGGGCCTGGAACACAAACCCTATGAGGAGAGGCTGAGGGAGCTGGGGTTGTTTAGCCTGGAGAAGAGGAGGCTCAGAGGTGACCTAATTGCTGTCCACAGCTACCTGAAGGGACATTGTAGCCAGGTGGGGGTCAGTCTCTTCTCCCAGGCAACCAGCAACAGAACAGGGGGACACAGTCTCAAGTTGTGCTGGGGGAAGTACAGACTGGATGTTAGGAGGAAGTTCTTCACAGAAGGTGAATTGCCATTGGAATGGGCTGCCCAGGGAGGTGGTGGAGTCACTGTCCCTGGAGGTGTTCAAGAAAATCCTGGATGAGGCACTTAGTGCCATGGTCTAGTTGAGTGGCTAGGGCTGGGTGCTAAGTTGGACTGGATGATCTTGGAAGTCTCTTCCAACCTGGTTGATTCTATGATTCTTTCTGCTCATGATGAGCTTGAGTACTTGGTGGAAGTGGAAGCTCGTGGGTAAGTAGTATTGTGTTGTCATAGAATCATTTTGGTTGGAAAAGATCTCCAAAATCATCAAGCCCAACATCACTGTAGCCATTAAATCACACCCCAAAGTGCCATGACTACATATGTTTTGAACACCTCCATGGGTGATGATTCCACCATCTCCCTGAGCAACCTGTTCTGATGCCTTACGCTTTTGCAGCAAAAAATCACAGAATGTCAGGGACTAGAAGTGACCTTTAAAGATCATCTAATTCATTCCCCCTTGCTGGAGCAGGATTACCTGTACTAGATCACATAGGAACATGTTCAGCCAGGTTTTCAAAACCTCCAGAGAGGGAGACTCCACAGCTCCCCATGGCAGCCTGTTCCAATGTTCTGTCACCCTCACAGTGGAAAAAATTCCACCTCACGTTTATGTGAACTTTCTATGCCTCATCTTCCACTCATTGCCCCTTGTCCTGTCATTGGACATCCCTGAGAAGAGCTTGACTCTATCCTCTTGGCACTCACCCTTTACATATTTATAAACAGAAGCTGTTATTTTCCATATTAATACATAGTAATTATCTAAGATTTTTTTCTTTTTAATAAAATAAATGCAGCTCTTGCACCCATACCATGGCAGTAGTCTGAAATGATGGCGTTTAGGCAAGGAAACATTTACTTTGTCATAGAACACTTTTACTAAATGTCTTAAATCTGTCAATTAGGTTGGGTTTTTTTGTGTGTGGTTTTTTATTTGTTTGTTTGGCTTTTTTGTTAGGCATAAGTATCAGCTTTGTAGTTTCTACTTGTTACAGAGAGCTGTGTTGATTTGGATGTTACCCACCTCTCCACACTTTGAAAAATCACCCAGACTAGACTCAGTGGCTCTGGCAGCTGAATGAAGCTTTATGTTTACAGCTCAGCACAATATACAGGCAGATATTTACAATATACACAGAAATATACAAGTTAACAAGTAATACAGAAACACAGCACACCTCCCAGAAACCAGAGTCTCCAGGAGGGGCTCCCAACCACCCTTCCACCTTCTCCCCACCCCTCTACCTTATCCTAGACTTTGCCTTACTGTCAAGGTAGTTTGGAGGGTCGGCCAAGGGGGTTGGGAAGCAGATGGATTAGTCAGGCAGATTAGAGAGAGAAGTGCAGCCCAAAAAGCCCAAAGAGAGACTCCCTTATCTATGTTTGTGTTCTTGTACATCTCAGCAAGGCTATGAGTGAAGTAGACATCCCCATTGTTTCCTTTTCACAGCCTAAATCTAGTTCTTCTTACCAAAATATCCCTGCTAGGCTCAAACTAGCACAAGAGCATTACCGTGATCAATGATTTCTTTCTCAGAGGAAATCAAATGCATTTTACATGTATGGATTAACAGTAGAGTACTTAGAGTTTTTCTTCTTTTTATATATCAGAAGCCATGATCCAATATGTCTTCCAGAAGACATGACAATATTTTTGCATGTCTCTTATATTCTATATTTGCTATGATAAGATCTGTTTTTTGGTGGTTTATCAGTTTCAGTCAATCATGTTTTCACACATATAATCTGTCCCTTTAAAGTTCTGTTTTTATTAGCAGCTTAACAGCCTGAAAATTCTGTGAGTTGTCTTTGACTTTTTGGTATAGACAAGAAAGCAAAATGAAAAATATGTTGAAATAGTGTCAGAACCATGGTGGCAGAAATATGAGTAAGCTTTGGGAGAACAGTGACGGGAAACTTTATGGCGGAGAGCAAACAGGGAGGTAAACTCGCAGTCTCATTACCCATGCATTCAGAAAAGCTGCAGAGTCACATGGTTTGTAAAGAATTAAAATTAGAATACTTTTCACACTCCAAAAGGCATTGGCAGAACACCCCCACGGGGTGACGTCTTAGGGAAAGAAAAACTTCAGATCCTTGCTAGCTTGAAGAATTTTTGTTGAGAACAAAGAAAACAGTTATGATTTTAAAATGTATACTGACATTCACAATTGAGACTTTAAAGAGTTCTATGAGGTCACAGCATCACTTCTGTGTTGTGACTTTGAGGTTCAAAGTATTCCTGAGATATACGTTGTCTTTATTGCTCTGTTTTAATTGATTTCAGTGTTTGGTTTGTTAGTGCAAACTATTCACACTTCTTTCAGCTAGGTAATCAGTGTCACCAAAATCTTTACTGTTTTTCAAGGTTACAAACAATAAATTTTGAAGTGCTCATATATAACTTTATGATCCTTAAAAAAGAAGCATATGTATTTAGCTTGGTAGTTACATGGGCATATATAGCTAATTTAGCCTTGTTTTCTTCTTCTATTTGTCTGAATTTTAGTTTTGTTGAGTAGCAGTGGAACTAAGAATGGACACAGACAGAGTAATAGTTTTTGGGGGAGGGGAGCATTGTTTTGGGGATCAGTTATAAAGTATTAGCAGCCTAAAACACAAGCTCACAAATATAATGGGTGCATTCCTTTACTCTGAACACAACTTTAGTTTCTGTTTCACAGGCTTGCTATGTGTTATAAACATTGTCTGGTGTAATGTGGTATAAGTTAGAATCTTAAAATTTGGAAAAAGGCCTTAAATCTGATATGTGGGTATGAAATGTCTCAATCAAGTCTGTTAATGACTTAGGAAAAAAAAGACTGTTTCAAGCATTTGGTTGTTCTATAAATTGTGTTAACAAAATATTTTTTAAAAGGCCTTACAAACTAAATTTTGCTTTTTAAGAATAGAGTGATACAGAGACATATTAGATTAGAAATACTCATCAACAATGTTTTAAACTATAGAGTCCCTCAGATCTCCTGTCCCTAAGGAACTCTCTGTTTACACAGTCACAAAAATGGTGATAGGGTTAACTGATTATTGCAGAGGCAAGATTTATGGGTTTAAGCATCTGCTAATGGTCCAGCTTAAAGTCCATTTTTTTTCACAGCAGGCAGTGCACATGACAAAATTTCAATGGTATTTTTTGGGTTGTATTAACTTCACAGCTGACAACAAAACTAGAGATTTCCTCACCTCCTCCCTTTTGGTAACAACACTGTATTTATCCTTTTAATGGAAAACACTAATGAGTGTGATGAAGACAGGAAAGAAAGATGGCCTTGAATTCTGTGGTTAAGCAGAAGTTGGCCAACATGCAACTGGTGAAAACAGTAAATCCAATGTTTAAATAAATAACATTAAATGCTGTGTTTGAGACACTGTTTCCTGAAGGAAGGTCATATATTGGTGAGTGAGATTACAACATGATAGTCTCTGATTGATGATCCTTGTGGTCCCTTCCAACCCTGACTGATTCTATGATTAAAGAAAATCTCTTTTAGGGCTGTAAGGTTCTTGTGTTAGAAGCATTCACAGACATAATGCTTATTAAAAAATCCCCTGATTTGCTGAAATATGCTGGACAGAGTAATGCTCATGTAGAGAATTGAATTTGTTCGGTGGGCAGAATGGTCTCTCACTGTCTGAGTCCTTGTAATGGCAGTTTCAACAGGCTAAGAGGAGACTACCTGAACTGTTTTATTCCTGAGTTCATCTCTTCAGCAAATGCTTGAGCTGTTCCTGTTATTATCTTAAGCTGTGTACAAAAGCATCTGCTATCTATCTTTAACTGTCTTTCATTACCCTTTCTGCATCTTTAGAAACAATATACACATGTTGTATCAGTAGCCCTATGCAGGCAGGACCTGCTCAGGGAGTCTGTGTTGTCCAAAGTTCCTGCCTAGAGAACTTCTGTAATCATTAGCCAAATACATCATTATTTAGTCAGTCAGTTTGTCTCAAGTGAGTCTGTTGTCTCAAATTAGTCCATCGTTTTATCAGCACTGAAATCAGCAAGGCTGATTTTGGACTACTCTGGGAACTAATGACTAAGTATGCTCCGTGTGCACAAAAACACAGCCCTACTTACTGAGCTACATCACAATTATATGTTAAGTGCTAACCTAAAGTTCACCCTCGTTTAACAGTACTAACTGGAATTCTACAGAACTTTCTGCACATACTAAATATTTTCTAGCTTTTGGGTTTTAAACATTGTGTGAAAAGCATGTGAATAAGCCACTGAAAGCAAAAAAAAATTTAAAAAAATGGAGCAAAGCACTGCAGCTAATGCTTACATAATATGTGTTGTGTTGAAAATCCTCAAATTCATTTTCCTGTCCTGCTGGGCCAAGATGAAGAAGCACATATGGTAAGGAAAGCCACTTGCTGTTGGGAGACCTCTGCATTCCCACTGCACAGGGAGGAACAATTTTGCCTCATCCCTCACTCTCTTCTGCTAATCTGGCACAAATCAAATGCAAGAGACAGGGTGTGAATGTGGATAAGTGAGAGAATGCAATTTCCTGTCTCATGTGGCTAAACATTTCTTGTTAAGTGTCAGGTTTAGAGCTGAGTAAACTGTGGAATAATGTATTTATGATTCTGTTTATGCAATTTGACTTGTGATTCAGTAAACGCTTCTCCCTCTTTTCTTCCATTTCTGTTGCATCTACAAAAATGAGTTTATCTTGAAGCATAAACGTGGAGCCGAAATGGGCTTTAAACTCCTCTTCAGGATAACTGCACTTCTTACGTTTTTTGGTGGAAGGTTGTCAGTAATAAGGATAAGATGAGGAGAGTGCTGCAAAGTAATCTGCATTTGTCAAGAAAAATACATGCAATACAACATCAAATGAGGAAAAACAGGGGTTGTGTATATAGAAGCAACAGAAAAATTACTTGTGAAGAGAAAGATTGTATGCCACTCTTTTCTCAGCAGTTATGGTACAAAACCTCAATATCTCAGGGCAAAAGTCCCATGGAAACTTTGTAGCCCTCAAATATGACTTGGGCATATCCAAGGAGTGAAATTCATGTGCTGAGTGATCAGAATGAGCAGCACTGGTAAAGGAAGATTGAGAAAGGTGGCAACTAATTGGCAAAAAAATAGCAAGAGAAAAGGCCTGTGAAAATTTGTTAATCTGATTTAGATTTTACTCTCCCTTTCACCTTTGGAAGGGAGGAGCATAGCTACTATAAACTCTGGAGTTCATATTTGCAGTTAAATATGAACCTTGTGCTAATAGGAAAAAAAAAAAAAGTGGAAGGATATGAGGAGAGGCTGTGGGGAAGGACAGAAAAGTATTTTTACTGTCTTAAATGTTCCTATACTTACTGTCTCCTATTATATCCCTTCTTTTAAAGTACTCTTATCCTTCACCTGAATAGTCTCAGGGCATTAAAGAATTATTTCACATTTCTGTTGGCAAAAATTAGGTCATCCAGTTGTGGAAGGTGATGAAGGCAGGATACTATTGTTGGTGGTGTAGGTGACCTGTCAATAAAAATCTAAAAATGCTTTCAGAGATGAAGATTAAAGAGGCTGCATGGTAAGACGCAGGGAAACAAAGGAAGTGACCTGAGCTAAGGGCTAAATTCTAAAAGGCTCACCAGGGATTAATTTTGGCTATTAGTACCTAACCTTTCCTATTTGTTTCATCACACACTATATATATATATATCTATGTGTGTGTGTGTGTGTATATATATTTGTTTCTCTTACTGAAGCTCAGAATGTAGAATATGATAGATTTATTAGCTGTGTTACACCAATAATGTATTTTAACCAGAATTGTCATGGGTCATCTGTTACTTCCATCCAAAAAATTTTCTTGTAGTGTCATAACCTGTCACAAATACAATTTACAGAAACAGCTAGTGCATAAAAACAATGGTTTGCTAAATTTGACTGGATTGCTCCTACTCCAGGCCACATTATTTATACAGTTATAAAGCTAAACAATAAATTAAAAACCAAGATACACCTTAAGGACCCTATTATTGTCCTTTGCTATTCACGTTGATTTGCAAATCCTGAAATGATCATTTCCTTCCTTTCAGAAAATGAATATTGCAGATGTCTGCAGTACAGGTCAGATTTACTAACCTCTGATAAAAAACAGCAACTTAGGTTTTCAGCTTTATCGAAATGGTAAAAGGAATACAGTAAAATCTGCAGGCTGGCATAGGGGTTGGTGAGGTTCTACCATACAGAAAGTAGAGACAGAATATGCAGTTGCATATCAAAAGTACTTATGATCACCCTTAGTAATCTTAAGTCCACCACAAACTAACTAAACAAACTAATTTGGCATACAGTTTGAGCCAACTTTTATGTAGAGTTAGAGATCCCATGTGTAAACTCCACCTCATAATATACAATCCCTCCATTGCAGAATAAATCTGTGAATATTCCAACATAAAGAAAGCTTCAGATAGATACTGTCACTTCTTGGAGCCTCTGGCCAAACAGCTAGAAGAAATATTTCTGATGAGCAGAATGTTTCTAATGATATTAAACAGAATTCTGTCGTCCTTAAGGGGACTTTGTTAACCTTGAGGTTCAGTTTAGTAAGCTAAATACCTGAAGGAAGTCGTTGTCATCTGCTATTCTGATCATTTATAGTAACATTCTTTGATCATGTTCACAGATACTTGTCAGCACAGCTAGGAGAGTGGAAACTTAAAAAAAAAAATCCCACACATACACTGAGGCTGACTAACATGGTTAAATTGGCAAAACACCACTGTGTGGCAATGCCAGTAGAGGAAAGCTAATGTTAGTTTTGCATCTGTCATGTGATGTAACTGCGCTGGCAGGAGAACATCTCTTCCTGACATACATCAAGCAGCTTTGACAGCATGGTCCAAGCAGACTCCCTAGTAGCTGAGGCTTTTAACTTTAGACAAACATACAATTTTGCATTGAAAAACTGGGTGATCTGGCAAGGTAAAGCATTTAATTTTGAATAGCCTGAGAAAGCAGTTAAGTGAACCAACAAAGTTGGCTCTTTTACCTCCATTTTGCAGATTGCATTTGCATATACTGAATAAAATTCCCTGAAAGGGAAACACATGGGTCATAGTGTTGGCCCATTTATTTAGATGCAGTGAAACCAAAACTCAGAAATATAATGATACCTCTTAACTTCTTTGATGATGGAAAATCAGTATTTAGCAATTGTGTGGTCACATTCCTCTTGGCATGTGACTTCTCTGTCATCTTGTTTCACTGTTACAGGTATTGATTACAGTTTAAAAGCAGAAAAAAACAGAAGTATCTTTTTAAAAATTATTTTAAGAAGGGGAAGAAAAATTACATTTTAGTTCTTTCACTTAATTGAATTGATTTTCCTCCAGAGATAAAGTGTCCTATTTAACCATTACAGCAGATGTGCAACAACAGTCTGAATACATGGGAATGTCATCCAAAGGGATTTTCTCTTTAAAACATTGGCAACGCCTTAAAAATATGCCAACTGCGGAATTCTGGGTTGGCTTTGAGCACAGAAAGCACAGTACTGAAGAAAATACTTTATATTAATAATTGACAGTTATGAAGTACCTTGAGGAACAGAACATCTTAGTTTCTATAAAGGAGTGGAATTAAAATATACTATATAAAATATAGACTATTCATTGAGCTGACCCAAATTCCATTTGCTTTACCCAGGTTTCATCATATTTTATCATTTCACTTTGAATATTAATTTCTTAGTGATATAATTATTTAGGTTATTTAAATATCTATAATATGCAAACTGGAGCACATTAAAGTGTATTAAATAAAATTAAAATGTGGTCTCTGTCTCAGTCTTCTGAGAATAAGGAAGGTGAAGATGTCAGGAGTATACCACAGGGACAAAGGAAAAAAATACTAATAAAGTCACTGAATAGTTCAGTAACACTTCTCAGGTTTTATTGCTGATAATTCAGTAATGCTTCTTAATTATTACAACTACTATTACAGGACTTGAGATGTAACACCTCCTAATTACCTCTACTGATATTACATGGTTTGTGGTGACACCTTCACCCAGTTTCCTGTAAGTAACCTGATAGCACTCGATTTTCAGAACTTCAGAAGCTGAAAAACATTAGGTATATATGCAGGCAAGTTCATCTTCATGGCTCTCATCTGTCAACTTGCTGAGGGTACACTCAATGTCCTCATCTAGGTTGTTTGTAAAGTTATTGAACAAAACTGGATCCAGTACTGATCCTTGGGGAACGCCACTGGCTACAGACCTCCAACTTGATTCTGTGCTCTTGATGACAACTCTCTGAACTCTGTTGTGGAGCCAGTTTTCATCCACTTACGAGACCAGCCATCTATGCTACATCTCCTATCTACTGAGGCAATTCATGGGGAGAAATGAAGGTATGTTTGCCCCAGTGTGCCTCTTTCTCCTCAGCAAATCTCTTTCTGGACAGATGTGAAATAAGGGTGAGTTTTTATCAGTTTTTCTCTCTAAGAAGAATATAGAGAACCCATAATATCGATGCTAGAGGAAACAAATAAGGTTTTGTATAACCTTACAGGGGTGGTAGTTCTTCCTCCCTTTTTTTTTTTTTTCCAGAAGTGGTGTACTCAGGCCACTTGAAATGATAGGTGCATAGATGCTGAGGAGAAAAGAAGTGATATTTTGCATATGTGCATTAATCTGAGCTCAGAGAAAATTCTTCAGTGAAATTCAAAGCATGCAATGCCACTTAACTAGAAGCCAATGAAACAGTTTTTTTTTTGTAGCCAGCACAGATGAGACTGACCAGTTCTACTATCCAGCAATCATGTGCTGTCACCAGAGGGACATGAAAAAGTGTCCCAAAACATAGTTCTGCTTGCTAAATTTCTTCTGTTCTCACAGATTCTACTGAGCCAATGTCTTTTGCTATTTGACACATTTTTTAATTTCTTATGTAAAATTAGATAATGAAGTCTGTGGAGCAGAGCCAGTTAGTGTGTGCTCTGTGTTTGTGCACTTTCTAATATTAATAATATAGGTATATTGTCTATGTTTTTTTTATTATTTTGTTACTGTTCATATTAGACTCTTGCCTAGAATGATATCTTTCAATACTCATGAGATTCCTCTGTGTGTGGTTGGTAGGCATCATCATTTCAGCAGTAGTGTAGGTTGTATTTTCATGTGAAAAATACTAGGGATCATGTATATTAGAGACTCCTTTCTGTATTCCTACTGCTTCAACAGTGTGTAGGCTCTTAAGGTGTTTCTTCTACTCCAGTTTCTACCCTTTCTTAAATTTTTCCAGGTTGTTGTCTCTACCACTGTAAATCTCTGTCCTCATCTTCTGTACTGGGTAATTTAGGTTATGATTTTTTTTTTCTAGATTATAAAGCAGTATAGGTTCTTTACAAAAGTCTTATTTGAAAATCACAGAATAGAATCATAGAATCAACCAGGTTGGAAGGGACCTCCAAGATCATCCCTGTCCAACCTAGCACCCAGCCCTCTCCAATCAACTTAGACCATGGCACTAAGTACCTCAGCCAGTCTTTTCTTGAACACCTCCAGGGATGGTGACTTCACCACCTCCCTGGGCAGCCCATTCCAATGGCAAATTAAAATATTATTTTGAAAGCTGTTCTTTAAAGTTCTTTTGGAATGGTCTTCAAACCAGCACAGAATGTGTGTAGCATACGATATAATCTCTTCACTGAAGCTAGGAATCTGGTACCTTGTTCTAAAACCCAGTTGAGGTCTCATCCTGCTTCAGAGCCAGGTAGGGAATGCATTAAATGGAATGCAATGAATGGCATCTGACAGAAAAGCTCTGCTGTGGTGGTGTTACAACAAATTATAATACAAAGCAAAACAAAACACACACACACACACACAAATCAATTGCATCAAAGCAAGTAAACACTCAAGTGAAACTGTCTACAACTATCTGAAGGGACGCTGTGGAAAAGGTGGTGCTAGTCTCTTCTCAGAGGTAGTTTGAGACAGAACAAGGGGGAATGGCCTTGAGCTGGGACTGGAGAGGTTTAGATTGGACATTAGGAGAAAGTTTTTCACAGAGAGAGTGGTCAGGCACTGGAATGAGCTGCCCAGGGAGGTAGTTGAGTCACCAACACTGGATGTGTATAAGGATCGTTTGGATGTGGTGCTTAGGGATATGGTTTAGGTTGAATCTTGTTGAGTAGGGTTATAGATTGGACTTGGTGATCCTGAGGGTCTTTTCCAACCTGGATATTTCTGTGATTCTTTAGAGATGAACAGTAACAGGGAGGAAGTATGCACATAATTGCAAGGTTGTGGTTTTTTTTCTTTAAGAAGAAAACATTTTTCTTAGCCTTTATGTTTTGATGTTTTGGTTAATTCACTGCTTGAAGATGTGAATTCATTGAAGTCATGGGAGTGACCATCAATGGATTAACCCTGCTATCATTACACTGATTCTGACATAAGGAATGGACTAAGCTAGTGTTTCCAGATAAAGCTAGTACTCAAGCATAGCCACTGTAAGATGTCTGTTCACAAATTACAATGCAAATGCTTGCTATGGACTGAAAGGACTTGCTTGCTTGTTTGTTTTTCTTTTTTCATTCCATTGTAGCAGTTTCCTTGCTCATTAGATTGTTCCCATTAGCATAATATATTGGTTGTGTTTGCACAATTTTTCCTGCCAAAAGCTGCCCTGCAGTCGTACAGTCATTGGAGTAACCAGCTGTTACTTATTTAAGTCTCCATCATTTTGTATGACAGAGTAAGTTAATTATGCCCTGCTTGAAGATGCTAAAAAAAATTATCTTCTGAACAAGTGTACTTCACTTAATATTTGTCTCTATCATCTACTTGAACTCTGACACTTATGTCATATGCACTAAATAAATAAACATGTTTTAAAATTAAACCTAGTAACAAGTTAATTATTGCAGAGTTGTTTTACAGTATTTCTAAAGCACAGTTGTCTCTTTATCTCAGGTGTAATGAATATTTAAAATACTTCTGAAAACAGAAACTACAATAGAGCTAATAGCATAATAATCTAGCAATTAGGATTAAACAAAGACTGTGAATATAAGAGATCCTCAGTTAGTACTGGTCAGTCTAAAAAGACTGGATTGTACTACTCTGTAAATCTCAAATCTGGACAAGAACGAAAGAGTGCTTTCTACTCAACAATATATTCTAGTTATAAGTATGTGTCAGTCAACAGCAAAAGTCTCTCTGTGCTACAGCAAACCATTTAGTTTTTATTTTAAACCTGGGTTCTAAATCTTTCTGAGTAAAATCTTCTGTTAGTTCACTATAATGTAGCTTTCTTTCCCTTTTTCATAACTAGACAACTATGCATATAAAAGTGACAGTTTTGGGGTTGGCAACAGTCTGCTTGAGTTTGACATGTTCCAAAATGTTGCCTCCCATATTTTCAAAGAGATTATAATTAAAGATATGCAAAGCTACATTAATTTATTTTGGATAGTTGTCCACCTGTCACATTTGCTAGTTGACTTGGCTTTAGGGTAGGTACAGTCTACATTCAAATTAGATACATGAAGGCTGAATTAATAATACACAACCTACATAAAAATAAGTTGAGGGTTTTTTTAATTATGAAAGTGCAAAGATAGCATGATACTTACCTGGCAGGGGAGACACCATGATCAGGCAGGTGGTTTTCCCAGGGTGAGGCTCATCCTTTGCACTCCGGGTGTGCTGTAAAATTTATTTTTCTCCCCAACCCATCCCACAGGGAGGTCTGCTCCCTTCCTGGTGCCCGGGTTAGGGACATCACCAGGAGACTCCCTAACCTAATCCGGCCCTCTGATTATTACCCTTAGCTGGTAATACAGGCTGGCAGGGATGAGATTGAGAAGAAGGGCACCAGGGCAATTAAAAAGGAATTTAAGGCCCTGGGGAAATTGATAGACGGGGCGGGAGCACAGGTGGTGTTCTGCTCAGTTCCCTCTGTGGCAAGGGAGTTCACAGAGAGGAACAGCAGAACCTATGATATAACAAATGGCTCAAGGGATGGTGCCAGTGGCAACACTTTGGGTTCTTTGACCACGGGGGAACTTTTACTGCGCCGGACCTGCTTGATCATGATGGGGGGCAGTTGTCTAGGAGGGACAGGAGAGTCCTGGCACTGGAGTTGGCAGGGCTCATTAGGCAGGCTTTAAACTAGATCTGAAGGGGGTGGGTGAGGCAATTACTCTCTCTGAGAAGGAGAGAGTGGGAAGGAAACTAGGGTCAGTTGAGGAACCGAGAGCCCAGCTGAAGTGCATCTGCACCAATGCACGCAGCTTGGGTAACAAGCAGGAGGAACTGGAACTCCTGGTCCACCAGGGTGACTATGATATAGTTGCCATTTCAGAAACTTGGTGGGATGACAGGCATGACTGGGCTGCTATACTGGGGGGATATAACCTCTTCAGGAGAGATAGACAAGGGAGAAGAGGAGGAGGGGTGGCCCTGTATATTAGGGAGTCAGTCCTTGCCACTGAGCTTGAGGTGAGGGACGAAGGGATTGAGAGCTTGTGGGTTAAAATCAGAGGGAGGACTAATAAATCTGACATCCTGGTTGGAGTCTGTTATAGACCACCCAACCAGGACGAGGAAACAGACGAGATATTTTACAAACAAGTGGAGGCTGTCTCAAGATCATCAGATCTTGTTCTTGTGGGTGACTTTAACCTGCCAGATATCTGCTGGGAACTTAATTCAGCAGAGAGGAGACAGTCCAGGAGATTTCTAGAGTGCATGGAGGACAGCTTCATGACCCAGCTGTTAAGTGAGCCTACTAGGGGTCAAGCTCAGCTTGACCTGCTGCTCTCCAACAGAGAAGGTCTGGTGGGAGATGTGACAGTGGGAGGCTGCCTGGGGTGTAGTCATCATGAGATAGTGGAGTTTTCAATAGGCAGGGAGGTAGGGAGGAACTATAACAGAACCCCACACCTTGGACTTCCAGAGGGCAAACTTCAGTTTGCTTAAGAAACTTATTTGCAAAGTCCCCTGGGCAGCAGTCCTTGGGAACAAAGGGGTCCAGTATGGTTGGACCTACTTTAAACAGGAGCTCTTGAAGGCACAGGAGCTGGCAGTTCCCATGTGCCGAAAGATGAGCCGGCGGGGAAGGCGACCAGCCTGGATGAGCAAACAGCTCCTGAAGGAATTGGGGGAAAAAAAGAGAGTGTATCACCTTTGGAAGGAGGGGAAGGCTTCACCTGACGTGTTTAAGGAAGTAGCCAGATTATGCAGGAGAAAAATTAGAGAGGCTAAGGCCCAGCTAGAACTTAGGCTGCCACCTCTATGAAGGATAATAAAAAGCACTTTTATAAATTTATCAATGCTTAAAAGAAGGGCAAGAAGAGCCTCCACTCCTTACTGGACCAGGAGGGGAACATTATAACTGATGATGAGGAAAAGGCTGAGGTCCTGAATGCCTTCTTCACCTCAGTTTTCAACAGTAAGGAGGGAGGAGTTCAGGGCAAGTGGCCTCTTGAACTGGGGGATGGGGTCATGGAGCGGTGTGTTCCCCTGGAAATCCATGAAGAATTAGTTCAGGACCTGCTGAGCCATCTGGACACCCACAAGTCCATGGGACCAGATGGAATCCATCCTAGGGTGCTGAGAGAGCTGGCAGCTGAGCTGGCCAAGCTGCTCTCCATCATTTTCCAGCAGTCCCAGGAGACTGGAAACTGGCCAGGGTGATCCCCATCCACAAGAAGGGTCGGATGGAGGAACCTGGGAACTACAGACCTGTCAGCCTCACCTCAGTGCCAGGGAAACTGATGGATCAGGTTATCTTGGGGGCAATAACTGCGCACCTGAGGGATGGCAAAGGGCTCAAGTCCAGCCAGCATGGGTTTAGGAAGGGCAGATCCTGCCTCTCCAACCTGATCTCCTTCTATGATCAGGTGACTTGCTTGGAGGATGTGGGGACTTCAGCAAGGCCTTTGACACTGTCCCCCACAGCAAACTGCTGGCTAAGCTGTCAGCCAATGGCTTGGATGGCAACACTCTGTGCTGGGTTAGGAACTGGCTGGAGGGCCAGACCCAGAGAGTGGTGGTGAATGGTGCCACATCCAGCTGGCAGCCAGTCACTAGTGGTGTCCCTCAGGGATCAGTGCTGGGCCCCATCCTCTTTAACATCTTCATAGATGATCTGGATGAGGGCATGGAGTCAGTCATCAGCAAGTTTGCAGATGACACTAAGCTGGGGGCAGATGTGGCTGGGTTGGAGGGCAGAAGGGCTCTGCAGCGGGACCTTGACCGCCTGGACAGATGGGCAGAATCCAAGGGGATGGGATTCAATAGCTCCAAGTGCAAGGTGCTGCACTTTGGCCACAACAACCCCATGCAGAGATACAGGCTGGGGTCAGAGTGGCTGGAGAGCAGCCAGACAGAGAGGGATCTGGGGGTGCTGATTGATACCCGCCTGAACATGAGCCAGCAGTGTGCCCAGGTGGCCAAGAGAGCCAGTGGCATCCTGGTCTGCATCAGGAATGGTGTGGTCAGCAGGAGCAGGGAGGTCATTCTGCCCCTGTACTCTGCACTGGTTAGACCACACCTTGAGTACTGTGTTCAGTTCTGGGCCCCCCAGTTTAGGAAGGACATTGAGATGCTTGAGCGTGTCCAGAGAAGGGCGACGAGGCTGGTGAGAGGCCTTGAGCACAGCCCTACGAGGAGAGGCTGAGGGAGCTGGGATTGTTTAGCCTGGAGAAGAGGAGGATCAGGGGAGACCTTATTGTTGTCTACAACTACCTGAGGGGAGGTTGTTAGCCAGGAGGAGGTTGCTCTCTTCTCTCAGGTGGCCAGCACCAGAATGAGAGGACACAGGCTCAAGCTACATCAGGGGAGATTTAGGCTGGAGGTGAGGAGAAAGTTCTTCACTGAGAGAGTCATTGGATACTGGAATAGGCTGCCCAGGGAGGTGGTGGAGTCGCCATCCCTGGGGCTGTTCAAGGCAGGATTGGACGTGGCACTTGGTGCCATGGTCTAGCCTTGAGAATTTTGGTAAAGGATTGGACTTGATGATCTCTGAGGTCTTTTCCAACCCTGTTGATATTGTGATACCGTGATTTTCTAAATTGTCCTTATCTAGATAGGTTGATCTAAGCTATGCAAATCAGAATGCATTTGACCAAGGAGAGTTTTAATTTTCTAAGTATTTGGAAGCAGTATGAAAATTATTTGAAGGGTGGACTACACCTCTAGTAGAAAATATTTGGAAAACTTATAGTAAAGGAATATTTTTGTTAAATAAATTTGGAAATAAGGTTGAAATTCATTATTGTTCAGAATACCGTTTACTAGGTAAAGGCTACAGACTTTGTATTGATCTGCCAACATGGGCTTTTTGGCTTGTGTCTGGAGCTTGCTTTAGCTGTGGTAACAAGTATTCAACAGCCAGTACTGCCTAACTTTTCTTAGCTTAGCTCTCTGAATGCTGTATTTGATAATGATCTAACAAGCCTATGAAGCCACTCAGTAACAAAACAACTGGGATTTAATTTCAATTAATAAGCTGGTAATGGGTGGCAATAAATAGGCTGATTGGAGATGGTAATTAATTTGTAAAAAGAACAAATAAGAACAATGTTAGGAAATGGGTAAAAGTAACCTCAGCTGGACCCAAGACTAAGAGCCAGGGAACACTGGCCATCAACACCATGTACCTTCTGCTGGTTAAGGACTTGCAGTGTGATAGCTAAACATAACTTCCCCTTCCCTCTCTCCCTCTTGTGGAGGGCTGATTCTGTTATTGTAATGATCCAGAGGAGCATGGACAGGGTGGATTATCACTAAAGAAAATAGGATAATACTCAGAAGTTAATGCATAACAGATTTAGCTACGTTATTAGTGAGCTTTTCCTGCAATAATCAAATAAACAGAACAGTAAAAGCTGGTATCATTGTAACTGGATTAATAATAATAATTGCTGTAGTTTTGATTAGGCTGTTAAGACTTTAATTAGTCTAACAATGAATTTTTTTTGCTTGGCGTTTTGCCTGTAAGAGAGAAACCAGGAGGGGCATCAACAGAACCTCCACACTGGACTTCCGAAGGGCAGACTTCAGCCTATTTAAGGAACTAATTCAGAAAGTTCCTTGGGAAATAGCCCTTAGAAACAAAGGGGTCCAGGAAGGTTGGACCTGCTTCAAGAAAGAACTCCTGAAGGCACAGGAGCAGGCAGTGCCACTGAGCTGGAAGATGAGCCGACGAGGGAGGCAGCCAGGCTGGATGGGCAGGGAGCTGCTGAAGGAATTAAAGATTAAAAAGAGAGTGTATCACCTTTGGAAAAGAGGGGAGGTGTCCCAGGAGAAGTTCAAGGAGGTTGCTAGGTCTTGTAGAGGAAAAATTAGAGAGGCAAAAGCCCACTTGGAGCTCAGGCTGGCCACGGCTGCCAAGGAAAATAAAAAGTGTTTCTTTAAATATATGAATGGCAAGAGAAGGGCCAAGGACAACCTCCAGTCCTTACTAGATAGAGATGGGAACATAGTGACAAAGGATGAGGAAAAGGCAGAGGTGCTTAACACCTTCTTTGCCTCAATCTTCACTAGTGGGACAGGTTGTCTCCAGGACAGCTGGACTCCTGAAGTGGTGGATGGAGTCAGGGACCAGTACAGTCCCCCTCTAATCCATGAGGAAGCAGTAAGGGATCTGCTAAGTCACTTGGATCCTCACAAGTCCATGGGACCGGATGGGATCCACCTTAGGGTGCTGAGAGAGCTGGCAGCTGAGCTGGCCAAGCCACTCTCCATCATTTATCAGCAGTCCTGGCTCACTGGAGAGGTCACTGAAAACTGGAAGCTGGCCAATGTGATTCCCATACACAAGAAGGGTCGTAAGGAGGAGCCAGAAAACTACAGACCTGTGAGCCTGACCTCAGTGCCAGGCAAGGTCATGGAACAGGTCATCTTGGGTGCCATCACAAAGCACCTACAGGATAGCCAAGGGATCAGGCCCAGCCAGCATGGGTTTAGAAAGGGCAGGTCCTGCCTCACCAACCTGATCTCCTTTTATGATCAGGTTACCCGCCTGGTGAATGTGGGGAAGGCTGTGGATGTAGTCTACTTGGACTTCAGCAAAGCCTTTGACACTGCCACAAGAAGCTCCTAGCCAAGCTGGCAGCTCATGGTTTGGACAGATTCACTCTGTGTTGGATCAAGAACTGGCTGGATGGCAGAGCTCAGAGAGTGGTGGTGAATGGTGCCACATCCAGTTGGCAGCCAGTCACTAGTGGTGCTCCCCAAGGATCAGTGCTGGGCCCAGTCCTGTTCAATATCTTTATTGATGATCTGGACCGGGAGATTGAGTCCAGCATCAGTAAGTTTGCAGATGACATCAAGCTAGGAGCAGGTGTTGATCTGTTGGAAGGTAGGAGAGCCCTGCAGAGGGACCTGGACAGGCTGGATGGGTGGGCAGAGGCCAATGGGATGAGATTTAACAAGGCCAAGTACAGGGTTCTGCACTTCGGCCACAATAACCCCAAGCAGCGCTATAGGCTGGGGACTGAGTGGCTGGAGAGCAGCCAGGAGGAAAGGGACCTGGGGGTACTGATAGATAGTAAGCTGAAGATGAGCCAGCAGTGTGCCCAGGTGGCCAAGAGAGCCAATGGCATCCTGGCCTGCATCAGGAACAGTGTGGCCAGTAGGACAAGGGAGGTTATTCTTCCCCTGTACTCAGCACTGGTCAGGCCACACCTTGAGTCCTGTGTCCAGTTCTGGGCCCCTCAATTCAAGAAAGATGTTGAGGTGCTGGAACATGTCCAGAGAAGGGCAACGAAGCTGGTGAGGGGCCTGGAGCACAAATCCTATGAGGAGAGGTTGAGGGAACTGGGCCTGTTTAGCCTGGAGAAGAGGAGGCTCAGGGGTGATCTTATTACTGTCTACAACTACCTGAAGGGGCATTGTAGCCAGGTGGGGGTTGGCCTCTTCTCCCAGGTAACCAGCAATAGAACAAGGGGACACAGTCTCAAGTTGTGCCAGGGTAGGTATAGGCTGGATGTTAGGAAGAAGTTCTTCACAGAGAGAGTGATTTCCCATTGGAATGGGCTGCCCAGGGAGGTGGTGGAGGCACCGTCCCTGGGGGTCTTCAAGAAAAGACTGGATGAGGCACTCAGTGCCATGGTCTAGTTGACTGGCTAGGGCTGGGTGATAGGTTGGACTCGATGACCTTGGAGGTCTCTTCCAACCTGGTTGATTCTATGATTCTATGATTCTATGAAGATCTTAAGTGTAACATAGTATCCCACAAAAATCATAGTTGTGCGTTATGATGAAGATTCAAATGATGTACAATGTAAATACTACTTTAAAATAATCTACTTTCTCAGTTTGCCCATGCAGCAAAGACTTTTCCCAATATGGTTTTTTAATACTGACTTTTCTTTTTTTCCTTCTGTTTTGGAAGTTTCTTAGCTTACTTTATGAAACTTACTTTCTACTTGAGTTTTTGGAGTTCAGCACTCCTAAATATCAGGACCAACGCACACATGCCAACAGATATAATAGAGTTTGGTCTTTGGTCACTGATTAGATACTATGACTGTAATAAAGTTGATGAGACGAATGAATCATGTGCCCCTTTAAAAACCATGCTACTACAATAAATTGTACAATATGATGTATATAAGGTGTATGATATTGTATATTATTGGTTTCCATAGTTTTCTGAGCTAATGTCTGAAGAAGACTCATTCTATCAAGTTTATCTTATACTAGGCAAATAATCTTATTACATGAGCAAAACAATGACTCACTTTCACCTGTAATGTTTTTATTCAAGAAAATATTAATCTTCTTTTCACAGATCCAGATAGAAGAGTGTGTTATACAGCGAAAGCAATAAAAATCTGTAGGTGTAAGCTTATGGGCATGGAGGTTCCGCAGAGAATCCTTTTGTTAGTTATTGGCACTTTGTTGGCATTCTTACATCCCTGTTTATAACTCTCCTGGTTTCAAATATATTTATTTGCCTGCAGACAGCCTTTTTTATGTTCACCTTCATTGTGGAGTCCGTTGCAGGACGTTTCTTTCTGATTTGTGAATGCTACTGTGAAATGTAAATGTTGTCATCCAGTCAACTCTTTAGCCAGCAGAATCACATAGAAAGACAACTCTAGTGTTATCATATGCACACCTTTGAAAGAAGAAAGGAGCTGTCTTTTGCTAAGCTCTTTAAATTCTGCAGCACAAGGAAGATGGCTGTGAATGTTTTCAGTGTTTTTCTGAAACTAAGAGGACTTGTGCTCTCTCCACCACAAATGGAGAGGGAACATTTTGCTCTCTTTCCCATTCTGTGGGATGCCTGTGGATAGATGGCATGTATTTCCATTTTACAATGTGTCATTTATCTTCTGGCTATAAATGAACTGGTAAAGGCTTCCAGCAGCTGGGAGTGAAGGCAGGAGTGGTGGGAGTGAATAAGAGCAAAAAAGCCCTTGTGGAAAATGAAGCTTGCTGCAGCTCTCGCCCTGAAATTTAAACTGGCTGAAGGAATTGAGATGATTCGCATAAGAGACATAAAGTATTTGTTAACAAGCATAATGGAAAAATTAAATCATAATTCTATCTTCTGCTCTGTTACTGGCAGTGTGGTACATATTCAAGAGTGCATGTCTGTCTCAGCAGGATTGTCCAGACTCCAGTGTTTGATACCAAGCCTGTTTCTTTAGCCTGCTGAGAAAGACACTTCTAAAGGGCAAATTTTATAGAATTAGCCAATAAGAGACATTAGACCAGCTGCCTCCTTTAAAACATCCACTTCTCTTTGGAGTGCAAGTAGCTGAGGGGAAGCTATACTAGACACTCTGATAGCTTGAGGTGTAGGAAGATTTTCCTCTGCAGCTTAGCACTTCACTGACTCCCGGACTTGTTAATCTTCTGTGTTACGACTATTATCAGTTAGAGAAAGTGCACAAAAGTGTGAAACGCAGAGTTGGTTCCCTCAGCAAATCACAATGTCTGTGTTTCCCACATATACAGGATATACTACTAAAACCAGAATAAGGAACAGGCTAGGTGGGTGGTACCCTCTATGTGGCCTATTAAAACCTATCAGAAAAGAAAAATAAATAGCATGAGAAAAATGGCAATTCTGAAGACAGCCTGAATATAATCTTATGTGTGAAAGTAGGGGAGGATTCAAAGCAGGGAAGCAATCTGGACAAAAATTATGGTCTTACCACTATTTTTTTTCTCAAGTGAAAGTGGTTGCTTTATGCTAAACTCAAGGCATGCTGCATGCATGACATTGTCTGTCCAGACACCAGACTGATGGGATGCTACTGGAGACTTCGAGAATATTTAAATTCTGAGCAGTGAATCCTAGCTAAGAGGTAGTCATTCAGCAACTTGCACTGGGACAATTTGGTGCTCACACCTGCTTTAATGAAGGTTACCAAGGGGGCATTTTTCAGTTTCAAGTCCTTCCAAAATGAAGAAAACATCAGGGTGTCTGTGTTCTTCAGAAATGTCATCTTGTGCACCAGTACTTCTTATGTCACATTTTAAGTTTCAAAGTAGAAAAGAGGTATGTAGTTCTAGGATCCATGTTAGAAGATAGAAAAATCCATAAATATGCACTCAGTCTTTCTCTGTATTAGCTGCTGAGACAGTCAGAGGCTATATCAACAAGATTTTAGGATGATTCTGCTGAGGAAAGAGTCAGCAGATTTGTCATTTGTGAGACAGACAGATCATGTGTCTGAATGGGTATGCAGGATCTAGATTATTTACGTGAAATCCAGTCTGGTGTGAGTCCTTTTTCAGTTATGGAGGTAGAAAACAATACACAAGAAATCCTGTAGCAGTTTGATGTGGAGTTGGAATGGAGGATGGAGATAGGAAAGTATTTAGGCCTCCAGTTTTTCTGATAGTATGAAGAATATTATTTTTTCTTGTGATACCAGGATTTATTTTTCTGTGTCATATATTCTGACTGCCAAGAACAAGAAGAATATAGAGAAGTCTTTGCTACATCTGAGAAAGGCTTTATTGTACAAAAACTTTTTACTTCAGAAGGAATTTTAGTGTGAGGAGTGCTGAAATTCATTTATGTGAATGAATCGTGAGAAAGGGACCTTTATTCCCTGGTAACTTTGAGTGAGCTACCACTGTGAGGCACATGAAAACTATGCAGACCTCATATCTTATTAAACTGAACTACTTTTGTTACTCCTTCATTTTTAGAGCAGGTAATTCTGTAAAAGTTGCAGGTAGTTATGTTTCCAGAATAATAAAAGTACCCAGAATGCAGTCATAAAATACAGTTGTTCTCTTGTCAGAGATAAAACAAGGTAGGAGTCAGACAAAAGCCAAACCAAGTGTGTGGCACCTTGTTTGCTAAACTTGTGCTTCATCATGCTGCAGGAATGGGGATTCAAGAAATGGGAAATATTAGATGCAGGGGATGTTCCTTCTGTCCCTCCAGACTGCAAATTGCCCTTAAAAGTTGTTGTGGAGGGGATTTCTCTTATTCCTTCCTTATTAGGGGGAGGTGAGAAATTAATTTGGGGTGGTATTAATATTTTATAAAATTATTTATTAAAATTAATATTTACAAATTTGTACCACCCCCAACCACTATGTAATCAAGTTCTTTTGTACAAGGTTATGAAAACAGTAGGGATATGATATATTTATGTACAGGGGTTGGATTTTTAAATGGAAATATCAAATTATCGACAACTATAGACAGAGAGAAAGATTCCCTTAGGCTTAATGCCTCTTAACAACTATACTGTTTGCCCAGCAAGGGCTGAAATTGTGTCTGCTCTTAAGACAGAGGTAACTTATTTTACAAAGGAATTAAAGTTTGCTTAAATGTGGCTCTTAAAGCTTGCTTAATTATTAATCACCCTCCCGAGATTGTGTCCCAGCATGTGCCCAGTGTTCAGGTCTTGGTGAGGCTGGAATCTGTCCCAGCTTGCAGGTGAATGATTAAGTGTTCCCAGTCTCTGGGGTAAACAGGATTTCTCTGACCTTCTCTCCTGGTGTGAAGTGGTCTCTGCCTTGGTGCTGCTGGTCCTTCTGCATGCCGTGTGTCCAGGGATGATCAGCTGGCAGGATTTCCGGGTGTAGGAGGAGGATTTGTCCATGCAGTCTCTGACACTGTCTTCTCACAGCTAGCAAGCTGTGTTTGTGGGTTAGCAGACAATCTGGAAGGTCTGCTGATCCTGGATTCTCCAGGCTTACAGGGCAGTGGGCATGCAGTATACGCCAGACTGCAGGGAGACTTGAGCTCCATAGATAAATCAAGATAGCAAGAAGCCAGTATGTGCGGCTGCTCTAGGCTTAGGCAGGGGGCTCTCGGCTCCCCATATATGTACCAAATGCAGGCGTGCATGCGCTCTGCTTCTCAAAGGGTTTGCAGACAGCTTAACTGCGCCTTGAGATCAATGCAAGAGGGCTGAGCCTCGGAAAGTGTGCAAGTGAGTGAGTAAGGGCCTGATCCTGTGTCTAGGCCATGCAAGCAGGTCAGGACTGCTATGTGGATCAGAGAGCTGAGCTTGAACCTCTGAAAACTCTGAACACATGGTGCTCCTTTGCACCTCTCTTTATAGACTCTGAGCCTAGATTCGTGGCTCATTTGGCCATCTAAAGTGACCAATCAGGTTGGCAGTAGATGTTTGCCTGGACCCTCCCAATTAGGGGATCACCTGGGCGGACCCCAGTGATACACGGACTGGGTGTGTGTTTGTTACACAACCTGTTTACTGCCATGGGTCCTG
Source organism: Pogoniulus pusillus (assembly GCF_015220805.1). Lineage (NCBI taxonomy): Eukaryota > Metazoa > Chordata > Aves > Piciformes > Lybiidae > Pogoniulus > Pogoniulus pusillus. The sequence continues at coordinate 24,582,189 of NC_087267.1, read as the reverse complement.
GCAGAAAAACATGTCCAGGCATGTAGAGGCATAGAGAAGCCTCAGTTTTGGGGCTCCGGCCCCTCCACCACAAAAGTATGTAGGGCCTGCTATAGTAGAATAAGGGGTAATGGTTTTAATCTAAAAGAGGACAGATTCAGACTGAATATAAGGGAGAAAAAATTTACTATGAGGATGGTAAATACTGGAATAAGTTGTCCAGAGAGATGGTATAAGCCCCATCCCTGATCATCCAAAGTCAGGCTGGACAAGCCTCTGAGCAATCTCACTTAGTTGAATGTGTTCCTGGTCATTGCAGGAGTGTTGGACTAGATGGCCTTTAAAGGTCACTTCTAACCCAAACTATTCTGTAATTCTGTTATTCTAGTAGGAAAAGGAAATCAGGCCCAGACTGTCATTAACAACTGGTATCAGGCTGAGCATGGAATTGCATTAATGTATGGAGTCATGTACACACCATGCACCCAACTGTTTGTGCACTCCCAGTCTACTGTCTGGGGGAGTCCATGCTTCTAAAACACATTTGTCACCTTTCCCACCTGACACTTCTTGACATGAGTGCACAGTTTGTTTCTCGTCTTTAATGTGAAAGTATCTAATGGAAAACTTTGTAAGTGGAAAGGCATTAAAAATGTTCAACTACAGTAGCGATGGCAGAACAGTTTATTATGTCTACCTTTTTTTGCCAAGGGTGAAGTTATCAAAGAGTACTTAATAAAAACAGATGATCTGAAGCTGGCATTGCAGGCAGACTTACTACTTTATCCCAGCTTAGTGTGATGGTGTTGGCCAGTGCTTAAAGTCACGCCTAACATCAGTGAATCTTCTGCTAAAGCTGTGAACAGGTTTTACTTCAGTATCTTTTTCAATACAACTGGATGTCCCAGGTTGAGACTATAGGGTTAAAAAATCTTCTGGGGACCAGAAGATTGTTATTCAATCCCATAATTCTGCTATCACTTTATAAACTCATAACAAGGTCAGTCCTTTCTCCTTTCCTCCTCCTCCTGCCTTGTGTCTGGCAGGAGCCACTTTATCAGGAAGAACATGTAAGCAGTAGGCCTGTTTTGGGGCCTCCAGAGCCTTGTTTAGGCCTCTTGGATGGCAGAGGCACTGGGTGGTGGGGAGGATTAGGAACACTGGGGAGTGTAGATTTAGTTTTTTTGGGTTGGGGGAAAATCCAAGGGGGTTTGCCAGAGATGTGGTAATTGCTTTATAATTTCTTTCTCTGTATCTCTCTCCAAATATCATTATGTGTTTTTTCTCCAATTTAATTTGAGAGTTTAATTTCTGTCAGCTATCTTTAAAAAACACCACGCTAGATTACTGAGGTTTCCTATTTACATCAGGAAACTACACAGAACTGCAAAGTAAAATTGGTGTCAAATAAAACGTCAAATAAAATGTCATTTCCTATGAAAGAAATAAATGTAGAGCAGAACTACTGTTAGTATTTCTGATATGCTCTCTGAGTACATCTCCATATAGAAACTTCTGTGTGCTGTTCTTACCATGCAATCATTGTAATTTTCCTTTATGTGACTATGGAGGACCAGAGTGGCTGGTCAACCATCAATATCATCAATAGATGAACTCAGAACTGTCATATTGTTCTTTCATATCTATGGGGGGACTGAGGTACTTCGTGATTTTCTGATTTCATGGGTACAACTGGCATCAATCTGTTTATTGTGTTCCAACAGAGCATTGTGACTGGAATTCGAAATTAAGTTAGAAACGTTTTAAGCAAACAAACAAAAACTCCTCTAACAAGCTCAAGAATATACAAGCTTAAAATTAAAAAAATGTACATCAAGGATTTCATTAGATTCTGCTTTGTGCACACTGCTGGCTGAGCCATGCTGTACACTACTGAATCACCATGTGGCATATTGTTGCAGAAGCTTCTGTGCCTTAAAGTAGATAATAAAAGGCTAATCCTATTGCCACTTCTTTTTTCCTGTGCAGACATACTTGCTTGTCTTCTGAAAATGTGTTTGATACAGCACTTTGATTGCTTTTGTAAGACTGAAGTTTAATGAATATTGTTTTGTTTCTACCACTTAATATTAAGGTTAAAAATCAACATTAAACAGACATACTTGACTGTAATCAAAAGGCATCCAAAGTTAAGAGTGCTCCTGAAGTATGTACAGGAAAATGTTATTGGTTCACTTTCCCCCTAGTATTTTGAAGTTATTTTCCTTCTTCTATTAAATCAATTCGACAATAATATTTATGTTATTCTTTCTTTCCTTCCCCAGATGTACATCCAGACAACAACACTTACTATCTCCATGAGTTTAAGTGCTTCTGTGTCTCTGGGCATGCTCTACATGCCCAAGGTTTATATTATAATTTTTCATCCAGAGCAGAATGTCCAAAAACGGAAACGGAGCTTCAAGGCTGTAGTGACAGCTGCCACAATGCAAAGCAAACTAAGCCAAAAAGGAAACGACAGACCAAATGGCGAGGTCAAAACTGAACTGTGTGAAAGTCTTGAAACCAACAGTAAGTCATCTGTAGACTTTTCCATGGTCAAGAGTGGCAGCACTTCCTAATAGATGTACGTTCACAAGAATGCACTTTCTTTTAATAATAAATTATTTTTTTTGTTGCCTGTTCTGCATGAATCCAGAGATGTGTCAGAATTCATGTACTACTGAATGCAGGAATGCCTAGAGTTGTTTCAAACAAAATGTTTTTCACAAGAGGCTATTAAGAAAGGAAAAAAAAAAAAAAAAGCACAAGCAGATTTTGGGTAGTGACATCTTTAAAAAATGATCTGTTCTACTTAGTGCTAATTCGTTGTGTTGTGCATTGCTGTGTCAGTTGTAGTATGTCCTGGCAGTCACAAGATATATTTATGGTCATCATTGTATATTCAAAAATCAAATGCTGTTGGAAAAAAAACATTGGATTTATTTTTCTGTTAGGTATGGAAGTGAAAAATAATGTGGGGTATTTTTTTTTATTTTTTCACCTTAACTTAGTATTTGATGACTTGTTCATTTATTGCAACTCATGAATGCTAACACTTAATGCTTCTCATCCACGAGAATTTTATTGTGAACTATCTTGGTACAAAGTCATGATTATTCATATACATCTTAATCATTACATGTTCTGATATGTCATGGGTTAATAAAGAGAAAAATTACTTGAAGTTCTTGAATCTTGCCACATCTCTAAATTGCTCTGGTATAGAAGAAAAGGTTACAACTTCCATTCCACCACATGATATACAGTCTTATAAACAGGACTTTGCAATAATCATCATCACCATCATCATTGTAATAATCAGGTATGAATAGAGCCAGTAACTTTACCCCCACAGTTTAGTAGTAATGAAGAACTGTCACATGGGATGGACAGCAGCTCTTAAAGACTATTGATTTCAGTCTTTTAACTACAAATGAGGGATGTAAAAAAAAATTAATTACTTTTGGACCACTTTGACAGGAGATTGAATTGTATTATTTCACCTGAGCACATTGAGGCCAGTCAATACCAACTTACAGAAAAATAATATACTTATTTCAGAAAAATGCAGTGCCCAGTGAATTCAATCAAAATTTGCCAGATTGAAGACTATATAAAATTAGACAGCAGGCTTACCATAGTACAGTTGCTGGTGTATGGAGGATACTCCATGCAAACCAATTCAGTTTAAAAAACTTATAACCCTTCAAAATGTGTCGATCTGCTAGACTGAGCTATGGATTTATACAGCTTCAGATTACAACATATAACAAAGGATGAAAAGAAAAAGGCAGTGGAGTTACTTGTGGGTCAAATGAAAGTATGGAAATAAGAGGAAATCAATGATTGCTCAAATCTTCAGAAGTCACCAAAACTCAGAAGGGAAAATGAGGAAGTTTTGCTGACTTTGGAGAACTATAAACTTCTGAGGAAAGGTCAAAGGAGCAATTTGATGATAGGGTAAGAAAGTGTAAATTATAAAGTCTTGGATATCCACTGTTATCTATGGCACCTAATTGAGAAACAATGTGTCTGATATTCCTTACTCTATGATTATACATAATTCATGGAAACAGCTGCAAGTTTGCTTCTCCAGTAGTGTGATGTATGCAGGGAAATGTTTATTTACCATGCTCTAAACATGGTTTTAACAGAAGCACATCTATATAAATGCAGAGTAGGCTTTGATCCAGGCATCATAATGTTTCATAAGTGAAAATTCAGTCAAGAAATTTGCACTGCAAATTATTGTCCCTATATAATTGAGCTCTTGGCCTCAAGACATGTTTTTCTCCCAAAACTGTTCTGTACCATTTGGATTTGAATTATTTCCCACTGACAGTACATGAAGCCAATCACAAAGGAAAATCAGTCTATAAGTAGAACAGAAGAAGTGAATAGAAAGTGTTTCCCAAGCACAAATTTTGGTAGTGGTAGCAATGCTCAAAACTAGATAAGAAATAATATTAGAGTAGTCAGATAATATCTTCTGAGAAAGCTCTTCTCTCTCTGGTTTCTCCTGTCATGTAATGGCTTTATTCCATGGTGTCTCCCACATGAAGACAGTCATGAGTTTTGGGTTGTTTTTTGCTGTGGATTGATTGGCTTTTTTTTTTTTTGTGTGTGTGTATGTGTGGAAATACATTCATATTCAGTGGAAAACAAATTTTATCTGGGAAATAAGATGAAAAAAACATCTAGATGCACTTACAGAAAATATAACAATGACAAGTACTTTAAATGCATATCCACTGGATCACAATAATAATTCTAAATTGCTTTAGATTCTCTTCTATTTTATTCTTTTTCTTTTTGTCTCATTTGAGCAGCAATGTGGTAACTGGAACTAGAAAAACGTAATCATTCCCAGAAATATTTTGAGCCAAATATTTTACTTTTTCTGGCCATCTATGTTTGCTCATGGTGCTTCTATGAAATGCTAACAGAGCTTTCAGAGACCAAAACATAAACTGTAGACTTCAGTGAACTATAAAGACATTTGCAATACTTATAAAGTAAAGAAAAAAAAAACCCAGCATTGTTTGAAGATACAATTAGATTTAATACAGTTCAGAATACTATCTACACTAGCTTCCTGTGCACTCAGAACATAGTAGAATAATTTTTGGATTTTGGTCTGTCTTAGATCAAGTCTACCAAAGCTCTTTAAGTTACAGATATACAACAAAATTATAGCAAATTAACAAGTTACTCTAAATCAGCTAAGGTGTAATGATTAGTTTTTGTATTTTGAGCTTCTTGCAAACTTCCTCAGCTTACTGAGTTGTGATAAATCTCATTATGTTGCATAGCTGTGGGCTAAAACACACACATGAGAAGTTATCATAGAACACAGCTGATACAGAGTAACGTGGTAAACTGGCTTAACCTGATCACGTTTCTGAGCCTATTTGTAGGGTGAAGGAAAGAAATAAGCTCTGCTCCCTTAGTCCTTTTGTTCCTGTGTGCAGAGTTTGCAGATGTGCATTGATTTGCTATTTCTTAGCTGGTAACAAAATCCTTTTATGCTCTAAGGAACCTAGTGTCATTTCAACAGTCCTACATTGTTTTCAGAAGTAATGTAATAGGCCAGAGGAAAAGAAGAATTCTCTCATAAATCCAGCTGTGGGAGCGTGGGAGAATTCAAACGAGGGCAGTACATCCCATCTGAAAGATGTAAATGAGGCTATATTTACTTCAAGTGTCCTAATACATGCAAATAACACTATTTCATGTTGATGTTTGCATATTGTGATCAAGGATGTGAAAGACTTGCTTGATGTGCCAAAAGCAACCCTTTCATGAATTAGCTCTTTTAGACACAATGTACCGGACCTACCTGTGCAAGTGGAAGTAAGAAATATTACATTTTACGTCTTCATTTTGGTTATTCATTCTAATGTATGCATTCTTAGGAAACAAGAATTACAGCGATATGTGAACTACAATAGTCTGATTCAGTTGTGTCTTACAAAATGGCAAATGCAGTATCAGAATCAAATTTCTCAGAAACTCAAAGAAAACACGAAGAAAAAAGCAAATAAAAATCCGGATTATTTATACTGCCTAGTGTTATTTTGCAGCAATTCTGATGATCTCTGATTTTGTTGAATCTTTGGTATAGGAGAGAGAAACAGTTGTTTCTTGTTTCTGTAGTTTTATTCTGAAATCACTGGCATAGTGGGAAGGATTTAGGAGTTACCACTAGAAGTCCTTTTCCTATTTATCTCAGCTGCTTGAACCAGATTGTATACAGTGGGGAAAAATTTAAAAAGAAGGAAAGAAGATATGGGAATAGAATTAAGATCTCTGAATCTGTAGACTAAACAACTTTTGTGCCATCAAATTATCTTCATCCTGCCATCTGCTGTCTTCACTATCATAAGCAGAACGTGTCTGTAGCAGACAGAATATAAAACATATTTAGGAAGCCAAATTCCTCTTTTTGCATTGTGATGTAGACCTTATTATAGAGCACATAATGAGATTCAGTCTCCCAGCAGCCTGATTTGACATGTACCCGACTGGTTTAAATTAGTGAGTTACCGGGGAGATCTGATGCCACCACTTCCTTCTTCCTACCGCTATATTGAGACAAAAATGATTACTTGGGGCTGTATGTTTTACAGCAAAAGGATAAGATGGAAGGGCTAGAAGCTGACAAAAACTTCCATGTAAGATTCACAGTTGTTCACCTTTACAATAGTAAAGATATTTAATTTTCCCATCACACTTCCTCCTTCTGCACAAGTGGCATGACGTTTTCTCAAAGGAAGACATGATCAGCTGACTATCAACATAAAGAAACCATAGTATGGCAACTCTAAAATACAGCCTGTGGGGCTCATATGCATTTCTGCTAGCTCACTTGTAGGCAGATGCTTTGTGTCTGAAGGCTTTGCAGAGAAAATGTGCTCAGTTTCACTAACTTGGAGAGATGTTTCCCATATTAGGCTTTGCTCCTTTCAAAGAGCACAAACCTCTGTCTAGATGGACAACCCACTACCAGATGCAAAGCCGCCTTCAACTAGTAGGAAAGAGAAAGAAATTCAAGGTCTAAATTAAAAAACCTCTACACAGAAATCTGCCAGAATAATACCAGCCAAACAGTATTTTGGAAGTTTGTTATGGGCATGTTAAAACTGCTCATTGTTACTATTTTTTAATTGACATCTCCTTCCCCAATTTATAAACAAAAAAACCCTTACCATCAAGAACACAGACCTCAAGATCCAACTTACTCATTGCTCATATAGATACTTAAATCTTTCTTACTTTATTCCACATAGGATGTGTTAATTGAAAATACAGTTGGACACTGTATGATTTCAAATGCTAAATATATATTTTTTTTATTCCTCTCCTGATTCTAAAAAATTTGAACTTTATTTTTGTTGTTTTTTTTTTGTTCTGTTTTGTTTTTATTTACAGCATCGTCTACCAAGACAACTTATGTCAGTTACAGCAATCAGGCAAACTGAGCAGGGATGAAGTTCACTGGAAGGCCTGCAGAATGGAATCTTGCAAACATAGACTTTACCACCACCAGAATTCAGTCTTGGAAATATCAGTAGACTACATTCAAATCAATAGTCAGTTTCCTAAAGGACAAGGATTAAACAAGAGGCAAAAAAGAGACAGGGGAAGGAAAAATACATTTTTATAACATAGAGATAGTGTCAAGCTTCTGAACTGTTCACTCACAAAAGGGAGCAAATCACAAAAGGAAAACAAATGTTAGCTTGGGGGGGGGGGTGAAAAAAAGATGTTGAAATAAATCATGTCTGATATTATATTTGTAAGTACTTTTTTGTGATTGTGACAATTTCCTTTCCTGTCCTACATTGTTCAACTTGTAAAAGAAGAAGAGTATGTTTCTTGTGGCAACTGACTGACTAAGTCCAGGGTTATGCTAAAGTAAATGCAATGTCCAACGCATGCTAATTTTTATACAAAATAATTTATTTCTAATAATAAAGGAATGTTTTGCAAATGTTGAGACTTGTTTTGTTGCAGTTTTAAGGAAAACAAAAAAAAAAAGCCCTTACACTGTTGTCTATTGTTTGTTTAGAATGTGCAGTAAAGGTGAGTGTACAAATAAAATAATAATAATGGCATCAGAAGAATGCAGTGTAAACTCTAAGCATGCATGTGTGTGTGTGTACGTGTGCACGCGTGCGTGTATATACATGCATGCCTGCATGCATGTGTGTGTGTGTGTGTGTGTGTGTGTTTTCTGCAGTATGTGGATTTGTTCAAAGTTTTGTGACTATTTTTAATGGAAGGATTTTTTTCTCCCTTCTCACCCTAAAAGTAAGTGCATTTCACATGTTTGTAAAGTGATGGAGGCCTGATGGTAATTATTTTGTATGATTGTATTATACTTTTGATCTTTTTCATTTCTGGAACTTGCAGTTTGTAAGACTTTATGACAGTTAGACTGGACTAAGCCAAAAGTCTGTTTAGTCCAGGATCCTGTCTCTGACAGGGGAATGTAGCAGATGCTTATCTCAATAAAGATGGCTTTGAAATAACAGGACAGAGATCAATGGAGAATTTGGAGAGCATTAACCTGATGGATATATGCATGATTACTCTTAAAAATCAAAGAAATACATGTTTATCTACAATCTTAACATCTTGTTTTTATGTCAAGTGACTGTGTGTGCATTAGAAACGATTCCTCAAAGAGAACTTCATATCATGTTAATAAATCCTTCTGAAGAAGCCTTAGAAAGACAAGTAGGGACTTTCTGCTTTGCTGCTATACCTGTGGTGTTCTATAAGACTTTCTCACTCCATACACTACTTAAAATTCATTGAGTCAATGGGTTTTCACAATGAGTTGTCTATTAAATGTTATTTCTCCTGAGTTAGCCTGGATGGCTCCTTGTGCTTGTTTCTTCAAAGGAGCTGTATTTTTGTAACATATCTTAAAGCATTTGTGGTGGCTCCTAAATTGTGAGAATGAAAGTTAAAAGTACCTGACACTGAATTTCCATTTTCAAAGTATTTGGCAAGACATAGTTATTTCTCCCTCAGCATTTGAATATCTCACTGTTAACTGACGACTGCTTTGGTATCAGGTGGTATTGAGTGATGGAAGTGATACATTGTCTGAAAATTCCTTTTTTTGACTATGCCACAAGCACATAAATCTCAAATCTATAATATACATTTAATTTTAAGCATAAGATGCAGCTAATGCGATGAGGCCTGCAAAACAATTTCATTAAATTTTCTTTTAATCATTTTGCTAGCTACTATGTCATTGAATTGAAGAGTTTTTAAAGAAATTGAATTGATTAGATAAATGGTTTAACAAGACTTCGTGTCTCGGGTAGATTTCCTGAAAGAGAAAAATAGAGAATCTCTTTGATCTGCAACTCAGTATTTTGGCACAGCTTCTTTTCAAGAAATTTCTGTGAACTGTAGTATTCAATTGACAGGAAAAAAAAATCAACTATTTTGCCTCTCATTACTATACATAATAAAATAAGCGTATCAATATGTATTTGTAAGTGCAGTACATAGGAATTGCTTTTATAACATTTCACATACACATAAGCATATCCATGTAAAGATTAGTATATAATATCTATTAATATCTTTCAGTTTCATAGGAATCCAAATGTGTTTTTCTGAACAGATTTACTGAGACAAATACTTTATTTTTAGTTGAACAGTAGGGTAAAAATGGAATGCAAAGTTTTCTATGCATTTTCTAGGTCATTCTATGTGAAACATTGAGTGTATTAAACCTATGAGTCTCACTGATACTAATGTAACTCAACAGATAAATGAGTCTGAATTATGGAATGAACTGGGCATTTTCAAAACACAGCAGGTTTCACTTCTATAGAGTAGCTGTGCAATTTGTGCATTTTCATAGAATGATGCTCACGTGTCTCCAGTAACTGTGATAGAAAGAAAATTCTGCACTTGTATCCCTCTAGAGCTGTGGCAGAACACTGTAATTCTGAATGACAATTTGACTTTTCAGCTTAGACTTCTTCCTGTACAGACAGTTCCTTTGCTTTCAAGACTGCATCTTCAGGTGACTAAGTTCCATTTGTACAACAAATTGTACATCAGGTGTGGAAGTCCTAACTTCTAGGGAAGATGACCTAAATTTCGTGACCTCCACCTAAGCCCTAGCTGGTAGGATTATTGACTAAGAGATTGCAGTCTACAGCCTACAAACAATACTGACATAACCCTTTTTTTTAAGCCTTGTTATTAAACAAAAACAGATCAAGTGGAGAAGTCAGGTATTGTGACAGTTTGGGTGTTACCTGCATCCACATTCTTATGAAATCACCTGGAGTAGACTCAGCTGTCTGGAAGTTAAGAAATGGAGCTTTGTATTTACAGTTTAGCACAATATACAAGCAGATATTTACAATATTTACAGCTATATACAGAAATATACACGGTAAAGGTAATACAGAAACACAACACCCCTCCCAGAAACCAGAGTCTCCAGGAGGGGATCCCAAGCACCCTTCCACCTACTTGCCACTCTCCTTATACCAGAATTTGCCTTACGTGCAAGGTGATATTGGAGGATTGGCCAAAGGGGTTAGAAAGCAGAAGGATTAGTTACACAGAAAGCAGGGTAGAGAGAAAAGTGCAGATACCAGCTGCAACAGAGACCCAGTGTGTTATCTGTGTTTTGTGATCTTGTTTTTATACATCTCAGCAAGCCTATGAGTGAAATAGACATCACCATTGTTTCCTTTTCACAGCCTATAATGTAATTTCTCTCAAATATTCCAGCTAGCCTCAAACTAGCACAGGTATCAAAAGGAGAGCCCTGCAGAGGGACCTTGACAGGCTGGATGGGTGGGCAGAGGATGAGATTTAACAAGGCCAAGTGCAGGATTTTACACTTTGGCCACAACAACCCCAAGCAGCACTAAAAGGCTGGGGACAGAGCGGCTGGAGAGCAGCCAGGCAGAAAGGGACCTGGGGGTACTGGTAGATAGTAGCTGAAGATAAACCAGCAGTGTGCCCAGGTGGCTAAGAGAGCCAATGGCATCCTGGCCTGTATCAGGAACAGTTCTGGGCTCCTCAATTCAAGAGAGATGTTGAGGTACTGGAGCATGTCCAGAGAAGGGCAACGAAGCTGATGAGAGGCCTGGAACACAAACCCTGTGAGGAGAGGGTAAGGGAGCTGGGGTTGTTTAGCCTGGAAAAGAGGAGGCTCAGGGGGGACCTCATTGCTGTCTACAACTACCTGAAGGGAGGCTGTAGCCAGGTGGGGGTTAGTCTCTTCTCCCAGGCAACCAGCAACAGAACAAGGGGAAAGAGTTGTGCGTGGGGAGGCATTGGCTTGATGTTAGGAGGAAGTTCTTCAGAGAGAGAGTGATTTGCCATTGGAAAGGACTGTTCAGGGAGGTGGTAGAGTCACTGTCCCTGGAGGTGTTCAAGAAAAGACTGGATGAGGCACTTAGTGCCATGGCCTAGTTGATTGGATAGGGCAGGGTGATAGGTTGGACTGGGTGACCTTGGAGGTTTCTTCTGAACTGGTTATTTCGATGATTCTAGTTAGGTTAATTTTTTTTTGTGTGTGTGCTTTTTTTTTTTTTTTTTTTTTTTTTTTTTCTCAGCTTAATGCAGCTTTCCCTCTCATTTAGCTATTATAATAAAAAGCAACCTCTAGAAAAACCCAGAATCAGTATAAAGAAAGAATCGAAGGATTGTTTAACACAAAGGAAGGACAAAATGCTATAATTTTGCAGCATGGATATATATAAAAAAGAATAAAATAATGATAAAAAACTTTAGAAAGTATGTTTCCATTGTTCTGTACTTTTTGTATTACAAGTTCCATTTTTATGAGAAAACTGGGGGAATTCAGCCAGCCATGAGAAGAGAAATCACAGAGTATTATTATTGTGTCAGTAAATACTCATACAGTTGCTGCATTTTTCTTCTCTCTCTATGGAATAGCCATCACTTCATCTTTCTATACAGAAAACTCATTGGTTGGTTGGTTTTTGAGTAGTTGTGGGGGTTTTGGTGGGTTTGCTTGTTTGTTTAACAACCTTAGTTTTTCCTTTGTTCTAGTCTTCATCTTATAGCATTGACATTCAGGATATTACCAACATTTCCATGATGAGTATTACCTAACACAAAAAGTTTCTGCAGGTTGAAACTTGTCATGTGTTACCTTAGTGTTTATGCAAAAGTATGTAAATGAAGAAACAGACTTATTCAGGTAAACTAAAACAAAAAGCTTACAAACAAAATATTATGCTGAGACAGATTCAATAAGAAGGCAATAACAATTTAAAAAACAGATTTGGCCAATGATTACAGTAGAGTATGTTCTACTATACAATTAGAGAAATTAAAAATTATAGGTAAGATCCACACAAAAATATAAATTTTCAGTGTCTATTTTAACATACCTTTTCACTTTACCCCTCAAAGTATGTTTTGTATAAAAAATCAAATTGATTAAGGTCTTACCATTAATTTAGTAGATTTGAGAATAGGCATAATTACATTATACTATAGCTTTTTAAAACGACTGGTTTTGAATAGATGTCACTGAAACCTACATTAATTCTATGTAAAATTTAAACTGTGCTTTAGTATTTATAACCCTTTAAATGCTTGATGCATAGAAGTAACTCTGATGCATACATCACTTGTGTTTATAAAATAAATCAGTGCAAATTAGATTTTGTTAATTAAATGGTGCTATGGGACTGCTAAACGGTATCTTCTATTTGTCTAACTTAGAGACAGAGGTGCTCTTAGATCTCCTAGTTCCCTGTTATCTGAAAGTGTGCAGCCACTACAGGTACATGCAATAATTTTAACCTGATCTATAACAATAGTCACTGAGGGGAAGAGAATCAAACAGTGAAATGATTTCATGAGTATTGACTATGGTAGGTTATTCTCTTCAGAATTTACTGAAGTTGAACACTTTATTACTTAAAAGGATCTATGTCTCAGAGCTTTCTGTTCAAGAAGTGGGTGGAGGTCTTGAACAGACCTACAGCTTTAGTTCTGCATACTTTTGTTGTCTCACTTCACAGAAATGAGCAGTTCATCATAGAAAATTAAAACACATCCAGATCAAAGCCTAGGTTGGTGACTTTAAGCATGCAGACAGGTGAGAGGGTGACACCCCCTGTCAATGGCACTGCCTTCTATTAGGCAAGCTTTCCCAACATCTAATGCAAAGTATTTATACTATACTTTATTAAGATTTACTGTCTCCTATCAAACATGCAATTCCACACACCCTAAAAATACAGTTAGGGGTTTGACCCAAAGCCAAGTGCACAGAAGTCTTTTAGTAGGCTTAATCAGAATCACTCAAAGGGACTGGGTGACTCCTTGTCCAGACTATAATCTGAAACCATCTAAAGTCAGTCTTATAAATCTGATGTGTGGTATGCAATACAAAAATATATTCCAATTTAGTATTTATCCAGAAGAAACTACTATTGTTATGAATGAGGTCCCAGTGGCAAGACCAAAACATATAGGCCAGAAACACAGTGACTGAAGTATTTACTGATGAAAACTTGTGGGGTATGTCTTAGACATGTTAGTGAGTGCCTGTTTTGCTAAAACAAGGAGTTTGTCTCAAAGATTTTCAGTCCAGTCAGATTTCACAGTAATGCACCTGCTGAAATCTTGAAGTTTAATAACTAAAAGACACAGTAACATTTTTTTCATCTAAAATTGTAAGAAGTTGATATTGTATAAACTTAGGGTTTAGTTCCAATCATGGAGAAGCAGACTACAGTTTTAAAATTTCTGTTAGTGGTTGGTTTATGTGAGTTTCCTAAAGCAACTCCATCAGGACACAATATTTTTTTTACTGAGATAAAGGAATAAGTTCTTAATGTTGTTTTCTGACTGCAGGACAGATAAAATGAGATCTGAATGACTCGATGCATCAGGTCAATGAGCCAGAAATTAAACAGAATTTACAGACAGTACTTTAAGCGTTCTACAGAAAGAGTAATAGGCCAGTTTGTCAAAGCCCTTCCTTTCAAGACATGCCTAAACAGCCATTTCTATGGTGAGTTTTTAACTAATAATACAAGCCCTCTTCCAATGAACAGATCATTTTTACTACTAACCAAGGAAAGAAATGAAGGAAAAGCTTCCTAAAACATCCAGTTTGTAAATTTATTGTGTTGAAATGCAACTTACTCATTTATGTTCACTCAGGCAAGGTATGCAGACAGGGCCTGCAGGCAGGGAGAAGTCTCTTCCAACTTGACAGCTAAGACAATAAGACCATATTGAGCCTTTGAACAGAATAGTAAGTACTCAATGCGTGCAACTCTGTCAGGTGGGTGCACACCACCCCAGTGAGAACCAATGCCTTCACCCAAATGGAGCTGCTGAAGATAGAAACAACTATACAGACCTTGAGCTGTGGGCTGCACCTTAGTCCTTCACCTAGGGTGGAGATGGGGGCATAATTGCCTGCTAAAGATGTGTTCAGGCAGGTGGCAGCAGGTGGCTGAGCTACAGGAGACAGGCAAAAGGTTACATAGTATCAAGGAGGCAGAAATGGAGATAGACAACTGAATTCAAGTACAGCCTGCACTTGATCCTTTGCCTATGGCCAAATGGCCCCAGACTCTCCTACCAGCATACCTAAAATTAAAGAAAGTCAGCGGTGGTGTGGAATGACAAATTGGAAAGGCTCCAACTAGCAAGATGAAGAAACCTCCATCACACTCTAAGATGACCCTGAGGTACTGATTCATAGCTCTGTGGACTGTGGAGGACAGAGAACCTGCAGCTGCTACTAGAAGAGACCCAAGCAAGATGGCCAGAGTGGCTGCCTGTCATATAACTTCTACAGCCACCAAGAAAAAACAACAGGTGACATCAGTGGGCAACTCTCTTCTGAGAAGTACAGCAGCACCCCTTTTGCTGTCCCTGCCCACAATTTAGAGAGGTACCAGTGCCAAGGGATGATACATCAGGGATGTATCAAGGAGGTTGCCAGACCTTATATGTGTCACTGAATATTATCCATTGCTGCTATTGCATGTTGACAGCATAACACAGTTAAGCAGCCTAAAGAATATTAAGATGTAGCAAAGGATTCAGGAGCACACAGTCTTTCCATCAGTCCTTCCAGTTAAGGGGAAGGGGTTTGAAAGGACTGATAATATCGGGAAACTAAATAAATGGTTGAGGGTGTGGTGTCATGGAGAGGGCCATGAAGCTTACTTGAAGAATTCAGTTCTTCTGAAGGCTGATGGGGTACATCTTTCAGAGAAGTGGAAGGATACCTTTGGCCACAAGTTTTTCAAAATTGTGAGGAGGACTTTAAACTGGAGTTGCTGGGGCAAGTGGTCACCAATCCACCCTGTATCAAAGCCAATTGTAACACTAGGCACCCTGGGTCTGGAGTTGGACCACAGGCTGGGAAGGAGTACCTGAAGTGCAGGATACAGGAACCACAGTGAGTAAATCAACTGGAATAGAGCCCCATCTCAAATGTCTCTACACTACACATGGAGCACGGAGGGCAATAAGCAAGAAGACCTACAGACGTGCATGCCTGCAGGGCTCTGATGTAATGCAGGGCATTGCTGAGACATGGTGGGATGGCTCTCATGACTGGAGCATAGGATTGGATGGATACAAGTTCTTCAGGAAAGACAGGCAGGGGACCAAATAGAGTCCATGGAGCTCCACCTGGGGATAGGTAAAGAGGTGAAAGAGAGCTTATGGGTAAGAATTACAGTGAGGACAAGGGAAAGAGATATCACAGTGGGGCTCTGCTATAGACCAGCTGATCTAGTGGATGAGGCCCTCTGTAAATAAATAGAAGCAGCTTCATGTTCACAAGTCATACTTCTCATGGGAGTTTTCAACCACACAGATATCTGTTGGAAGGACATGGCCACCAGCAATCTATGAGGTTTCTGAAGTGCACTGATGGCAATGTCTTCCACCAAGTGGTAAAGAAACCCACAAGAAAAGGTGTTACGTTCGACCTTGTTTTCACCAACAAGCAGGTACTGGTGAGTGACGTGAAATGAAATGGGATCATGAAATAATATAAGATCCTTGTGATGGTTTGGGTGTTACCTGTCCCTCCCATTCTCATGAAATCACCCAGACTAGACTCAACCAGCTGGAAATCAAGAAACGAAGCTTCATATTTACAGCTTAGCACAATATACAAGCAGACACTTACAATATATACAGCTATTGTACTAGTTTGAAGCAAGATAGAATGTTTTGGTGAGAACTAGATTATAGGCTGTGAAAGGAAAACAATGGTGATGTCTACTTCCGTCAGAGTCTTGCTGAACAAGAAATGAAAATATTAGATAACACTCTCACCATTTTTCTCTCATTCTGGCTTGGGCTTCTGACTGAGCTGCATCTCTCTAACACACCCTCCATTCACCTTTGCTTCTTAACCTCTTGGCTGAACCTCTATTCTTTCCTTGGGACTGGGGTAAGGTTGAGAGGGGCAGGGGGAAGGTGCAGGGGTGGTTGAGAGCCCCTCCTGGGGACTCAGGTTTCTGGGAGGGAAGTTGTGTTTCTGTATTACCTTTTATCTTGTCTATTTCTATATTACTGTATATACTGTAGACATCTGCTTGTATATTGTGCTAGCTGTAAATAAATAGCTTCATTCATATTCCCAGAGCCAGCTGAGTCTAGTCTGGGTAATTTCTAAAGTGTGGGGGGGCGGGGAACACCCAAACCATCACAGCTATATACAGAAATATATAAGTTAAAAGTGATACTGAAACACAACACCCCTCCCAGAAACCAGAGTCCCCAGGAGGAGATCCCAACCATCCTTCCACCCCTCTACCTTATCCCAGAGTT
Organism: Pogoniulus pusillus; assembly: GCF_015220805.1. Classification (NCBI taxonomy): domain Eukaryota; kingdom Metazoa; phylum Chordata; class Aves; order Piciformes; family Lybiidae; genus Pogoniulus; species Pogoniulus pusillus. The sequence continues at coordinate 24,565,359 of NC_087267.1, read as the reverse complement.
TGCCTTATGTACAAGTAGAGTTTAGAGGATCATCCAAGGGGGATTAGAAAGCAGATTAATTAGTTACACAGTAAGCAGGCCAGGCAGAAAAGTACAGACAACCGCTGCAACAGAGACCCACACTGGGTTATCTATGTTTACATTCTTGTTTTTATACATCTCAGCAAGCCTATGAGTGAAGTAGCCATCACCACTGTTTCCTTTTCACAGCCTATAATCTGATTTCTCTCACTAAAATATTCCAACTAGCCTCAAAGTAGCACAATCATCAAGACATTAAAAAGGCTGTGAAGCAAACTCAGTCCTCTGGATTTCAAGGCAGCAGACTTCATTCTCTTCAGGGATCTGCTTGGCAGAGTGCCATGAGATAAAACCCTGGAGGGAAGAGAGGCCCAAGAAAGCTGGCCAATATTAAAGGGTCATCTCCTCCAAATCCAGGAGCAGCACGGATGAGCAAGATGCTTCTGGATTTACATGGACAAAAAAAAAAAAAAAAAAAAAAAAAAAAAAAGAAAGACTTGAAGAATTGGAAGGAAGAACAGGTAATACATAAGGACTACAAGAAGATGTCCAAGCAACTAGGGGATCAAGTTAGGAAATCAAAAGTGCAGATGGAATTAAACTTGGGTAGAGATGAAAAAAGGGAATAAGGAGGATTTCTTCAGGTACATCAGTGACAAAGATGGCTAGAGAAGATGTGGGGCCTCTCTCAAAGGAAAATGGAGACCTGGTCACAAGGGATACAGAGAAGGCTGAGGTGCTCAATGACTATTTTGCTTCATTGGTCACTGGCAAGGGCTCTAGCTGCACTGCCCAAGCTCCAGATGACAAAGGCAAGGTGTAGGAAAAGGGAGATCTATTAATTGTAAATGAAGATCAGGTGTGAGACCATCTATGGAATCTGAAGTTGTTGAGGCCTCACGAGATCCATCCATGGGCCCTGAGTGATCTGGCAGATGAAGTTACCAAACCACTGTCCGTAGTGGAATTGCTCATCAGGGGAAAAGAAGGCTCTGTGGAGTCCTCATATTGGCCTCCTACTACCTGAAGGGGGCCTACAAGGAAGTTGGAAAGGGACTTTTTACAAGGGCTTTTTGTGATAGGACAAGAAGGAATGTGTTTAAGCTTGAGGAGGGTAGTTTAGGCTAGATTTTAGAAATAAATTCTTTACAGTAAGGATGGTGAGACACTGGAACAGGTTGCTCATGAAAGTCACAGATGCATCCTCACTGGAGATATTTGAGGCCAGGTTAGATGAGGCCTTGAGAATCTAGTCTAGTGGAAAGTGTCCCTGCTTGTGGCAGGGAGTTTGGAACTAGATGATCTTTAAGGTCACTTCCAAGCCTATCTATTCTATGAATCTATGTTTCTACTTAAAGTCAGAACATGAAAGCAGAAGACATAGCTGAAGACATAGGTGGTTTGATAAAAAGAAAATATCTCTCTTGCTGGGTGCTGGGTTGGCCTGGATGATCTTGGAGGTCTCTTCCAACCTAGTTGATTCTATGATTCTTTAGTAATGCTTTGTTTGAATGAATGAAACATCATCTTTCACTCTCCCATCATCGGTTAAACAAAATGAAAGCTTATTCTTGTGTTCTCAAACAATCTATGTGCCACCTGGTATAGTTAATAAATTACATATGAATCTGCATATTCTGGTTAAATGTTAAAGAACAAAATCCGTTAACTACTTCTATTTTCAGTGATATCTAACCTAATGGCACCTTTAGTACTTGTGGCAATTGTGTACACCTAGAAAACATTTCATATTTTACATGCATTTATCATTTGCAGTGGGTGAATACCTCCTGCAATCTAATTGTGAAAGGGTCTTTTTCTCAGCAAAAAGTCATTTCTTTATGACTTTCTCCTGAAATTTCAGTAGCTAGCATATGTCAGTAATACTTTTTATGTTTTTCTTTTTTGTTTTTGTTTTTTTAAAGTAACTGATTGTGATTAATAGGATACAGCAAGCACAAGAAAGAACAGGGCAGTATCTTGTACTTCTGTTGAATCAGCTCCATTTAGCTTCTTGCTTACCAGCCAAATCATGAGAACTGCAAAATACATTTAGTGGAAATAATATGCAGCATCTGTGCAATGTAAACAAGTTGGATAATGTGACAGGCATATTCATCTGGAAACAGTTTGGTTATGACAACTTAGGAGAAATGGAAAAGTTTAATAATAAGTATATTCTTTTTTATTATTATTATGAAATTAAATGCAAATTAGGAGTGTTTACCTTGTTTCAGTGAAAGTCTTATGAAGATTTCAGAATTCTGTCTTTAAGAGGTCACTCTAGAATTCCTTGTAGATTTCATGAATGTTAATAACTCTGTAAATTATTCAATCACACTGAAATGATAAACCAATGGAGATGAATAGTTTTTTCTTGTTTGGCATTACAGTATAACAGCAGGTGTCTAGCTCCCAGGAAGTTACTATTTCCAATGAGCAGCAGGGAAGAGAAGAGAAAACAGCAGTATTCCCAAAAGCTAAAACCATGGTAGAAGTACAATAAGATGCACAATATCATGAACAGCAAAAAAGCTTTTCTTTGTATTACAGAAATAACCTTTCTCTCAGTAAAAGTGGAGCAACATGACACACAAAGGAGTATGGACATGAAAGAAAGAAAGAAAAAAGAGCAGTGACAGAACATAGAACCTAAACCTCTACTGCATGCAACAGAAAACACTGGAAAGTTCCACTGTTGAAGATCTTTCAGCTCCAAAGATTCCATGTACATCTGTCAAAGGCACATGCCATCCCCAGAGTATGTGCATATCTTGCGTACTTCACAGAATTGCACTGAGCAACCATAGCAAAATAATTGATGGGAGCCATCAGACTTAATGTTGTGTTAGGTAGCAAATAAGAACATAGATTAATTTAACTTTGAAATTCAAAAAAATATTATGATGATGTTGAAGGAATGAACACAATCTCTGCAACGACCTGGAGGTACAAATATTTTAACATTTTATTGATCAGATGGGAACAAAGGTTGCAGGTGTGGATCCGTTGGAGGGTAGGAGAGCCCTGCAGAGGGACCTTGACAGTCTGGATGGGTGGGGGCCAATGGGATGAGATTTAACAAGGCCAAGTGCAGGGTTCTGCACTTTGGCCACAACAACCCCAAGCAGCTGGGGACAGATCGGCTGGAGAGCAGCCAGGCAGAAAGGGACCTGGGGGTATTGGTAGATAGTAGCTGAAGATGAGCCAGCAGTGTGCCCAGGTGGCCAAGAGAGCCATTGGCATCCTGACCTGCATCAGGAACAGTGTGGCCAGTAGGACAAGGGAGGTTATTCTTCCCCTGTACTCAGCACTGGTCAGGCCACCCCTTGAGTCCTGTGTCCAGTTCTGGGCTCCTCAATTCAAGAGAGATGTTGAGGTACTGGAGTGTGTCCAGAGAAGGGTGACAAAGCTGGTGAGGGGCCTGGAACACAAATCCTGTGAGGAGAGGGTGAGGGAGCTAGGGTTGTTGAGCCTGGAGAAAAGGAGGCTCAGGGGTGACCTCATTGCTGTCTACCTGAAGGGAGGCCATAGCCAGGTTGGGGTTGGTCTCTTCTGCCAGGCAACCAGCAACACAACAAGGGGACACAGTCTCAAGTTGTGCCCAGGGAGGTACTGGCTTGATATTAGGAGGAAGTTCTTCCCAGAGAGAGTGATTTGCCAGTGGAATGGGCTGCCCAGGGAGGTGGTAGAGTCACTGTCCCTGGAGGTGTTCAAGAAAAGACTGGATGAGGCATTTAGTGCCATGGTCTAGTTGATTGGATAGGGCTGGGTGCTAGGTTGGATTGGATGATCTTGGTGGTTTCTTCCAGCCTGGTTGATTCTATGATTCTATGAATTAGCTCATTCTCTTTTGTCAACAACTAATTCACTCTTGGGATTTCAGAAAGTCTCTGGAGCGTTCTTGGCCCATCAGATGCCCTTATGAGAAGAAACTGGAAATTATTGTCCAAGATAAAGGGAAACTTTCTCCGTAAAATTGGTATTTTCTTGGTTTATTTTGTGGGACACACTATATTTATAAAACCTGCTCTAAATTACCAGCTTACTACAATATTAAACACAGTTAGCTGGTTATGTCTGGTAGCTTTAATTACTATCTTTTAGAAGGTCTCAACTTTTTTTTTTCCCCTTCAGATTTCGAAGAAACACACCCCTCAAAACACACAATAGCCAGTACAACTCACCTAGAACCACACACAATGGCCAGTACAACTATTACAGAGCCAGCAAATATCTGCAACACTGCAAATGCACCTGATCCCAAAGGAAGCAAAACATCAATTGCACTGCTAGTAGCAGTTTCTGTTTTGTGGAGATTTTCTGATAAAAGTAGTAAGGCCATGATTAGCACTGTTTGCTGTGGAGGCAGGGAATTAATGTGACAGAGTCAGGAATCATAAAAATAGGATCATTTTATTTTCCTGACAACCCTGCCCCCAGGCTATACACAAAAGTAGTTTAGGTTTGTTTACAGATTCTAATTCGATTGGGAATTCTTCAAAGAGGGTCATGGACAAATTTAGAGCTTTAGGAAGTCAGGAAATGGAAAAGGCCAAGCTATAAACACAGCTTTATCCCACTATCAATCAGGATGAGCAGAGGATTAAGAGAACAGGAGGTCTTACTTACAGAGGTGAGACGATCCTTTGCTGGATTTCTTTGTGGCTTGGCTGCCTCCTGATGCTGCAAGCAATTTCTGATAGTCTAGATCCATACGGCAGAAGTCCAAGGCGAGGTTGTGGAGTTGCTGTCCCTGGAGGTGTTCAAGAAAAGACTGGATGAGGCACTTAGTGCCATGGTCTAGTTAACTTGATAGAGCTGGGTGCTAGGTTGGACTGGATGATCTTGGAAGTCTCTTCCAATCTGGTTGATTCAATGATTCTATGAGTCTTTTTTACTGGGGGAGGGATCCACCCTAACCTGGGACAGGGGTTTTTTGTTTTGTTTGATTGGTTGGTTGGGTTTTTGTGTAGTTTTTGTTTGGTCTTTTTTTTTTTTTTTTTTTTTTGTCGGTGTGTGTGTGTTTGATTTGGTTTTTTTTTTACAGAATTTTAATAAAATGTCATAAAGAAAGGCAGAGCAGACAGGTGATAACCAACATTGAAGATTTATGTGATATATTGAACTGCCAGATATTCGGGGACTTGTCTGTTACAAGAATATGAAATCTTCATCAGAGATAAAACTATGCATACTTCTACTTCGCTATCTCTTTACATATCCCACATATTGTATATTGTAAAGCATAAACCTTGTCTGCTTTGTTTAACTCAGATGTGCAGGTCTTATTCTGTGTATAATTTAGTGAGGGTACAGAACTGTAAATATAACTGTATCCATATAGCCTGCTCCAACTCCCCATACTTTTTCATCGCAAATGACAGGCATTTCTGAAAGCAATATGCTGTTTATTTCTTCATTTATATATTTCACACGCTTGTCTTAAAATGCAGAAGAAGTTGTAATCATTTTGATATACAGAGGTTATAATTTTTTGTTGAGATTTTTCATCTTTGTCACTGTCTCCAGTGTGACACTGAACAATGGCTGACAGATTAATTTTATATGAAATTCAGGGTATTTTTCACTGAATGACAGCTCTGAAGAGCACAATTTGCAAGATAAAAATAACAAAAATGTGGTTATTTCAAATGCCAGACTGATGGTACTTTATAAATTATTGTCTAAAGCATTGAAAGTTTAGGACAGATGCTTTGAAAGTGTGTTCTAGAAATAGTTTCAAATGACAATGTTTCAGAGTCTGTTTCTTCACTTAAGAAAAATGAACTGTTATTTCAAGAAACAGACTGCATATAAAACCAGAAAAGGAACAACAGCAGTAGTAACCACAGCATAAATATTACATGTGGAAGAAAAGAACCATTTGTCTTCTTGGAAAGCCTGATTAATCATAGAATCAGCCAGGTTGGAGGAGACCTCCAAGATCATCCAGTCCAACCTATAATTCAGTGCATTTTATAGTTATGTATATTGCTTTGTCAAGAAAGCAGAAATGAGATGGTACAGCTAATATACTCTGTGCTAGTTTGAAGCAAGCTAGAATGTTTTGGTAACAGAACTAGATAACGGGCAGTGAAATGAAAACAATTGATGTCAACTTCTCTCACAGTCTCGCTGAGAACTCTGGGAAGAAGAAAGACTCTTTCTCCATTTTGTCTCTCACTCTTGCTTTTGCCTTAGACCGAGACACATCTTTCTAACATCACTGCTTTCTAACCTTGCTCCCTAACCTCTTGGCTGCACCTCTCTTCTTCCTGAGAACTGGGGTAAGGTTGAGAGGGCCGGGGGGAGGTGTTGGGGTGGTTTGAGAGCCCCTCCTGGGGACTCACGTTTCTGGGAGGGGAGTTGTGCTTTTGTATTGTTTATCCTTTGTATATTTCTGTATATAATTGTATATAACTGTATATATTGTAAATAGCTGCTTGTAAATTCTGCTAGCTGTAAATAAATTGCTTCATCTATATTCCCAGGGTCCGTCTGAGTTAGCTGGGGCAAATACAAAGTGTGGGAGGGGTGGGGTAACCCCCAAACCATCACAACTCGCAAAAAGTAGCTGCAGGTTGCTTTTTCATTGTTCTACACATGAAACTGTTTTACGCACCCTTGAAGCCTCTAGTATGGTAGTATGACTTCCACCTGGTGTTTCTGCTGAAAAAAAAAATGTTCATAATCTCCTTGTAATTAGCTTTCTTAAAATACATGATGCTTTCCTCTCAAGAACAAAGGGGTTCAACCATTCATAAGCAGAAAGCCTTTTGGTTTTAATTAATTCTATGCAGCCATTTGAGGAAGGTAATACTGTCCTAGGCAGGTTCTTGCACATTTACCACCACCAGATCCCACTGCACACCTCGTTGTGCCAAGGCACCTGACCTATGTTTGATGAGCTTGTGCTTGAAGTCTAAGCTTTCCCTAAGCAGTACTAAGGACAGCAGAATGTTTTTTGTGAAACTACTTCCCATCTTCTCATCTGTGTGAATTTCTGATAAACTCAAGGATCAAAGCAAGACCATTTTTGGAGGGCAGAAGTGTAATGTCAGCTTTCCTGACTGGTACAGTGGAGTTGAGCCGCCAGCTGCCAGGGCCAAAGGCCTGGTGTGCTACTGATACAAAGGAGACTCACAGTTCTCTGGTGCAGGGAAGAACAAAACTCTTTTGAAAAACACGTAACATGGAACTTGCAACACGACATGACCTAGGATGTAGATGTTTATCCAATGAAGTGGCAGTACCAGGTAGATTGTGAGGTTTGCTTCTTTCAGTTATTGCAAATATTCCAATAGATGAAGCCACTTCAACCATGGGGGGAGGGGGCTATGAAGTTAATTTTACAGTAAACTAATTCATCATTGCTGAACTGAAGAGACCAGTATCAGGTCATTGTCAAGGATCCATGGTATCTTCACTCATATCTGTTTTCCAATTAAAGCTGAATGTAATACCAGTCAGATTTGTAATGCATAGCCATCATCATAGATTTTACATTGCTTTTTAGGTAAATTGAGGCAGATTCACAGAAAGACAGAAAAGGGAAATTGACTGACATACCAAATATCTCTGTTTTCTGTTCAGGTACAAAATGCAAATAGCAGTGTGCTGACATGTAAAGAGATCAAAGTTCTTCACAGAGAGAGTGATTTCCCATTGAAATGAGATGCCCGTGGAGGTAGTGGAGGCACTGTCCCTGGAGGTCTTCAAGAAAAGACTGGATGAGTGTCCTGGAGTCCTGCATACCCCTAAATTCCTCTCCCTCTGTGGCTTGAATGGGAGAGGAAAAGCCGCCTGTTTCCACCCCCCCCTTCCCCCCCTGCCTTGCCCTGTAGGTGTGAAGAGGGAGAGCAAGGGGCCCTTCCAGTACGAGGGGTGCCCTGTGCAGTGCCCGTGCTGGAATCGAACTGTAATTGGCTGTAGTCTTTGTGCCCAGGCAGTGGTAACTCTGCTTTTTGTCTAGGGAGGGTATAAATATTGGGGGACTTCCTGCCTTTGGGGTTCCCACTTTGGAGTTCATTCCTGACTGAGCATTCATGCCTGCCTGAGAGTTCTCCCTGCCCCTCGCCTGGCCTGGATACAGAAAGAACCCAGCGTTCCAAAGGACTGTGACACCCATTAACGTCCTTTGTGCAGACCTGAGTACCTCTTAACAACCCTCCTGTGGCTTCTGAAAGAGAGCAAGAGGAACAGGCTGCTGGACCAAGTCAGCCTGATTGTGAGTTATTTTGGCTCAGCTTTATTATTAAGTGGGAAACTCTATTAATTAATAGCTAAAGCCTTTTCCAACTTCTGACTTCCAAAATAGTCAGATTATTGATGGCATCCTGTAGATCTTCTCAAAGGAACTGAATCTGGTAATTAAAACTAAATTAATTTCTGTATATAGTTTTGGGGGTGGGCCTTTGGGAAAATAAAAAAACTCTATTTTTGTATAAAATTCCTGACTCAGCCACATTAATTCCCTGCCTCCACAACAATGAGGCATTTGGTGCCATGGTCTAGTTGACTGGATAGGGCTGGGGGATAGGTTGGACTGGATGATCTTGGAGGTCTCTTCCAACCTGGTTGATTCTATGATTCTAAGTCAGCCAGATCTTTGCTGATAAACTAAATAAGTTTACAGAGGTACTATTCCTGCACCTAGAAAAGGTGTAAGTTCTCCTGCACTAAGATAAAACAAATTATCCAGCATTCTGTGAAAATCATTAATTAGAATATCCCATCAAGAATTGCTGGCTGTTGGAATTTCATGCATGATAATTTTCATGGTTTCCTTAAAATACTGCTGAACCTGCTGAATATTTTAATCACAATAAAACAATCACATTTTTTTCTGCTGCAATTGTACCCCTCATTTACAAACTTCTAGCTTATGGTTCCTATTGGCAATATTGACTGGCACTAAGAGAAGTGGATCCATGTGAAGCTGCCAAACTTCAGGCAGATACTTTTCAGAGATTTACAACAAAGATCAATTTAGGAATATCAGAAGCTGATGTTTGCTTTGTACATGAAAGTCTCCATCAGCACTTCAAAATGTCTGATCTTAGTAACAAATCTCCATCTGTATGCTCACAAATGGTCAAAGAACATAAATCCGTATGAATTGTTCTATAAAACTGTAGTAGTTTAAGGCTTATTGGAAATTTCACAGAATCACAGAAATATCCAGGTTGGAAAAGAGCCTCAGGATCACCAAGTCCAACCTATAACCCTACTCTACAAGATTCACCTTAAACCATACCCCTAAGCATGACATCCAAATGACCCTTAAATACATTCAGGGTTGGTGACTCAACCACCCTCCAGAGCAGCTCATTCCAGTGCCTGACCACTCTCTCCATGAAAACCTTTTTCCTAATGTTCAAGCTAAACATACCCACTCTCAGCTTGAGACCATTCCCCCTTGTTCTGTCTCCAATTACCTGTGAGAAAAGACTAGCACCAGCCTCTCCACAATGTCCCTTCTGGTAGTTGTAGACAGCAATGAAGTCTCTCCTCAGCCTCCTCTTCCTCAAACTAAACAACCCCAGCTCCTCCGGTCACTCCTCATAAGGCTTATTCTATAGGCTCTTCAACAGTTTCATTGCTGTCTTCTGGACCTGCTCCATCATTTCCACATCTCCCTTGCATTATGGTGCCCGAAACTGAACACAGTACTTGAGGTGTGGCCTCACCAAAGCCAAGTACAAGGGGACAATCACCTTCCTACTCCTGCTGAACACAGCATTTTTAATACATTTTCCAAACCCACTACACAAATACAGTCTATGAGAAGAAGTTTAAAAGATGTATCCAAAGTAACGTGCACTTTTCACATCATTTAAATACATAGTCATTTATCTGTTTGACCAAGGTGGTCATGGATGGAATACTGTAGCAGGATGATATATTCTAATTATTACCGTTCAAGAATTTGCAAGCTGTGTAAGGACATTATTCTGTATTTCATTGGCAATATCTGAAGATGATGCTTTGCCTCATGGAAAATGTACCCAGAGGAGTACAACTGCTAAGTCATCCTTAAAAGTAATAGTAGCAATATTGAGACACTCAGATAATCTGGCATTATTCAGCACTTCTGTAATGTGTCAATTTTGATTCACATTTTGAGGATAATCTGAGTTTTATTGCTTTTGAAAACATCCTTCCATCCCCCAAACTATCAGTTAAACTGTTGGCCTGAAAATGGTCACACTCAGTTTGAAAAATTTCCTCTGTGTACAGTTCATAGAAAACAGAAGTGACTGGCACAGATCAGCTTCATTCTGTAACAGTGCTATTCACTCGGTTAGCCTGTGATCAGGAAAAAACTCAGAGAACCCAGGGCTACAAAAGTTTCTTAATGAAATACTATGCTGCTAGTCTAGGCCTGAACATAGTTTTCTTTCTGTGCAAAGACTTGAAGGAATCTGACTGGAATTACCCTGTGGAATGAAAAATTGAAAATATCAAAAGTTGCCTTAGGACAGAATTTATATTTCCTCACACATATGCAAAGAAGTTGATCATGCATTATACAAACCAAATAATTTTGGTTTGTGGTTTCTCTTTGATCTCTCCCAGACAGAATTAATGGGTTGCTTTGGCAGTTAAAATGATATATCTTCCAGCCTGTTAATTTTTTGGTGGCAATGTGTGATTGTAGGGGAATATCAGCTTATTACGAAGATTTCGCCATTTCCTACTGATGGACAAAAAATTTAAACACTTGTGTTAGGAGTTTTATGAACTAGAAAGAAAGCATTGAAGTGCAAATTTGGGGCTGGACACTCCACTATGTGAAATAAAATAGGAATCCAATTTCTGTTTGTAACAGCGTTTCAGACTCTAAACATGAGATTATTCTTAACATGACTTTAACCAGCAAGACAAAAAAGGACTACACTACTCTTTTCAAGACATTGATTTTTCATTCATATTCCATTAGCTGGATTTAATAAAATTAAATTGTGGTGCTATTTCCACACACTTAATGTATTCTAAACAGTTATTGCAGTGACAGTTTCATTGATGAGCTTCTGCCTTTTGCCTGACAACTTTCTTGCAATAGATCTATGTGATACAGTCCCATACTATACTATTATAGGTTCTGCCTTTGTTAAACTTTTGTCACTACAGTATGTTTAGTTTTAGAAGTGCATATCAATCTGAATGACTTAAAAAAAAAATGCAGTACATCCTAAGTTAAATAGATAAGAAACAGATAGAAGAAGAGTGAAAATAGGGGAAAATTACAACAGCAGGTTTTTGGTAAACAGTAAAAGGGAAGTATTGACCTTAGAGGATGCATATGCATGTAATCTTCCAAGCTTTCTCCTTGCATATCTAAAATCTAACAACTGATGCATCACTGAAAAAGGAATTTGATAGTGATATCTCTCAAAAAGAATCTGGTATAATGCAAATATTTGGACGACATTTATTATTATATTAGATTGAATGTAATCAATTCAGGGACTTACGCACTCTGTGTGTGTATGTATGTGCCTGTTTGTTTAGAACAATAAAAACAGAGTGATTTATCTACTCATATATAAACTGACCTTGTCAAAGTAGCTTATGCTTTGATGATGTAAACCAGTATCATTTAACATAATATGTATCAGTCCTGTAGGTGTACTCAATACAGCCAAAGTCTAATATATATGAAGCCTGAGGATGGAAGGCTTTTCATCCTACTGGAACTTATTTATCCTTCTTTTCCCCCAGGGAGTAATCTAAAATGTAATTGTATTTCGAATAGCTTCAGTGGTTTTGCTTTAATGATAAGACCAACTAGGCTGCTCCACACACTTCTATGCCATGAAAAAGTTCTTCCTGGCATCTGATCACAGTTTGCTTTTTTGTTAATTTCCTATTTTTTTCTAAAAAGTAAAAAAAAAAAGCATCAAAACTTTTGATTTTGATATTTTGGTTTTGATATACCTGATTTTGATATATCATTTCACAGGCATCATGTGACCCAATCTCATACTTAAAGCTGATGAGCTAATGCCATATAGTATTATAGAAGACAATATAGCATTAGTTGTTAATGTGTATATATATATAGCTATATGCAATGTGTGACTGATGGTAGCTATTGATTTTGATTTAATGAGAAGTCTTTGGCAGATAGGAATGTATTTTCCATGGTGCAAATAGATTTCTCATTTATGAATAATCATGAGTTCTAGATCCTTCTCACTGGGAAGTTAATTCAAGGTTTTCTGTAAGATACCAGTGCATCCTGAGAGTTGAGGTTATCCAGCCTGCCCTTGAAATGTCCAGGAGGTGACAAATTTAACAGGAAAAGTCTAATTTCCAGATCACTAAATTATCCCAGTCTGAAGAATGAACTTGGCTGTTTCAGTAGCTTGACTGACACATCCAGCTCCTGCAAGGATGTTTTCTGAGGAATCAAGAAATGACCAGAGAATGAATGGCTGAGAAGTGTGCTTAGGGTTATCACCTGGGCACAGAGCCTGGTGCTGTAGCGGTGCCATGGAGCTGCTGTTACTTTGAGGTAAATGTACAAAGCAATTCAGGCATTACAGTGCTGCAATCAGGGGATTTTGATTTTCAGTATGATCCTTTAAGAAGCAGTTCAAACCAGCCAATAACTTGCTTTTTAGTAGCCCTGAACTGGAGTGAAACTCTTCATTGAGCACAAAGAGAAGCTAAATCAGTAGCATTTTCCTATGATTAGAGTTCAGCTAAAACCATGATGATGCCAAGGGCAGATATATTTGGATGTATTCTCAGTGTACTTGTGGATTCACCAGGGGCTTGAAGATGAGTCTTCCTACAATTTTGCACCTGGCCTTCATCCCTCATCTTCTGCTTCAGATCCCTGTCTCCAGCTTCAAGCTGCCTGTATATATATATATATATAATATATATATTATATATATATATATGTGGAGCTGTTTAGCAAGGAAAACAAACAAACAAACAAAACCCCCCAAACAAGAAAGGATTAAAAAAAAGGACTTGGTGTAACCACAAGTCCTTAGAAATAATGAAAGCTTAAATCTCCTATGGAAGAGAATTCACATCTGAGTCTAATACAGTAATTAAATTTCCTAGGCAGAAACCAGGCTCTCATGCCTGCTCCACAGAAGAGATGACAGATTATTATTTGCAAAGCTAATTGAAAAAATGCCATGTAGTTACAGGATCAGCAATGTCAAAGTAAGGTGAGTAGATGAAGTGCTTTAAGGGTGGTTGTGGCCAGGAGGAGGTTGCTCTCTTCTCTCAGGTGGCCAGCACCAGAACGAGAGGACACAGCCTCAGGCTGCACCAGGGGAAATTTAGGCTCGAGATGAGGAGAAAGTTCTTCACTGAGAGAGTCATTGGACACTGGAATGGGCTGCCCGTGGAGGTGGTGGAGTCGCCGTCCCTGGGGCAGTTCAAGGCAAGGTTGGACGTGGCACTTGGTGTCATGGTCTAGCCTTGAGCTCTGTGGTAAAGGGTTGGACTTGATGATCTGTGAGGTCTCTTCCAACCCTGATGATACTGTGATACTGTGAGTTTCTAGAAAAAAAATAGGCATTTACTCATTCAGAGGGAAACGTCACTGTCAAAAGAGTATATGTGATTCTAGGATTAGCTAGGTGAAAATTTAGAGGATCTGTATTTGGAGCTAAGCTAAGACGTTTTGTGGATAATTGCCCAAAGGTATTTCAGCTGCACAAGCTTCTCTTTTGTTAAGTGCCTGCAGCTGTACAGTGATTCTTTTTTTTTTTTTTTTTTTTTCACTTGGAACCAGCAAGTACGGCAAGACCATGGAAGCATACATCTTCAAAAATGTTGAAGAATTCCTTAAGAAAGCCCTACCTCCAAGCAAAGATTTACATATTGATTCCTTTATCAATTCTGAGCTTTTGTTGCATATCAAATGGACTTATTCTGCAATAAAAATCCTACTGACAAGCTATAAAACAGAGCATTTCAGTTAATTCTCCAATAGCTGCATTTTTTCACTTACACTGACAAACCTGAAATACCTTTCATTCAGAAAAAGTAGATACTCATAGACTGAGATTCATCCAGAAAGCAAATCTCTTGGAGAGGTGACAGATATTTCCATTGTGAACACAGCTATGTTTAATTAAGATACAACTTATCAGGAAAAAGAGTATCTTTGGAACAGAATAAAGTATTCTTTCAGTAATGAAGGAGCTTAAGGATAAGGAAATTATTTGGATTAATCTGAATGATGGCTAAGAATACATAGCTTGAGAAACATAGATAAGAATGTATTAAACTTGAGAAGTATTTCGATCATTGTAGAGTAAAAATCCCAAGACTCATTCTATTAACACTACTACAATGTATGTTAAATTATCACAATATTTTTAGAGTGCAGAATTAAAATTTCTATTAGAGGTAAAAATTATGCACTTAGCCTGTATACAGGGCTAAGCTCCCGCATTTGCTTTCTCACTGTGACTCCTCTTCTGCTGAAAAAGTGGATTGGTACAAGGAGAGGAGACTCATGACCTGAAATCAAAATGGATTTAACAAATCAACAAAACTAATATCAACACCAATATAAAGTATACAAACCTAAACTCAGACCAGTGAATGTATGATGGTCACAAAAACCGTGAAAGCAGTCCATGGGAGCAGAATGGTAAGCAAGCCCCTCCAAGGATGGGGAGAAGCATGGGAAGAAGAAGGAGGTTTGTAATATGGGATAGACTTATGAGCCAGCTCAGGTCATCTACCATGGATGACTTAAAACTGCTAAGAGGCTGCATTCCTTGGCTGGTCTGTGATTCTGTACCGATGAAATCAGAACAATGACATGAATGTGTAAAGAATTTTAACACTAAAAACTTAGAATCCACTGTATATAGAAATTTTCTTCATTAAGGATACTGTTTGCAACTAGACCTGAAATCTCACACCTATTACAGTTGATTGCCCACCTTCTCAAAAAGTAACCTCTTTAGTCTAGTAGGTTTTTATTTATATAATGCTGATTTTTAAAAAATCTGTCTAAAAGTTTATTAACAGTAAAGAAGAAAAAAATCTCATCTAAACCAGTAATTTAAAAAAATATTTAGAAATATTTGCTTCTAAATGTTTCCTTATAAAGATAGTTTTAATATATATTTATTTCCAGCTATATAAAAATGGATAGTAACATGGAATATTCTGTCTATGTTTCAGCATGTTTCATTTGCCATAAAACCCAATATTTGTCATATTTGATTTTTACATTTTTGGTGTGTGAATTTGTATGTATTTCATGTTATTTGCATTATTTTCATTGAAGCTGGTTTAGTTTTCTTTTACAATCCACAAGTCCTTATTGCTTTTCTCTTTCCCTTTGGGAAGGGAGAGGAGTTGTTAGAGAGCATGTATTGCTTACCTAGTGGTTGCCACAGCCCTAATTCACAGTATCACAGTATCATCAGGGTTGGAAGAGACCTCACAGATCATCAAGTCCAACCCTTTACCACAGAGCTCAAGGCTAGACCATGACACCAAGTGCCACGTCCAACCTTGCCTTGAACTGCCCCAGGGACGGCGACTCCACCACCTCCACGGGCAGCCCATACCAGTATCCAATGACTCTCTCAGTGAAGAACTTTCTCCTCATCTCGAGCCTAAATCTCCCCTGGTGCAGCCTGAGGCTGTGTCCTCTCGTTCTGGTGCTGGCCACCTGAGAGAAGAGAGCAACCTCCCCCTGGCCACAACCACCCCTCAGGTAGTTGTAGACAACAATAAGGTCACCCCTGAGCCTCCTCTTCTCCAGGCTAAACAATCCCAGCTCCCTCAGCCTCTCCTCATAGGGCTTGTGCTCAAGGCCTCTCACCAGCCTCGTCGCCTTTCTCTGGACACGCTCAAGCATCTCAACGTCCCTTCTAAACTGGGGGGCCCGGAACTGAACACAGGACTCAAGGTGAGGTCTAACCAGTGCAGAGTACAGGGGCAGAATGACCTCCCTGCTCCTGCTGACCACACCATTCCTGATGCAGGCCAGGATGCCACTGGCTCTCTTGGCCACCTGGGCACACTGCTGACTCATGTTCAGGCAGGTATCGATCAGCACCCCCAGATCCCTCTCCGTCTGGCTGCTCTCCAGCCACTCTGACCCTAGCCTGTATCTCTGCATGGGGTTGTTGTAGCCAAAGTGCAGCACCCTGCACTTGGAGCTATTGAACCCCATCCCATTGGACTCTGCCCATCTGTCCGGGCAGTCAAGGTCCCGCTGCAGAGCCCTTCTGCCTTCCAACTCAGTCACATCTGCCCCCAGCTTGGTGTCATCTGCAAACTTGCTGATGACTGACTCCATGCCCTCATCCAGATCATCTATGAAGATGTTAAAGAGGATGGGGCCCAGCACAGATCCCTGAGGGACACCACTAGTGACTGGCCACCAGCTGGATGTGGCACCATTCACCACCACTCTCTGGGTCCGGCCCTCTAGCCAGTTCCTAACCCAGCACAGACAGAGTGATGAAAAAAAGTTTTAAAACAGATTTATTTTTTAAATTATATTACAGATCTTAGAATGGTATGACAATAAATATGGGTGTTGTGTATGAGCAGTAGAATTAGGATGCTGCTATTTTAGTGCGCCATACAATGTAAAGAGATAGCTAGTAAGCACAACATGAAGATTTTTTTATGATTAAGTGATATTCTCCAAGCCTAAGTCTGAATGTTATAGAGGATGTATCCTATCAACAGGACACATGGCTTGTTGAGTTCTATCATCAGCATAATTCTCTGTTATACTAATAGATTCATGGATTACCAATCAAGAAAGGGTCATGTAGTCTGACCTGTAAATGAAAGAACTTGTCTCATTTAAAAAAAAAAAAAATTAGTGATGATGAATCTATCACTCTTCTTAGAAATATGGTCCAGAGGTTAATATCTTCACTGTTAAAAAACCTGTAGTTTATTTTCCTCATCCAAGTGTAGTTATATTCTACTTTCTGTCCACACTGGCACATGGACATCTCTGGTCTCCTTGCAACTACTTATAAGCTGTAATGAGGTTGCCTTTCAACCTCCTTCTTTTCAAGGCAAAAAGAGAGGTTTTGGAGTCTTTAATAGTGTGACTTTTTAGTTAATCTTTCAGTCATTCCTGATACTCTGCATGAACAAAGTACTGTCATCTTTCTTCAATGGATGTTTTAGATACAGACCAAAGGTGTGGAAGTCATTGGCTCAGTGACAAATGTACAGACTGTGCTTACACTGCTAGACATTTTTATGGGAGTGATTCCAGGCCTCTAAACCAAGTATTCGTTCTCTGTGGGCTGCTGTTATATTACATTGTATGTGACAGAGGTATCTTCTGGATCCCTTGTGATACCCTTGGTTCCTGGGTGCTTGAAAATGAGAATTGTTTCATTTGCTTTCAAAGATTATGTTCTTAAAGCATAAAATTATCAGTTTTGCAGATATAACATTAAGCATATATAGCATGATGTTAAGTGTCTGTTCTCCTCTTCATGAAAGAAAGCTGAGGCAACCTGAAGAATTGAGGTAGATCTGGTAGTCTAACGCAGGGTGAAGGAAGTGAAATTTTATGTAGTTTCATTCCTTTTCTTTATACAGACTAGCCTCTGGAATAAGAGGAACAATCAATGTTCTTCAAATGACAGTCCAGAAGTAAAATTATATATAGACCTGATCAGGGAATTACCCCCTAGAGAAATAAATTATTTGACAAGGAAAATATATTCCCACTTATGCTGGTTTTGGCTGGGATAGAGTTAATTTTCTCAGTAGTAGCTGGTATGTGGCTATGCTTTGGATTTGTGCTGGAAACAGTGTGGATAATACAGGATAATTTTTGTTATTTTGTTATTGAGCGACGCTTACACAGGACTTTGCCCACTCTGCTACTGAGTAGGCTGAGGGTATAAAAGAAATGGTAAGGAACACAGCTGGGATAGCTGACCCTGATAGACCAAAGGGATATTCTATACCTTATGATATCAAAATGTATAGAATGTATGAGAATCATAATAAAATGAGGAGGTTCAGGGGGACTTCACTGGTGTCTACAACTACCTGAAGGGAGGTTGAGGCCAGGAGGGGGCCGGCCTCTTCTCCCAGGCAACCAGCAACAGAACAAGGGGACACAGTCTCAAGTTGTGCTGGGAGAGGTATAGGCTGGATGTCAGAAGGAAGTTCTTCATAGAGAGAGTGATTTGCCATTGAAATGGGCTGCCTAGGAAGCTGGTGGAGTCGCCGTCCCTGGAGGTGTTCAAGAAAAGCCTGGATGAGGCATTTAGTGTTGTGGTCTAATTGATTGGCTAGGGCTGGGTGCTAGGTTGGACTGGATGATCTTGGAGGTCTCTTCCAACCCGGTTGATTCGATGATTCTGTGATTTTATGATCATGCCTAGCATATGAAGCTGAGGAAAGACAAAGGCAGACAGAACCATAGAATCATATGCCTTACCTAATAACACTTTGTGTGTTGTGAGGTCTCATTTTCTTTATGTCAGTTGTTTGTGTTATATGAAAGTTACACAGGCCTAAACAGTTACATCTGGCAAATTCAATTAACATTAAACCATGCTAGACAAAATTTCTGGGTTTCTTCCTGTTTGAATTTCCTATCTCATATCTTTGAGCCTTCTTCCCATTTGTAGTCTGTCTTTACCTTGCCACAGATGAACGACGGAACTGTGATACTGTTAAATTCTTAGAAAATAATAAATCAGAAGACTCAACCTATTGGGGAAGTGAGATATTTCATCCATATATTTCAGATTATTGAATATTAAAAGATGATAAAAGGCAGAAGTGCATAACCAGGTAACAGTAAGCAATGGACAGTATTTGTATGGATTAACCATTAGAAACCATGTTTTAACAGAAGCATAAGGCAAGGAAGAAACAGATCCTTTGAGACAGTATTTTATATATTGTGCTGGTTTTGCTCCAGACAGAATGAAGGATTTACCCCAAAGAAGTAAAATCACAACACTCACATGGAATTTGGAAGTTAAATAAAACCTACAAAAGCAGATAAAAATGCAAAATTTAATAAGAGGAGAAGGATATATACAACCTAGCAAAGGCCATATCATGAACATAGCAGCTACCTTTTGACATACTTTCATTAGACTAATTATTTTTTATCCAAGTGTTCAAAACATAAAAGGACCTTTAAAATATTGAGATTAAATGCTAAAGATATGTAAAAATTACAAAAAAAGTCAAACTAAATACAATAATGGAAAATACTTCAAAATACTTTTCAAGATTTGAGGCAAATAAAACACTCTCGGATTGTCTACTTTTCAATGTTTTAAATACAAAGCAATAAGGTGGCACAAGAGGGGTAAGTCTGCATTCCACCTATTGAACTGAAGATAATAATACTTCAAAACCCAGGGTGAGAGAGGGCAGGAGGAGCCTACTGTTTGGCAATTAACAAAGACACTGCTATTGTTATAAAATGATCAGTTATAGGCTATATACTGTTGTCTACTGCATACCCAGATTCCATACTACAGACAAAGGATATTAATGATGGGAAAGAGCTTTTAAAAGCAAACTGAAAATCCTACACCCACCTTTTGAGCATATGCTCTGTATGTCTATGGGAGCTATGCGTGTAATGCAGTTCTCATGCCCACTAAGGAGAAATTACCAAATATATTAATCTGAGAGAACAAATTCATTCTTCATTGTTTGCCAGTGTTCTTGCTACAATAGAATAAATAGTGTTGCCTGTAATTTTCTTTTGCTTTATATATCACAATAAATCTGATTTTTAAGAGGCACTTTAATTTTAGAATCTATAGTTTTGATAGATTTCTATGGCAAATTATTCACTTATATCTTGCATACATACTTGAGTCTTACACACAATACAACTGAGTCTGCTAATTAACCTTATGAAAATACTAACAACATGAAGATGGAAGAAAATGTCATAAAATGTGTTGTGATGTATCTGGCACCATAGGGATAGGCTTATTGTTTTGCTTTTTCTCAGTGCAACAGTTAATCTCAACATCTGTCAAAAAGGCACATTGGCACAAATTTCCTATTCTTAAACCTCTCCTAAACCAACAGTAAGGCAAGAAAGCTGATGTCAGTGGGCCACTATTAGGTGTACAGAAGCTGGAAGCCCACTGAATCCCAGCCTGTATGTGTGCTTGGTACTGCTCTGACCCATGTGCATGACCTAGCTCTTGGCCTTGTTGAGATTCATGAGACTCACATAGGCTTACCTTTCAAGCCCACCAAGATTCTTCTGGGTGATGTTGCTTCCTGCCAGCATGTTGACTGCACCACTCAGTGTGGTGTTGTCTGTAAACTCGCTGAGCATGTACTCATTTCCAATCTCCATGTGTTGCAGAGGGGGATTCTCAGTGCCTACACCTGTTTGGTGAAGGAGAGAAATTAATTGGGGTGATAAAAAAATATATAAAAATTATATATTTATTAATTTCAATATTCTGAACTCTCACCACCCCTAACCACTGTATGTTAATGTTCAGTACACAGTTATGAAAACAATTTAGGATAAAATATGTACAGGGAATTTGTTAATTAACTAGCAAACATTCAAACTATAAACAGAGAGAGGAGTTTTCCCTGCAGTTTAATGCCATTTGGGATCTTTATGCTATTTGCCCAGCAGAGTGGGCTGAAACTCTTTCTGCTCTATGGCAGAGACAACTTATATTTACAGAAGCATTAAAGTTTTTACTCACAATTCTTATTAATTATTAATCACCCTCTGGGGATATGTCACAGCCTGTTCCTACTGTCCAGACTTCAGGGGGATCTTTACCTGTGGACTTGGAGGATGGAATCTTGCCAGCTTGAGGGGAGAGGATAAATCTTCCCAGTTTGTGGGGAAATAGGTTTTCTCTAACCTTTTCTCTGGGCAAAGAGGTGATCCCTGCCTTTGGTGCTGCTGGCTTCTTCTGGATGCTGTGTCCAGGAATTCTCAGCTGGCAGGATTTGAGGTATCACAGGAGGAGAATATCGGTGCAGTCTCTGGCTTCAGGCCGTGTGTACAGACAATCCAGAGTCTGCTTCCTGGTTATCTCAGCAGCAACAGCGCTTACCAGGCAATGGTAGGCAGCAGGCATGCAAAGTGTGCGTGGCTGCTGGGAGTCTGAGCTCCGTAGGTAAAAACAATGCAGGATCTATGCCTGAGGGTCTGAGCTGAGTGTGGAAAGTAGGGTCAGAGCATGTGTCTGAGCTGTGCAGGTGAGTCAGAGCGGCAGGGTGCTGCAATGGGGTCCGAGCTGAGCACATTGTTTACCTGTGCACCCCTATTTATTGAATGTGGGCTGAGATTAATGGCCTCTTTGGCCACTAGAATGACCAATCAGGTTGGCAATCAGCCAAACCTTACCATAATAGGCAGAAGCTCTTGCCTGGACTATCCCAAATATGGGGATCACATGGTTTTACCCCAGAGAGGCATGAGCTAGGTGTGTGGGGGCTTACACAACCTGTTTACAACCAGGGGTCCTGACAGAAAAACATGTCCAGGCAAGGCAAGGCATAAACAAGCCTCTTTTCAGGACTACAGGCCCTCCATGACACCATGGTGTCAACAAGATCTTAAAAAATACTGGTCCCAGTACTGACCTCTGAGGAACATCACTTGCTGCTGTCTGCACTTGGATATTGAGACATTGACTGCAACTCTTTGAGTGTGACCTTCTAGCCAACTCCTTAACTACTGAGTGGCCCATCCTTCAAATGCAGATCTCTCCAATTTATAGATGTGATAGTTTGGGTGTTCCCTGCCACCCACACTTTAGAAAATCACCCAGAGTAGTCTCAGCCAGCTCTGGGAATATAAATGAAGCTATTTATTTACAGGTAGCACAATATACAAGCAGATATCTACAGTACATACAGTTATATACAGAAATATACAAGGTAAAAGATAATACAGGAAACACAACTCCCCTCCCAGAAACCTGAGTCCCCAGGAGGGGCTTTCAACCACCCCTCACCTTCCCCTTGCCCCTCTCAACCTTACCCCAGTCCCAAGAAAGAATAGAGTTTCAGCCAAGAGGTTAAGAAGCAAAGCTGAGTGGAAGGTGAGTTTAGGGAGATGCAGCTCAGTCAGAGCCCAGCCAGAGAGTGAGAGAAAAAAGGGCGAGAGTGTTATCTAATATTTTCGTTTCTTCTTCAGCAAGACTCTGAGGGGAGTAGACATCACCATTGTTTTCCTTTAACAGCCTGTATTCTAGTTCTTCTCACCAAAACATTCTAGCTAGCTTCAAACTAGCACAATAGACAAGGATGTCATGCAGGATATTTTCAAATGCTTTGCACAAGTCTAGGTAGACTATGCTTTTTATTTCACCACAGAGTCTAACCATTACATTGTAGCAGATACTTAGTTGTGACAATACACTGCAGTTCTCTGTTAATTTTATTATAGTAGTTGATTAACAATTTATTGTAATCATACTTCCATTTAATTTTTTACAAGTCTATTTCTGCCCATTGAATTGGGAAGCAGGACAGCATGTAAAACTTCCTTTGTATTTGAATTTTCATTTCTTTAATTTTGATGAAAAGGGACTTTTAAACCTGAAAATTAGCCGTACTAAACTTCAGTTCACAGAAGAGAATAAACAAAAATGCATTTTCAGTTTCTGACCTCAGTTTTTGTATGAAAAAAGTTGCTTGCATATTTCTCATTTCTTATTGCTTGCGAGGAAATAGACTATCAAGTCAGCTAAAAAACTGATCTGTATCTGTAAATATCAATGACAATGCTCATCACTGTCTTGAGTGACAAGATGTAGTCCCTCACCAAGGAGGTAATGGGTTGGGGGAATTACCTGAAGGTTCCACTCCTGAAGGTGCTCCTCTTCCCTCTGTGCCAGCAGGAAAGCTATTCTTCAGTATCAGAGATTCTTGTTTTAAAAGGAAAAAACAGTTCTGAAAAGGCAAAAAGGTTATGGAGGACAACTGTTTGAGAAACTAGAGTTGTCTTAATGTCACAGAGGGGCTAAAGCATTCTTTCCTTCCCTTACTTCTCTTCAACATAATTACTGTTGCCTGGAATGAGTGAGCTCATCTGTTGCACTGCTAACTTAGAGACGAAATGCCTCCAAGTGTGAAATATCAAAGGATTGGAGGTTGGAGGAGTTCATTAAATTACCTCCCAGATCATCATCTGCTCTACAGCTCTGTGAGGCAGTTTAGTTTCTTTGACAGTCTGACCTTTTTGTTTAAACAGCTTCACCTGCCATGGAGATGGTCTTCTGGGTTTTTTTAGGCCAGAGATACTTTGTGCTTAGTAAGACATTCTAAGTTAAAACTTCCATTTGTACTCATTCAGATAACATTTAGCTGTCATTTGCCTCTTGCATTTAGTCTTCCTTATTCATCCTTTCTGGTTTCTTTTCTTTTTTTTTTTTTTTTTAATGCATTTCTTGCCCAGATAAATTCCAGGAGAAAAAGTTAGGATGTGGCACAAAAAAGTGCAGTGTCTCCTTTTGACTTCAATTCCCAGTTATCTGAGAATCATTTGAAATGTGAACACAATAGAGCTCTCAGTAACATCTGCAGAGTCTTTCCTGAGAGGGTAACTTGTCCTTTCCAAATTCAAAGATGATATCTTACACTTAAAACCTGTTATGTATTTTTCTGCTGGTGTTATTGTATAATATCTAGTTTATGAGGCATAGACAAAGATATACATTTAATTTTTTGTTTATGTAACTTGGTAAATGCTTTTGCTTTGTGCTGTGTCTTTAGAACAAGCTACTTCAACAGGAAAGACAGGCAAGTAAAATAATAATAATTTTAAAAGCTTTGAAAATGTACAGTACAGAGTATAGTACATACCAAATGATATCAGCATTACTAAACTAATTAAAATGTGGGCTATGTCATTCCTAAGTGTCAGACATAGCAAGTAGTCCAATAGTATTTAGAAATAATGGGAATACTGTAGTAAATTAACACAATGAATACCACTATAATTACAGTAATGATACATACAATTGCTAATAAATAATCATAATTAATGAGAGAGCTTTGTTACCGCATTTGTGTTTACATAATTCGCAGTTGTACTACTCAATGAAAATTATCCTGAGACAAATGGCAGCTACCTACTATTAGAAAAGAAAATTAGTATTCTTGGGGTACTGGATAACAAGAGTGGAGGTGTTCGATTTGCTTTTCCTTAGTGAATGGTTAATTCACCCAAAAATCCTCCATCAAACACAGGGGTTTGTTTGTCCTGATGCTTTTTAAATGGAAGCAATAGTGATTACAGCAATTCAGAAGGCTCAGTTTAGAATAAACAAGGGTTACATTTTTAATTACTACTTGAATCCATCTTACCAGCTTCATCCAAGCACATCTCACTGTGTCTTTCTCTTCTTTTTCTGTGGAGGGATTGGTAAATGGCTCTAATCATCTCTGCTAGACCTATGAATGCATTACTTTGCTGTTCCATGTAAATTATACGGATTTTAAATACTGGAACTGCGCTCTTCAACTTTTATATTCTAGTCCTCAGGACAGTACAGTGCTCCATTTCAGATACCTCACAGGTATCTAATTTGAAATTTTCTAAGATAATGGACAGATAAGCATTCAACTAAGAGAAGGATCCAAGATCAAATCTATTCTTCCATTCCGTATGTTCTGTTAAACTGAGTGGAGTATTATGAGACAATATCCTTAATTATCTCCTCTTGGAGTTCTGTCAGTCTATGGGAAATATTTAAATATTCATTTTTATCTCTGTGAAAAGCTGTGACCTTGTTTATATTATCAGATTTCAGTGAAATTCTTATTTCCCATTGCTCAACATTATTTTCTATTTACTCAATGTAAAAATAGATATAACAATAGATATTGCACAAAAAAAAAAAAATCCTAACTACATTATGAACATTATTAACTACTTTTCCTTCAATTTTATGTCAGTTTAGTTATGTTGTCATTGTTATGTTTTCAAGACACTAGCTATAAAGAAACATACTGGGATTCAACAGGGACAAGCACAGAAGTTGTAGGCTGTAAAGAGATGCTAGAGATGTACAGAAGTCCCTGCCAAAAGCTGTAGATGTAAGATTATGCTTTCAGTTCATGCTGTAGATGTAAGATTATGCTTTCAGTTCATTCTACATTTTACATTTTAATTAAAATGTTGTCCACATTTTCTATTCATTTGTAATGAAAGAGTTCTGATTGTTCTTTGTGTAACACATAAGGTTATGGTACCCTATGGTCAATTCTGAATTTTCAAACAGGAGTATGTATGTAAGACCTAAAATAAACTAAATGTCATCAAAGAGTGAAAAGTGGATGTTAGCGAGATTGAAAATGAACTTTCTTACTTTGAGAGAAAATTCAAAATGTGCTTTCAGCAAGATTCATGGGTAATACAATGCTGGTGTTGCTTAATAATTAAATCACACTTCAAAAGTCACCATGCTGTGCTGCGTTACTTTGTCCATAACTCAAAATTCTCAAGTAGTTTCTACTGCTACAATAGTACTCTCCTATTCCTGCATAATAGTGAAAAATAAATATTAGAGGGTCTGTTGCCTTTGTCCAGCTTTCAATGTCTGCTTTAATTGAGTAACCAGACAGGCTCCTTGTACTGGAGAGAAAAGCACTCCTCCATAGAGCAGTTCAGAACATCTTAGTTATAACTTTCTGAACCACCTTCTAGATGAATCTACCCCAATCTGCTGATGATAGAGGCAGCCTACAGAGACTCCCTAGGTAATTGGGTCATTTGGGTGGTCGAAACTGAGTGGTGTCAATCCTTAACTCCCTTTCAAAACCCAACATGAGTAAACAGGATCTGAATACAACAAATATTAAGTAACCTTTTGAAATAACTTTGAGTTTCTGGTATCTGCTTTTTATCTGTTTTCCACTTCCCTTTCCTTCACATTTGGTGAGAGGTGTAGAACAAGATTTTAAAAGTACTTTAGGCATTCAAATTGGCAAATTAGTATCTGATGAGATTATGAAAAAATGCTTAGCTAGAGTTGGGTATTAAATAGAAGTTGTTCAAAGGAATTTTGGAAGAGAATTTGCCTCTAAATCAGTGAAAATCAGAGAATTTTTGAAAACCCAACGCTCCAACCATCTGCTTTGTAGGTGCATAAACACCTCTACAAGTCTGCCTTAAAGGCCTTTGCAAGGATTCTCCTTCACATTCACATATTGATGTTTTCCACAGATCTGGCCAGAAAACTCAAAAGGTGTATAAACTCCTCAAGATTATTTTTAAGTTCAGGGATGTGTTTTCTGTGATTACTGGGGCAGCAAGATGTGTTTCATTATATTTTTGAGCTGCAGGATTAGAGAGACAAAAAAAAAGAGATCATTGAAAGGGGCAATGGGGACTATTTTCTCCTCAGCATGATAATGAAGTAGTGTTGCGCAAACATCTGATAATAGAAGTAGATCAAAAGTGCAATGAAATGAAAACGTGAAACTAGAGTTTATGTTTTGAGTTTTTCAAAACTTCATGCTGTATTTAGCATCAAAACAAAACTCAGTTTGCTTTAGTTTTTGTGGTTTTTTTTTTTATAGTTTTGGATTCGATGGTTTAGTGTTTGTTTGTTTGTTTGTTTGTTGATGCAGGGTTTCTTTGCTTTGGGTTTTATTCGCTTGTTTTGTTTGTATGTGTCATATGAGAATGGCATATTTCAGCTCAGTTTAGTATGACATAATGGTCTGCCATCTAGGTGTAGATGGTAGTAAGATAAATGGAAGTGTGAATGGAAGGAATTCAGGTGTAGGTCTGATGTAATTAACCAATGTAATTAGTATGTATGGGTAGTAAAGGGTGTGATCTGAAGACTATCTGTAGATTTTCATGTGAATAGAACTGGAAGTGTATATAAGAAAAAAAAATAGTGCAAATGAATGTCTTCACGGGGGTGGTGGGGGAGGAAGCTTTCTGAACTCCATACCTGATGCTACCTCAACAAAATGCTACAGTGCCATTTTGGAGATTTTTTGTTTCTTTCAAATCAAATCAATACAATAGATCAAGTATCTGCTTTTATGTGCTGTGGTTCTTTGTTTGGCATTTCTGCTTGTATTTGTTACCATAAATAACTCCTGGTTATGTAGGGATGTGAATATGAGCATTGTGATGAATTACAAGATGCTAGGCAGCAGGATCAGTTCTATAGCTAAACTACCAGTTCTGCTGGTTTTAAATCATAGGTAGGTAGGTTGAACTCCACAGCGTTAGGTGAGCTCACAACACTGTTTCTGGAGATGAGTCTTTTCACAGTATCACAGTATCATCAGGGTTGGAAGAGACCTCACAGATCATCAAGTCCAACCCTTTACTACAGAGCTCAAGGATGGACCATGGCACCAAGTGCCACGTCCAATCTTGCCTTGAACAGCTCCAGGGACAGCGACTCCACCACCTCCCCGGGCAGCTCATTCCAGTGTCCAATGACTCTCTCAGTGAAGAACTTTCTCCTCACCTCAAGCCTAAATTTCCCCTGGCGCAGCCTGAGGCTGTGTTCTGGTGCTGGCCACCTGAGAGAAGAGAGCAACCTCCTCCTGGCCACAACCACCCTTAAAGCACTTCATCTACTCACCTTACTTCAACATTGCTGATCCTGTAACTACATGGCATTTTTTCAATTAGCTTTGCAAATAATAATCTTCATCTCTTCTGTGGAGCAGGCATGAGAGCCTGGTTTCTGCCTAGGAAATTTAATTACTGTATTAGACTCAGATGTGAATTCTCTTCCATAGGAGATTTAAGCTTTCATTATTTCTAAGGACTTGTGGTTACACCAAGTCCTTTCTTTTAATCCTTTCTTGTTTGGTTTTTTTTTGTTTGTTTGTTTGTTTGTTTATTTTCCTTGCTAAACAGCTTACCATTGCCTGTCAGCGCTCCAAAACATTACTGACATGCCAGCATATTTTGTTTATATTCTTAGAGGAAAAGACACTTTTGAATGCTCTACTAGAGGCATACAACTTCCAGTTGTGTATTGTTAGAAGTACTTGCCTATAAAAGAAATTAAAATGTGTTTTATTACTCATGGAATGACAGGCTGGATGGGTGGGCAGTGGATAATGGGATGAGATTTAAAAAGGCTAAGTGCAGGGTTCTACACTTTGGCCACAACAACCCCAAGCAGTGCTATAGGCTGGGGACAGAGTGGCTGTAGAGCAGCCAGGAAGAAAGGGACCTGGGGGTACTGGTAGATACTGGGAAACAAAGCTGGTATGAGGCCTGGAACACAGCCCTGTGAGAAGAGGCTGAGGGAGCTGGAGTTGTTTAGCCTGGAAAAGAGGAGGCTCAGGGTTGACCTCATTGCTGTCTACAACTACCTGAAGGGAGGTTGTAGCCAGGTGGGGGTTTGTCTCTTCTGCCAGGCAACCACCAATAGAACAAGGGGACACAGTCTCAAGTTGTGCTGGCGGAAGATCCAAGCAAAGATGAACTACTGCTTCATCTCTTTTGAAAAATGTAACTTAACAGTTTCACACTGACCTCAGTGAGTCAAAGATGTGAATTTAATTCCTGTCAGGAATAGAAAGAACTTGAGCACATGTATATCACTGCCTATCTAACTGCTGAACTGTTGGCTAAAATCATTTGACCTTGATTTGAAAGAAGAACTTGATCTCTGATTCTGTCAGAAAGGACTTAGGCTGCATGCTTCATGAGAGGCCTGAGTGTCATAAATACTGTGCAAAGTTGCAGTGACTCTTTAAAGCCCAGAAATGCCTTGGAAGGGATAGGACTCATGCAGATTCATCAGCCAAGAAGGCTAACTTGCAATCCTCTCATGGGATCCTAGCTTTGCCTTTCAAATGGATGCAACAAGAATTGTTAGAATTATGGAATTCTGACTACTTGGCAAAGCATATTTTGAGGATAAGACTTTTAGCTCCTGGGAGCATGAGTGCAGTGTCCCTTTGCTCTTCTGCAGGAAGACAGAATGATTGTCAGGCTCCAGCTCAAGTCAACAGCTGAGTCATGCTAGTAAAATACAATCCCACATGTGGTAGTTCTTGCTCACCATCTTGACTTTGCTGAAACTTGTTTCTGAAATAGCTGCTTCTTCCTCTGTGTTGTATAGTATGCAACTCAGGGCTATGTTTTTTGTTTCTGCTGTCTCATTTCCTTTCTGTGTTTAAATTTTGCTTTCTTCAAAAGCTACAGATGTTGGGCTTCTAAATGCTACTAAAACCTGATCATCAATTGCAGAACATTGTTACCTATGGCAAGAGCAAATCTGCCATGGATGCATTTAAAAAGAAGGTATCAATGCAATTTCTTCTGCAGCATATAAAGCACAAACAAGAACGGTTATACCACAACTGGAAAAAAAACCCAAACAAGCCCAGTGTAGTTTATTCTTTTTCCCAAGATTTCTTACACAGCTTCACTGTTGTTGTTCACTATATTAATGTTTATGAAATCAGTTACCTCATTTTCTTGGGAATTTCTTCACATAGCTTCAAACACAGCATTTCTCATAATACTGTTTAAACTCCAAGTGGCTTTTGATGTTCAAGAAACTGTGTTTTTCTACTTCATGACTTAAAATGTGAGTACATCATTGTTTGCATAATTTTCTTTTAATATCTTAATGCATACACTAAAAAATTAGTAGTAGCTAAGATGCAGAGTAACATTTCATGTCCTTGTTCTCTACAACATAAAGTCAAACCACTAAAATTTACTTGGTTTGGGGGTTTTTTTGTTTGTTTTGATTTTTTTTTTAATATGAAATATGTTGTTTCATAAAGGACAAAAACCTCTGCATTCAATCCAGGTGTCTTCAGCCATTTCTGTATCAGTGGAAGTCTTGAGTATGGAGAGTCTACAGTTCCTGAAGGATTCTAAAATCTTAAATCAGTGCTATTTCCATATTTACTGTGCTTGAAATGCTTGCAGTAACTTATTTTCTCTGCTAGAAGGCAAATGTACTCCCTCTAGTATAATGATGAACTGAAGTATGTTTATATAAAACTTAAAAGAATGTATTCTGCTTGACACTTTGAAATATCACTTCATAGGTATGAACCAGCAGAATATAGTATGGATAAACACAAGCCTAAGTACTCAAGGTGTGGTGGGTTAAGTGCTACCAGGTGGATGGTTGAAAACTGAACCCCTCCAAGCAAGGGGTCTCTGGGTCATATTATTCTCTCCCATTTCCTGTCTACTCTTTCTATAAGGGGGAGGAATTTCCAGTTCATTCTTTTGCCCTTCATCTCTCTGCCTGAGAGCTGTTGACCACGTGGTCAGGCCTGCCATGTGGTTCTGGCCTACCTCCATGTGTTGAGGCCTACATCCAAAGAATATTGCCATCTGCAAACTGGTTCTATACATACTTGTATTTATCTCCTTCCTCTATATCTCTGTACATAATTTCCCCCCAAATAATTTTTTTTTTTTTTTTTTGGTAAAAATTACTTTCTTAACTTTTCATTTCTATTCAAGTCTTTTGTTTACCCTTTCACTTCCCCTCCCTACATTTTCCCTTTGGGGGAGTGGGACTGGGGAAAGGGCAGTAACCTATGTTCTGTCCAATGGGTTTGAGCCATGGAAACTCAAACCAATGACAGAGGGAAACGAAAAAAGAGTTTGCAGTATAGATGATAAATAATAATAGATTCAATCTAGTATTGCTAAAAAGAAATAAGCTCCATATGTATTTTAAATATTGTGCAGTTGATATTTATTCAGATATACCAAAGCAAAATACTTCAATTACAATTCTTTATAACTCAAAATACACAGAATCACAGAATCAACCAGGTTGGAAAAGACCTGTGAGATCATCGAGTTCAACCTATCGCCTAATGCTGCTAATTAACTAAACCCTGGCACTAAGTGCTTCAACTACCTCAAAATCAAGCTTTTATCTTTGTTTAAGAATTGTGGAGGGAGAAGTGGATACAAAGTGTGTTGCAAAGCTAAAATACTGCACACACTGCAGCAGATTCATTATCATATGTGAGACAATTTTTGTGTGTTATCAAAGCTGTATAGAATGGGGGCTTTGACAAATTGCTTTTATTTCTGCCCTTTCTCTTTTCTAATTATTTGAGCTCTTGGAAATACTAATTTTAAAGGTGCAGGAAGGGCACAGAGACATAACGGGGCAGTGGCCTAAAGTATCCTTTCATGAAAATTGTATCAAGTTCTTGTGGATTTTTATTGATTTTTAGGAAGCATATGCTGATGCAAGGCATATTTATATATAAACAACTATCTTTGAAATGCTTTTATTATTGACAGTAAAGAAGAGCAACATAGAAAATAATTGATTAATTTGTGTAATCTACACAAATGTAGTTTGGGAAAGTTCTCTGACTGCAAAGTTACATAAAAGTATACATTCATCATCATAACTTCTACAGTCCTGGCTACATTATATGCATGCAGTGTAACTACTAAGGCTGCCATAACAGGTGTAACATTCACTAAAATGTCCTTACACTCAATAATGTGTTGTTCTTTTTCTAAAGCAGCAAACCATACGTGAAATATTTCCAGTTTACTCTCTTGCTCTTCACTTCCCTGCCTGCCTGAGAGCTGCCAACAACGTGGTTGAGCATGCCATGTGGTCCTGGCCTACTCCATTCCATATTAACATGATGTGGTGAAGTTGGGAGGGCTGTCAGCAAAACCTCTACTTCGGTCGGACTTCCAGAGGACTTTGATTTATTCAAGATGCTCTTTCAGAGAGTCCCTTGAAAAGCAGCCCTCAAAAAGAAATGGGCCAGGGAAGGCTGGGATAACTTTCAGGATGAAATTCTGAAGGTGCAGTAGCAGGCTGTTGTGCAAAAACCCACCCCCAAAACTATATACAGAAATTTAGTTTTAATTATCAGATTCAGTTCATTTGAGAAAATCTACAAGGATGTCATAGATAATTTGACTATTTTGGAAGTCAGAAGTTGGAAAAGGGTTTAGCTATTATTTTATAGCATTTTTTACTTAATAATAAAGCTGAGCCAAAATAACTCACAGTTGGGATGGCTGAAAAGGGTGGTCCAGCTGCTTGTCCTCTCGGGTTCTCTTTCAGAAGCGTAGGAGAGTCGCTAAGACCTATTGAGTCTGCTTAAAGGGTGCTACTGGGTGGAAGTCATCCTTGGGAGCAGAGCGCTGGGGGCTTCTCCTGTAGAATCTATCCAGGTGGGAGGGGGGAGGACTCTCAGCCAGGCATGAAAGCTCAGGCGGGGGTCACGAAGACCACAGCCAATCCCCAGCCTGATTCCAGCACGGGCACCCCTCATGCTGGAAGGGCCCCTTGCTCACCCCCTTCATGCCTGCGGGGGGCGGGGGGGGTGTGAGGGGCGCAAACAGGTCTTTTTGCGCCTTTTCCTCTCCCATTCAAACCACAGAGGGAGAGGAATTTAGGGGTATACAGGACTCCAGGACACAGGCTATCACTATGTGCCAAAAAATGAACTGGTGGCAAAGAAGACTGGCCTGGTTAAGTAAGGAGCTTTTGCAAGAACTCAGTGAAAAAGGGGAGGGTGAACCAGGAAGTGTATAAGGGTATTGTAAGGTCATGTAGAGAGAGAATTAGAGGTGCAGAAGTGAGTGTTTTTATAAATACATTAATAATGGAAACAGGGCCAGGGAAAATCTCCATTCCTTGTTGGATGATGAGGTGAACATAGTAACCGTAGACAAGTAAAACGGTGAGGTACTTTAAATTTTGTTGTCTCAGTCTTTAACAAAAAGATTGGACAGCTTCAGGGCAACCTTGGGCTCCTGAGTTGGTTGACAGGGATGGAGAGCAAAGCATTCTTTCTGTAATGCAGGGGGAAGTAGTGACCTGTGGTGCCACTTAGATCCTAACAAGTCAGTGTGTCCAGACAGGATTCATCCTAGGGTGCTTAAGGAGTTGGCACAAGAACTGGCTACACTGCTTTCCGTCACTAGTCCTGGCTAACTGGAGAGGTCTCAGATGACTGGAGGTTGGCCAGTGTGACACACTTTCTATTACCCTGGCCAATAGTGTGCCCAGGTGGCACCGAAGACGAATGGCATCTTAGCTTGTATCAGATATAATGTGGCTAGCAGGACTAGGGATGTAATTCTATCCCTGTCCTCAGCCTCATCTTGACTACTGTGTGCAGTTCTGGACCTCTCACTTCAAGAAAGATATTGAGGTGCTGAAGCGAGTCCAGAGGAGAGCAGCAAGACTGCTGAGGGGGATGGAGGGAAATTGGAGGAGAGGCTAGGGGAGCTGGGGCTGTTTAGCCTAGAGAAGAGGAGATTAAGGGAAGAGCTTATCACACTCTATAGCTACCTAAAAGGAAATTGTAATAAGGTGGGGTTGGGCTCTTCTACCAGGCAACTTGTGACAAGGCAAGAGAGTATGGCTTGAAGCTGTGCCAGGGGAAGTTTAGGTTGGGTATTAGGAAGCCCTTCCTCAAGGAAAAAAAAATATTAGACACTGGAATGGACTGTGAAGGGAGGTGGTGGAGTCACCATCCCTGGAGGTGTTTAAGGAACTGTTGAATGTGGCACATAGTTACATGGTCTAGTCAATGTGGTGCTGTTAGGTCATAGGCTGGACCTGATGATCTCAGAGGTCTATTCATGGGATCACAAGATGTTAGGAGTTGGAAGGTACCCAAAAAGATTATTCAGTCCAAACCTTTTGCCAGAGCACTGTCCCATCCCTTCAAACCACCAGCAACAAGTGAGAGGCTCAGAATTAGCAGTTGGGAGACACCTAGGTCATTGAGATTTGTCCGTTTGTTGTGAAGTAGCTGGAGGGTGCATGGCAACTGCAAATGCCAGCAGCTGGAGTCACACATCAGGCCACAGAGACCTTGCTTCCATGGTACAGAAGCTGAAGGGAGTGAGGATCACAGTGCGCCTACAAGGCAGCAGCTGCAGGAACCACTGCTTTTCTATCTTCTAACTTATAGATGGATATGGACCAGATAGTGAGTAGTTGGCCCCAGGTTTACACAGAAGGACCATGCTGAGTGAACTTAGAGTGGGTGAGATAAGCATGAGTTCACATGAGAGTGTGTTTGCTAGAGACCCCCAAGCTGGACCTGTCAGCCATTAGGGTGATCAGTTGAGCAGGTAAGAGTGATCCCCTCTTGCAGGGGTAGTGGTCAGCCAGAAGATGCTGACGCTTAAAGGATCTGTGTGTGACATTTGTATGAACTTCAGGTCTGACTTGCTGAAGGAGAATAGGACTTGGGTACCTATGGTTATGTGTTATGTCAGTTCTAGTAACTAGTGTACATCCAGTCCATGTGGATGTTGTTAAATGCCACTAGTAGCCTGGTTTTGGCATGTAAACAGATGTGCCAGTGTCCTCTGTGTGTGTGTGTAAGGCACACTCAGCATTGCAAAAGCAATACTTCATACTACGGATTATTACAGACTTGGAAGTGTCAGAGAGGTTACACAAGATACTGAAAATGCCTACAGTTTTATTCAACATATCCACAGAAACAACAAATAAAATTTCTTTATCTGTCTGTCTAGACTGACATCAAGGTGAACATCCTGTTTTGGACCTTGTTGTGTACCTCAAAACTGAAATTTGTTGTGCCAAACACATTACAAAATTGAACGATTTATTTACTTTGTCAGTGAGGAGTTTGATGAGGTTGACACTTGAAACTGGTTAACAGTTGGTTTTTTTTAAGGTAGAAAATGTAGGCCAGTGAAATTGCAGTATTTAAAATATAAGAAGACTTATCATGACAAGACTGGATAAGAAAATTAACTTATGCCAATGAATAGGAAGTACTTTCTTCTTTCATTTTAAAAGTATATACATGGAAAGTAATGATGGATGTGTTCAATCTCATGACACGAAGTACTTTACTACAGCTGGCTTTATGAAGAGCAAAAAGCTTGGCTACTTGAAGGATTATTTTAAATTGGTTGAATATTATACTGTTGGAAATTTGAGTAAGTAAAGAAGAATAATAGTTTATAGGTGTCTGGTCTACTGAATCAAGATCAATAAAAAAGTACTGCTATGCCAATAAACCATTTGAACAGTCTGAGAGCAGGCAGTTTTGTGGCTTGAGCCATGCAATATGAGATTCAAGTTCTCACAGAAATGAGTGAAGATTTCATTTGAGATATTAAAATAAGAGGTCTCTCTATTATGATACCCCGTTGTGAACTTTATTAAAATGAAAACAATAGCCTGCAGTTACTACACAACAGAATGGAAAGCTAGATTTCTTCTGTGTTTGGAATCTGAAGACTGATAAGAGAGACTTTTAAAATGTATTTGCATAAAGCTGCTTAGTTTTTATTGTTTTCTAGAAAAGGCAACTGTTCCCCTTTGGGCCATGAGCATACCCAGTTCTGGAGATCAGAATCGACCCTTACCCCTTTTGAGGAGTAAGAATGAGGACACTGTACACTGAATGGAAGTTTAGAGAGCAATTTGCTGGCTAAGCTGTCAGCCCATGGCTTGGATAGCAACACTCTGTGCTGGGTTAGGAACTGGCTGGAGGGCCGAGCCCAGAGAGTGGTGGTGAATGGTGCCACATCCAGCTGGCAGCTGGTCACTAGCGGTGTCCCTCAAAGATCAGTGCTGGGCCCCATCCTCTTTAACATCTTCATAGATGATCTGGATGAGGGCATGGAGTCAGTCATCAGCAAGTTTGCAGATGACACCAAGCTGGGGGCAGATGTGACTGAGTTGGAAGGCAGAAGGGCTCTGCAGCGGGACCTTGACTGCCCGGACAGATGGGCAGAGTCCAATGGGATGGGGTTCAATAGCTCCAAGTGCAGGGTGCTGCACTTTGGCCACAGCAACCCCACGCAGAGATACAGGCTGGGGTCAGAGTGGCTGGAGAGCAGCCAGACAGAGAGGGATCTGGGGGTGCTGATTGATACCTGCCTGAACATGAGTCAGCAGTGTGCCCAGGTGGCCAAGAGAGCCAGTGGCATCCTGGTCTGCATCAGGAATGGTGTGGTCAGCAGGAGCAGGGAGGTCATTCTGCCCCTGTACTCTGCACTGGTTAGACCACACCTTGAGTCCTGTGTTCAGTTCTGGGCCCCTCAGTTTAGAAGGGACGTTGAGATGCTTGAGCGTGTCCAGAGAAGGGCGACGAGGCTGGTGAGAGGCCTTGAGCACAGCCCTACGAGGAGAGGCTGAGGGAGCTGGGGTTGTTTAGCCTGGAGAAGAGGAGGCTCAGGGGTGACCTTATTGTTGTCTACAACTACCTGAGGGGTGGTTGTGGCCAGGGGGAGGTTGCTCTCTTCTCTCAGGTGGCCAGCACCAGAACGAGAGGACACAGCCTCAGGCTGCACCAGGGGAAATTTAGGCTGGAGGTGAGGAGAAAGTTCTTCACTGAGAGAGTCATTGGACATTGGAATGGGCTGCCCGTGGAGGTGGTGGAGTCGCCGTCCCTGGGGCAGTTCAAGGCAAGATTGGACGTGGCACTTGGTGCCATGGTCTAGCCTTGAGCTCTGTAGTAAAGGGTTGGACTTGATGATCTGTGAGGTCTCTTCTGACCCTGATGATACTGTGATACTATTTATAAGAGCATATATATATGTAAGGCAGCCAAGCAGGATTAGTATAAAACCACTAGGCCCAAGCTGGGCTTCTAGAATCCTCCACCTCTTCCACTTCTCAGTTGGCCTGTAAGGTAGGCTGAAGCCACCCCACCCCAGCTGGGCCTACAAGGCCTCAGTGGCTCAACTCCCTGCTTGCCAGCTCCCCCATGAACCATGAGATAAGAAGAACACGTGCTGTTCTGATATAGGACAAATAGAAACAAGGAAGGCAGGGAAAGAAAAGGGAAGGAAGTGAAGCCAAGCCCTGGAATGGGCCTCTATTCCTAAGGTTTTGTTTAAGGGAGACCTGGGACCCTTCAAACTACCACAGGCAACATAAGTGCAAACTATACTACCTAATGGAAAGAACATTATATCTCAAAAATTAAAGCATAACACTGTGGATCTGCTGCCCAGGGAGGTGGTTGAGTCACTGTCCCTGGAGGTGTTCAAGAAAAGACTGGATGAGGCACTTAGTTCCGTGGTCTAGATGACTGGATAGGACTGGGTGCTAGGTTGGACTGGATGACCTTGGAGGTCTCTTCCAATCTGGTTGATTCTATGATTCTGTAAAAGTCTGGAACAAATTTGTAGAAATTAAAATATGAATGCTCAGATCTATAAAGAAGAAATATCATAAGCAATTTTAGTACCATTCATAGATGGGCATACTCATAAGAAACCACTAAAATAACGTGATGTATTTATATAGTTTATTGCAATGATACCTATAACAACCTACAATATCTAAAATTGCCTGAACATACAGTGTATCTCAGCTCTGCATCAGAGCATAAAATCATGGAGTAGCATTTTCAATGAGAAATTCAGCATTTGAAATACAATAGAGCTTTGTTTACTTTTAGATAGTACTTGATTTTATACTGGTGTGTATAAAAACTATTTTATTCAAGTAAATACAATTTCCTCCAAATCTTGTCTCTTTAATTAACATATTCACGATGCAATGCACATATCTGATGTGTAGTAATAGTTTCAAGTGCCTTCATAGTGTTATTCAAATTAACACTTGCTGTGTCATAGACCTCTCTGATATAGGTGAATGAGGAGAAAAGAAAAACCTTGTATACAACCAATCAATAAATGATTTGCAGTACTGGCAGCTAGGTGACTCATGAGGGTCAAGCTCAGAAACAAAAAGTTTTACTGCAGGCTATCTAACTTCTAATTAGTTTGTGACAGGTTTTTTTTGTTGTTGTTGTTTGTTTGTTTTTCCTGTAAAGATGTCTGTTTGTCTGAGGTATAGTTAGAGCATGGACACTTGTCACCACATGGTCTGTTTTTTATGACAGAGCAGTATATTTGAAGTAGAAAAGAAAAAAAATCACTGTACCACAGTTTGAGGTAATTTGTGAAAGATTAGCAGTTCTTTGCTCTTTATGATTGTTT
Organism: Pogoniulus pusillus; assembly: GCF_015220805.1. Classification (NCBI taxonomy): domain Eukaryota; kingdom Metazoa; phylum Chordata; class Aves; order Piciformes; family Lybiidae; genus Pogoniulus; species Pogoniulus pusillus. The sequence continues at coordinate 24,527,408 of NC_087267.1, read as the reverse complement.
TGGAGAAAAATCAACCAAACAAAAAGAAGCCCCAACTGACCAAAAAACCCACAAAGCCTCTTTGCTCTAATTTATGAGTTAGTGGATTATTACAAGTTAGAAACTGCAATTAAGTCTCCCTTTTGTTTCAAGGAGAGTAAAAAAAAAAAAACATTCTAGTCATTTTGTGTACTATCCAGGAGTGAATATGGTTTGAAATTTAAGGGTAACTTTAAAAGTTCAAGAACAATTTAGAAGAACTGTCAGTCTGTTAGCTTTATATTAGTCACATACGTGCTGCCTGCGAGTTAAATTGTAGAACACATGGATATTTTAATTGTAATTTCTTTTGTATTGCTGGATATAAAATGATAAACATTTTACCCTTATTAAAATCTGTCATGGTTCAGATTTTAGGTTATACCACAGACAGAGAAAACCAGAGGGTACAAAATCACCCAAGCAGATAGAGTCAAATGAACTCAAGCAAATGTTCCAAGTCTTTAGGACTGAAAATATTACTTCTCTGACAATCTCAATGTAAGGGAAAATTGTTTTCAAACCCAGAATGGCATCTCAGTGTGATTGTACCATGATAAGTACAATCCGAGGCTCTGAGGTGACCTTATTGCAGCCTTCCAGTATCTGAAAGGGGCCTACAAAAAAGCTGAGGAGGAACTTTTTAGGATATCAGGTAGTGACAGGACTAGAGAGAATGGAGCAAAGCTGGAGATGGGTAGGTTCAGACTGTATGTGAGGAGGAAGTTCTTCAGCATGAGAGTGGTGAGAGCTTGGAATGGGTTGCTCAGGGAGGTGGTTGAGGCCCCATCCCTGGAGGTGTTTAAAGCCAGGGTGGATGAGGCTCCGGCCAGGCTGATCTAGGGTAGGGTGTCCCTGCCCATAGCAGGGGAATTGGAACTAGATGATCCTTGTGGTCCCTTCCAACCTCAACTGATTCTATGATTCTGTGAGTCAGTCTTGGAAAATAAATGCTTGCAATAGGGCTGTCTGCTTCTGCTGTGAGCTTTAGCATAGCCTGCTTGATCTCAAATCTATAATGTTTCTAGTGGACAAGAAAAGAAAGAGAATGAAAGTCAAAGTGATTATATTGGTTCTGTAGAAAAAGAAGGAAAGAGTAAACCTGACTTTTACAAGAAACTAGCTGAAACCTTGAAACATAAGATTTGATTATACTCATTTTCTAGACACAGAACTGTGAATAAATTCACTGACGACATGGGTGATCATATTTTCCCTGAGGACTGTACATAGAAGTGGCTACTGATACTCATCCAGCCATTTGCTGAGGCAAATAATATAAAAGAATACCAGGAGTTCTAAAACTAATTCCAATATTCACTTCTCAACATTCGATACCCTGTTCTCAGTATGTGTAATTTTCAAACTCTTCAAATGCATATCTTCTAAATATGAGATCATAAAAGGAAGTACTAAAAATTGCAGAACCAAAAATCAATCCCTTAAGGAACTCATCAGAAATGTCCCTGCTCATTACTACCTCCTCTCTAACAACTATATTTTGAGATATACCGACAAGATAATTTTCAGTCCTTCTGATGTGTGACTGATTAATTCTTCAATGCAATCTTGTTAATCAAAATGTTATGTAGAGTTACAGTGCCTTGGAGAAAAAGGTGTGTCAAAGCAATAGAATTACTTTTATCAAAGTGTAAACCTGTCAAAATAAATGACCAAACAAAATTAGTACGTTTGATTGATGAGATTTATCTTCAGTGAAACCATGGTAACTGTCAATTCCTTATTTCCATTCTCTAAACCTTTATTTTTTTTGTTTGTTTGTTGTTTTTTTAATCCCTGAGTATCTCTCCAGTTTCCTAATATTTGTTGAAATTGCGGTGTGCAAATAAGTTGCAAGGTTATTCCTTTATGTTTTTTGACTAAATGGTCTGGAATTGTTGATTTAAAGAGATGTAATCTTAATAGACATCTCATTACTTCTTCCTATTTATATATGATAAATTATTTACTCATTTTGTCTAGAAATCAAAACCATCATATAATTTGTAGGCCCTTTCTGTATTGTTTTTGCAATGACTAAGGACTTTTATTGTCAGTGAAACCAGTGTTTGTACTGCATTAATTAGTTTTTAATAATGAGAAAAAGACAGAAAAAGGGTAAAAGGGCAAAACAAATTTACCTGAGTAACAGAACATTTATATCAGGTGGGTATTATACAGTATTCTAGGGCAAATATCTCAAATATCTCAAATAATTGTTACCAAAGAGAAAAATTGTTGTGTTTTTTTTTTTTTTTTAATTCAACTATTGAAAATAAATACATATCTACATTAAAAGAAAAGAAGAAAGGAATAATATGACATTAGCCTTCTCAGAGGTAAAGAACACCATCCACGTCTTGGTGATGTGGACAGTGGGATTGAGTGGACCCTCAGTGTGTTTACTGACGACAGTAAACAAAGCTATATGTTATGGTCAACATGCTGGAGGTAAGGGCTGCCAACTAGAGGGACTTTGACAGGCTTGAAAGGTGGGCCTGTGCAAACCTCATGAAGTTCAACTAGCAAACCTCATGAAGTTCAACTAGTCCATGTGTAAGGTCATGCACTTGGGTTGGGGCAATCCCATACACAAATAAAGGCTGGGCAATGATTGCATTGAGAGTCCCCCTACAGAGAAGGACTTGGATGCACTGATGGATGAAATATTGAAGAGTCAGCACTATGAACACACAGGCCAGAAAGCAAATCACATCTTGCATCAAGAGAAGTGTGAATCTCAAGTCTAGGGAGGTGGTTCAATCCTTCTATTTCACTCTTGTGAGACTCCACCTGGAATACTGTGTTCAGCTCTGTGGTATACAACATAAAGAGGACATGGACCCAGCTGATCAAGTCCAGAGGAGGACCACAAATATGATGGGGGGTTGGAGTACCTCCTACAAAGACAGGCTGTGAGAGTTGGGATTGTTGAGCCTTAGAGAAGACTCTGAGGAGAAAGTATAGTGGCCCTACAGTGGACCTCAAGGGAGCCGACAGCTGAGATGAGAGGCCCTTTATCAGAGAGTGTATTGAAAAGACAAGAGGTAATGGTTTTAAACTAGAAGAGTGGATTTATATTAGAAATAAGTAAGAAATTCTGCATGATGAGGGCAGTGAGACACTGGAACAGGTTACCTAGAGAAGGTGTGGATGTGCCCTCCCTGGAAGTGTTCAAAGCCAGGCTGGGCCAGGTTAAGCAATCTGGTCTAGCAAAAGGTCTCTCTGCCTATAGCAGAGGGATTGGAAGAAGATGATCCTTAAGGTCCTTTTTCAATCCAAAACATTCTATGTTTCCGTGATAGTGCTATCTTGAACAAGGTATGCATGGAGCTTGATGTGATGCCTTAAAATTCTATAAGTATTTTGAAACTGAATATATTTTCGTAACATGTGAACTTCAATTAACGGAATCAACAACAATGAAAAGAAAAGAAATACTTAAAATGTGTTATCTGATTTGTCTTAGCTCAATGATTTTATCTTTTACAGCATAAAGATTCTTGTTCATTCTGGCACTTTTTCAAGCATGTTTGGTAATATAATTTTCTGTTCCTGAGGGACTCTAGAGCCTTCAACATGTTTTATGCCATCTGTTGCATGCAATATGCTGCTGCTGCAATACTTCTTGATATGTAGTAATTGTTTGAAACTACCATTTATGAATGCATTGTTTATTCACTAAAACCAGGATTATTGTATAGAATATTAAGTAAAAATCAAATGCTAAGTATGGCTGCACTTTTGATTTGTGATAGTAAGAAAAGTAGGTAAAAATGAAATATAAATGTGGGTAACGTATCATGCATACTGTAGTTTTATAACATAAGAAGGACATCAGATTTTGATTGCTTTTATACTTATGATAGCATTTATTATTTTGCACTACTGGAGGACTACCAAATGATTTTGACATGCCTTGGGAGTTATCAAATTTTCTTTTGCTTTTTACGTCTCTAAATAAACAGTCTTTGAACTTCAATATAAAGACATTTGGGAAAGGTGTAACATTCATAGAATCATAGAATCATAGAATTAACCAGGTTGGAAGAGACCTCCAAGATCATCCACTCCAACCTAGCACCCAGCCCTATCCAATCACCTAGACCATGGCACTAAGTGCCTCATCCAGTCTTTTCTTGAAGACCCCCATCTCCCTGGGCAGCCCATTCCAATGGGAAATCACTCTCTCTGTGAAGAACTTCTTCCTAATATCCAGCCTAGACCTCCCCTGATTGCACAACTTGAGACTGTGTCCCCTTGTTCTATTGCTGGTTACCTGGGAGAAGAGGCCACCCCCCACCTGGCTACAATGCCCCTTCAGGTAGTTGTAGATAGTAATAAGATCACCCCTGAGCCTCCTATTCTCCAGGCTAAACAGGCCCAGCTCTCTCAACCTCTCCTCATAGGATTTGCGCTCCAGGCCCCTCACCAGCTTTGTTGCCCTTCTCTGGACATGTTCCAGCACCTCAACATCCTTCTTGAATTGAGGGGCCCAGAACTGTAAACAGCTTCAGATACTCATTGATAAACAAGGAAACTGTGCAGTAGCAGTAACTGTGGGATGGTCTTTTTTTTGCTGCCTGATTTTTGCTTCCTGATTAAAGAAAATGTGTCAAATTATAGAAGTAAAATCAAGAGTCTAGATTTCAGATGTTGAAAGACATTTAGACAGTGATAAATCCAAGGACCTCAGATGCAGCTTCTAGAACTTATGTCTAAATTTAATTCTGTAGTAAGAATTAAACCAAAACCAGATCTGTTATTACTAAAATAGTAAAATTTAAATGACAACAAATGAAAAAAAAAAAAAACCTGTTACTTGTTCTTCATTTAACTTCCCATTTTGTTCAAATATGATTGTAAAATCTGTGACTATTGAGCTATATAGGTCATAGCAAAATGTTTTCATATAAATCATAGTACACTACTTGATGCAGAGCATGTTGACTTTTATCAATACAAATCATACTGTGTTGTCTGCTTTCCAGTGTCATGTCCCTAATTACTTAATTGAATAGTACTTATGCATCTATAATGTAGATGTAAAATTCATACAAATTTTTAAAACCATTAAGCATAGCAACAATATTATCTTCCTGTATCAGGAAAATGATTAAATGAATAGATAGAGATATCTTTTGCATATCAGCTTATTCATATGAAGTTGATTATCTAATTGTGATTAGATGGAGGCAGATAATGCATCCATTATTCTTAATTCAACTTATCTATTTGGATAATAGACATACATATCACAATTAATTTCAAAATATAAAAATAACTTATTTTCATCATCTCAGCAATTTGGAAAACAAGACTTAGAGTCAGACTGCCTAGTGCATTTTATGATGGTGTAATAAGAAGATAAAATCTATCACATTATTATCCCAGATGTGATCTCTGCTCAGTAATAAGAAGCCTGTAGAGCCCAGTAGTGTTGAACTAAATTGAAGACCTGTCCGTATGCTTGTTGACCACGTGTTGACTAAGAAAATTTATCAGTGGAATACAGGTATCTAGTGGCAGACTCCAATCTTTTGTGTATCTAAACGACAATGCTTGAGCATGTCCAGAGAAGGGCAACGAGGCTGGTGAGAGGCCTTGAGCACAGGTCCTATGAGGAGAGGCTGAGGGAGCTGGGATTGTTCAGCCTGGAGAAGAGGAGGCTCAGGGGAGACCTTATTGCTGTCTACAACTACCTGAGGGGTGGTTGTGGCCAGGGGGAGGTTGCTCTCTTCTCTCAGGTGGCCAGCACCAGAACGAGAGGACACAGCCTCAGGCTACGCCAGGGGAAATTTAGGCTCGAGGTGAGGAGAAAGTTCTTCACTGAGAGAGTGATTGGCTACTGGAAGGGGCTGCCTGGGGAGGTGGTGGAGTGGCCGTCCCTGGAACTGTTCAAGGCAAGATTGGACGTGGCACTTGGTGTCATGGTCTAGCCTTGAGCTCTGTGGTAAAGGGTTGGACTTGATGATCTATGAGATCTCTTCCAACCTTGGTGGTACTGTGATACTGTAACATGAAGCAGAAAGAATCAGAAATCCAGGTATTAGATCCTTAAAAAGTGACTAATGGATTGTGAGAAATCTGAAGGAAAACATGTAAGGAATTTGAGATCTATGAGTGCATGTATACTTTATTAGATGATGGGAAAGGAAAAAAAAACCCAAACCCAACCTATTTTGACAAGCTTTTTTTTTTTTTTTTTTTTTTTTTTTTTTCACAACTATAAATACTTTTACAGTACCAGAAAGTTTATCTCAATTGATTTGTCAAGACTATGTTGTCCATTTTTTCAAGTGATTCAAACCATAGTTTCTACCATGATCAGAAAGGCTCCATAAGAGCTACTTTGAGGTAGCTGCATATAACTTGTAAAGAAATGTAACTGATTTTTAAAGTTATTATGTATCTCTTAGCTTCAACTGTTAGCTGTTTTATCAAAACTGATCACCTTACATGATTTTATTTTTAATTCAATGTAGCACATTCAAATTGTGTTGGTTTAGTGTCATCAAATTGAGGAACAAATGGAACTATAGAATTTATGAGATCAGTTCTGCTTTCCTTACTGGAACAAAATTTGGAATTATTTTTAAAGGAGAACTGCAACAGAGGAATTTTGATTTAGCCTAAGCAGCATTGTGTTACATAATCAGATGTACCAGAGCAGATACATAGGTTCTTCAGTTATTACCATGAGGAACAAAGATCTAGATATGTCTGAAGCAATAAAAAATTCTTATAAAACTAATGTTTTCTCTTATAACAGTGACGAACAGAGACATTTGGACTCACCTTTCTTTCTTTGATGTTCCCACCTAGATCCCATTCCAGTTTGTATATCAAAAATTGAAACGTCCATTGTTGTTATTACAAGGACAATTAAAAAAAAGTTAGAAAGAAATATATTTTAAAAAAACTTTAGAGTTAATTAAAAACATTCCCCTCCTGGCCATTACACATTTACTGAATTTCCACACATGTAGAGGTATCTGAGAAAACCAATATCAATATATATCCCCAAGGTGCATGTTCTGGTCCTTAATTATGATTGTTATCCTAAGTGAACCTAATGCATTTAAAAATTCTGGCTTGTAGAACATTAATAAATTCTGATGTTTAAGCACTATATCATCAGTAAGACAAGTAGAGGGCAGAAAGTGGTTTTGTGGTCATTTATTTATCATAGCACTGCAGTACCTATCAATATAGGTTGTTTGCAATTTTCTGTAGGACATCGCTTGCTGTTTTCCAAGGACATCTGTGCTGTTATTGAGAGATGGAACAGGGATCGTGTATTTGGGGTATAGAATACAGGGCAGTTTCTTCTACTGTTTGTATAAGAAAAACTGGAGGCAGTTGGGTATTATTGCTAACTTTTTCAAAATTATTGCCAAAATTAAAATTATGATCTCTATTGCCATTATTTACTTAGAAATTGGATAGAACACGCATTGATATCAAGGTGGAAATTACTTATATTTAAATATGTAATACTATATACAAAAACATATTGAAATAACACATGGACTGACCAATGACCACACTTCTAAACAGGTAAGATATGTATGACTTATACAGTTTCAAAAGGTCCAAGAAGAATGTAGTGTCACAAAAACTTCATTTTGTGCTATGTGTTGATTTTGAAAATAAAGTAAAAATTCAAAAGCCTACACTTAAGGCTTTAAGTTTTCCCATTATAATGTCTACTTCTCTGACGAAATTAGGTAGCAAGTATTACTTGCATTTACACATAGTACTGTTGACCCAAAAATTTACTAACCCAGAAAAGTGTGCTCAGCTCATAGAATCATAGAATCAACCAGATTGGAAGAGACCTCCATGATCATCCAGTCCAACCTACCACCCAGCCCTAGCCAATCAACTACACCATGGCACTAAGTGCCTCATCCAGTCTTTTCTTCAACACCTCCAGGGATTCAGTTTCAGTATATACTGGCTGAACTCAAAGTCAAAATATGCACATTGAAGACCTGACCAAACAAAAAAATAACAGCAAGAATGAAAAGACATGTCTTTCAATAATCTATTTGTTGATTGCTATGAGAACTTCAAGTTTCTCATTTCAAGTCAGAAAATGCAAGTAAGACATTTTTGCTCAAAATAAGGTTTCATCTTTGATATTGGTCCTATGGAATTTCCACCAGATGCTCTCCTTCTACATCAACAATATATCTAAGCCTCAGAAAAAAGATTTTATTCCTCCTTATCCTATGTAACTGTAATGGAGGGGTAATTAATTAATGTGAGCACACTGCATTTTCCTGCATATCTCTTTTTATCAGTACAGCCCAAGATCAAAGGGCCTTTGGACATGGAATAGCCAATCAGAATGGCAGTTATTCAAGATTAACCATATTAGGTGAAACCGTAGGCTTGCTTTACCCAAATTTGGGAAAAACATAGGCCTTGCACAAGGAAGGCACAAGCTAAGTGTGTGTATCTTGTTTACTTGTGCTATTTTGAGGCTAGCTGGAATATTTTAATAAGAAAAAATAGATCATAGGCTGTGAAAATGGTGGGGATGTCTACTTCACTCGTAGGCTTGCTGAGTTGTATAAAAACAAGAACACAAAACATAGATGAGACAGAGTGAGAGTGTCAGTGTGTGTGTATCTCTGTCTCCCTGGGCTGCTTCTGTTTAATCTGTTCTAACTCCCCTTGCTGATCCTCCAAACTCACCTTGCATGTAAGGCAAACTCTGGGATAAGGTAGAGAGGTGGAAAGAAGGTGGAAAGGTGGTTGGGAGCACCTCCTGAGGACTCTGATTTTCTGGGAGGGTTGTTATATTTCTGTATTACTTTTAACTTGTATATTTCTGTATATAGCTATATATTGTAAACATTTGCTTGTATATTGTGCTAAGCTGTAAATATAAAGCTTCATTCCTTAACCTCCATCTGGCTGAGTCTAGTCTGGATGATTTCATAAGAGTGGGCAGTGAGTACTTCCCAAACCATCACATTACCACAGGAGCAAAACAAGTTTGGGTAGTCCAGAGTCCTCAGACTCAGTGGCTCCAGGTTCTTTGTCCCCTTTCCCATAGTTGCTTCTCCCCAGAACAGAAGGCGGAGAGCAGAAAAACATGCCTGGGCAAGCCAGGACATGTATAAGCCTATTTTGGGCTATCAGGCCTACCATGACAGTAACCAATAGATCTTTACTAATATTAAAAAAAAGGATTATAAATTTTCATTTGTATTGTATATACAGTATATGCAGTATATTTGTTAGAACTGCATGTACATTAAACTAGAAACATAATGCTCACATATATATATTTATGAGATTTTTTTCCCCAAAAAACATCAAGGATTTTAAGTCTTCTGGGGTTTGTATGCTTGTTCTCATATGAAAAGATCATTGTCGTATGCCATGGTTTGAGGGGTTTCAGGCTATCCCTGATTTCCTAAAACCTACAAAGACCAAGATCTTTTCATATTTGTGGGATCTTTGGACTGTTTAGTAGAATTCAGTTTGTGCGATGAAATTCCCTGTTACACAAGTAGTACTTTTAAGTTCTATAACTGTGGAGTATGTGGATTGAAATTCTAGCTCATCTGAAGAGACTGGAAGAAACGCCAGGCTTAAATGGTGCAGACATCAGCTTTCTGAGTTCCATTTAATGCTCTCTATTTTTTGAAGCAACATTCATTCACTATTTTACTTACCTTAGGAGTGGCTGGTGCGAGTATTATATTATTCTAGAAATAGTTGCCTAAGACATGGTGCCATAGAGAGCCTGTAGAAAAAAAGTTATTTTTCCCCCTTTGACTTCATAAAAGAAAAAAAACCAAAATGTTTTCCCTATAGAGAAGGCTCTTCCTGTTCTGGCTTTGCAGACATGTACAGGGAGAAGAAACAGAAAAGTTGTCCTACTTGCCCCTATCCTCCTGAAGATGATTAACCTCTAAATCTCTTGTAGGGCCTTTTCTGAAGGCTATATTCTTAGCAGACCCTAAAAATTTATTAATGAATCACAGAGTTTATTGACCCATTTCAGAGGTACGAATGCAGAATTTCTTCTAAAAGAGTTATAAAACATTTCCAATCTTCCCTGTTGTCTGCATGATTTTGCAAGATTGTAATTTTAAAATGTAGTTCTCATATATAGTCAGATCTGAACGGAATACTCTGACAGGACTGTTCTGTGTAAAAACTGATATCAGAATTAAGCTTCATTATAGAGCAAAAATTCTGAGTCAGATGCCAGTATTGCTGACCATTCAGACTTGCAAGTTGTGTTAGCTGATGTAATATCTAGCAGTGGTTAACATCTCTGATATCTGATAATTAGTGTTAATCGAATACAAAGGCTTTTTGTAGTCTGAAGTCAAGTGTTTTCATTGTGGCAAAATTAGTAATGTTCACCTTCTCTATACTGGTGCAGCCTTAGGAGATAAGTGTTTATAATTCTGTCATAAATAGATGTTGTTATAATAAGGATAATTAGCAGGACAATTAATATGAATGGTAGCTACTTATAGAGCCATCAGAAAAACATATTATAACTGTTTGATTTATTAGTGCAATCATTTCTGCAGTAAGAGAAGTATTAAATATATGCTTTTCCCCCTTCTGCAGGTAATAATAACAAGGTAAAATTAACTATTTTAGAATTATACACGTTGTCATTCTAAAAGGCTCCTTTCTCAATTTTAGTCATCTCTTTATGTAGAAAATACAACAAATTAATGTCTGGTACATTAAAAACTTTACTAGTCCTATGTACGAGTAATATATTTTATATACAACATAATGTATTATATATATTCTATATTCTACATATATGTTGAATTTCATACCTCACAGACACTACCTATTCATAAGAGCAACAGATGTCTACCTACTCAATTATTTCTAAACTTTTTTCCCCCCTTGATGTTTATAATTTTCCAAGCTGCAGGAATTTGCTGTAAATTAATGAACTTTATGTTACCTAACTGCTAAGTGAGCATTAGGTTACTGAAGTTTCCAAGCTATCAAAGCTGCAGTGGTAAGAAATTAGGTACTAGAGTGGCAAATGTGCAAGCCATTCATTTAGCAGTAATTGTAGTCTTGCCATTGCCCTACCTTTGCTATTTCTTTATAGCAAGATTTAATTTAGCAACTCTAGAGAATTTTTCAGTCATTCACTTCTTCCTTTAAAGGCACATCACAGTAGATTCAGTCAATGGATATTTCTTGTCTTTGTACTACAATAGGGTTATCAGTATGTCCCCTGGATTCTATCTGTGGGATAAGCGTACAAATGAAACACCACTGTGGTGGAAGGTTCAAATTATACCTAGAACACGTATCCAAGACATGTCCTAAACACCTACCTGAAAGTTTATGTTTAATCTTTAAGTGGCAATTTGTGCTGGAGACTCTCCAGTTTAAATTTCCTAAAATCTTCCTAAATCATTTAATCTGACTGTATATACACATTCTGCAAAAATCAGTTTTACCAACTGCATAATAGAATCTGTGTGTGTTAATTGTGAGTAAGTTTGGGGAAATTTTAAAAATATATTTAATAAAATATTTGATAATTTTTATATTGGCCTCATTACAGTTCACTTCTAATCCAGATCCAAACCCTTTCTTAAAAAACATCAAACTTTTTTTCTACTCTATGTGCATATACACAAGTACCTTTTCTATTCTATATTTGCTCAAACTTACAGCTTTTGCACTTCATTTTTTCAGCTCTCTTCATCTTGTCATTCAAATATGGTTGGATTATTTGTGCTGCTATCTTGCCTAAGAATAGGAAGAGTAACCAATCAGCAGCTAAGACTATGAGCAATACAATCTTTACATATGGCTGGCTCAATGCCATATGTAATATCAATAGCAGCAAAAATTTGGAATAACATTATTAAATTAGTCTGACATGAATAACTGATTTATACAGGCATTTAATAATCCATTTTTCTCATTTAATTTATGATTTTCAAATCCAGTGATAAATCCCCATGTGATCACATTTAAAATCAAGTGACATTTTCAGTTGCCATGGATGTGTACATCATTGACAGGGAAGAGCTGACTCTAATGCTGTTGGAAGACAGTAACCAGTGTTATGGAAATACCTGCTATGGAAGAGATAGGGAAGCTACTGGAAAGAGTCTAACAAAGAGTCACCAAAAAGAATAAGTGACTGGAGCACCTCATATGAGGAAAGCATGAGAGAGGCAGAACAGGCAGGCCTATGGAAGGTTCAGGGAGTTCTATTCATTTATATAAATATCTAAAGGGAAGGTACAAAGAAGACAGAGCCAGAGTCTTTTCAGTCATATCCAGTGACAAGATAATTCCAATGTGATGGACAGAAGGACTCATGGCATTTCTTCCACTTGACCTTCTACATCACAATAGTAATGCTGAGCATATTTTCCCATTAGACACATGCACACACATGTGCACACAGTGCTGTTTTTCAAACCCACCAATTTATTTTCTTATGTGTCATAGTTGTTCATGTTCTGCTCCATTAATGTAAGCTCCAGTCACATCTACTTCTTTGCTTGAAGCTTTAACATTCAGCATGTTGCCTTACACTTATCTGGCACAATGTGCACTGCAGTTTTGAAAGCTAATGTAGCTTCTAATGGATCACTCCCAGAAATAGAAGGATGCAGCAGCTTCTCATCCATTTTCAGTCATTTGTGCATGTCCTGCTCAGTTTCTCTAGAACAGAAGTCTGCATTTGCTCTTCTTGAAAAGACACCCAACTAACATGTTGTAATACACAAACAGTGCATGTCAGATTCACAGAGAGATTCAAAATTCCTTCCTCATCTTCTCAGATGACTAGATGTCTGCAGATTACAATAGATCTTAAGTGCTCATTGCATTGCTTTTGTTTTTATCAAAACTCTTACTTCCATTTGGCAAGGTCAAGGATGTTAACATTTCTTCCAGTGCACAAACTGTAATGTTGGTCACTCAAATATATTAATCTTTTAATTTTTATGGCGTGTAAGTATAGACAGGTTTCAACTGGGATACTCCTGAGCAGAGATCAGAGATTGTTATTTGCTTTTCACGTTAAAGCAAAACTAGTTATCTAACTCAGGTGCTCCTAAGGTGTGAGAATTCATGCTGTGAAGTTTTGTGTACAGACTTTTTTCTAGTTAGAAGCTGGAAAGCTTTAGTTTTTGTGTCCAAAGGCTGTGTACACCAAAGGCTGTGCATGAGACAGACATTCATTTCTGCTGTTGTCTGATCTAATATATTTCGATGAACCAAATCCTTAACCTAAACGCCTCAGATATCTGCCCTCATTAAGCTTGATATTCTCAAACCTTTTTCCCTAGTTAACCACCTTTTTTTTGTTGTTGTTGTGTCTGTTGTTATTAATTAGATACCCATCTGTGATTTCTTAAGTCTTTTACTAAATTTTTTTTTTGAACCAATGAAGCACAACTCTTCTATTCCATCAGTTGTTTTTAATTGACCTAAACAGATGTAAGTTTCTAGCCAGTTAGCTAATTTCTTCAGATAATGAAGCCAGCTGTCTCATAGTCATGTTATTGATCGTTTTTGGGCCTAAGCATCTGTTATGCCAAGCAATTTTTTGTCATTTCCAATTGCCTTAGATATCATTACACACAATCACTGCATTATCTTTTTATTAATTTCATTAATCTCAGACATTTTCACTTCTATCACTCTAATACCACAACCTCTTATTCTTTAAAAAGAAATATGCTTCCATAGCTCGGAAAAGCAAAAATATTCTTCTTGTTTATCAATTATTTTTTCAGATTATATTACTGTGTTCTTAAAAAGCTCCTTTCTTTAATAGGGAACTACTGCATTTCTGTCTTAAACCAATACTACAATTGTTTTCCCTTCCAACACTGTATGATTTCACTTGTCAAACTGTGATTTTTTTTTTGGGATAGACCATTTTCCAGTAACAAATTTGAAAAACAATAAGTATTCCTTGATTACACACACCCACACCCACACATATATATATAAAATAAAATAAATGTGCCTTCATCTGAGCACATGGTAAAAAGTATGTGCCTGTTTATGAATGCTGTCATTATCATACTAGGTCTCAAAGGTTAAACTAAAAGACTTCTTCACCTAAACAGAAATTGATACTAAAATATATATGTGTAGCACTCTCTTTGTTATCTGCAATTTCAAAGGAGATGTGACCGATGTTGTGATTTTCCAGAAGGCCTGTGCATAGAAGGAATTGTGAAAATTCAGTAAAACCCTATTGTTCAATCACTGTTGTAAATGCTTAATGCCAATGCTTTAGTAAGTGTAACATGATATCCTCTAGGTATAACTTGATACTCTCAGTTTCAGAGTTGCAGCTGACCCCACTTAAAAAGCTGTTAGTGATTAATTCTCTCCATTAGTATATATTGCTGTTAAAGATGGCAAGCATGATCCTATGAACTGAGTAGATCAGCAGCAAGCAACCGTTAGTCCTACACTTCTTCATGTAACACACTAAAATGCCAATGAGGATTAAACCAGAGACTGATTTTATTAATTTATTACTATAGAAGCATGCAATAATTCTTAAATAAAAATGTGATAACCCAAATAATACTGATCATTTATACATTAAATTTCACATGTATATTCAACAGAAGGAATAGACAGTTGAATATTTTTCTAGGAAAAAATGTCAGAAAAAATTAGTTATATAAAAATGTATTAGTGTTGAGTTTTGCTGTTTAAAATTAATATCTATTTCTGTTTCATATGTTAACCTCTACGTTGTGTCCTTCACTGAATAAAAATGCCTGATGAAGCAAGAGATATTTGTTTTACAAATTTTAAACTTCTGGTGTATTGGTCATTCATTTTGACTTACGCTATTTTCTCACAGTTTAAACCACTTATTTGCCATTCCAAATCAGCAGGCAGCATTGCTTAGGGTAGAAAACTCTTCTGTATTTGATGATATATAATAGCAAACATACAATTGAATAACAAACTTGTTAAAACCTTGTGGTTAACCTTTTCTGTTAAAAACAATCCTATAAAGCCTCTATGGTCACAGAAATTTCATAGCCTTTGCTGATACTTAAACAGGCCATGGTTATTGCTTGAAGGCATCTGACCTAGCAAAGTTTCATTGGAACTATTGGAGTAACTAGGTTCTCAAAGAAAAAAAGTTTCAGTGTTGTTTTATGGTGGATATTATATCCAAAAGATCGTATCAGCATATGAGAGTATACCCCCATTCATTTTATTTCTTCTTGCATTAGTTTCAGTATTGTCATATATAAACTACTCAAGACTAGGTTTTGAAAATCTTTTTCATCACACCCTATTTAATATCATGTTAAACAGAAAGTTAACAACAAATGTAATTTTTTTTCTCCACTTTCAAAGCAGGGAAAAAATAAAAGCAGTGATATTCCTTTAATTAATTTGCCCCGCCACTGTTCAAGAAAAAAAATTTTAATTATTATTTGCTAATGTTTTCTGAGTCCTGGCAAAAGAAGAAATTATGACAACACAAATAATAGTTTAAAAACCCTATATTTTTCCTTCACAAGAAAGACTAAAATATACAAAATTACTAAAAAATAAGTGATTCAAAGCTGAGGAATAACACCCATGTGACTCTCACAATGCACCATGCACAAAATCTAATAAAACAAACACCTACTTATAGAAATCCAAACATTAATTTTAATTTTAAAATTAAATTATGTTGTGTCATTTGTAGAAGAATTTTTGTTCCCATTCACAAATTTTTCCAATAATTTGTTTTGCCAGAAAATGTTCACCGAGTGCAATTAAGACACTTGCAATTGTTTGCGGAAACTGAGTTGAAAATCAAACTATAAAAATACATGCAATTATAATAATTTGTATGCTATATAATTGTGGTAAAGGGAAAAGGAATGTTGTTTACATCATGATACTATATGAAAATAATGCTTTTAAAAAGTTTCACATTCTGTTTATGTATTACAATACAGTAATGGTTAGTATTTCACAAACCAAAATAGTAAGCAAGAGCAGAACAGAGTCACATAGTTGACCCAGGTTTCACAGATGAAAATGATATTGATAATTTTTTTAATTAATAAAATTTGCCTTTCATTAAAAAAAATCAATTATTAAGGGTTGAGTCTAATGGCTATATGTTTCAAAATATTCATCTCATCATGGATGAGTGTTGGGAATCACGTTCGGTGGAGCGCTATGGGAAGATGACTCTTTGTTCACCAATATGGTTAGATGGTCAAATCCACTTTATTTCCATGATACAGTGACTTACATGCATTCTAGCAAGAGGCGTGCTCAGCTTAAGATTGGTTACAGTCAGAGGGTCCAGAGTTACATGTAAGGTGTGCATAGGTTAACTTATCACAACATTCTAAGGGTCAGCCTCCCAGACCACCCACTCCAGCCCCCTTGGTTATCTAGTCTCTGCCCACTGCAGCTGTGTGTGGGGTGCTCAGTTGTTTACATCTCGATTTCCTAGCCTCGCTGGGAACCAAGGACGTTCTCAGCGCCAGTTACCCATGTTTATGACTTTATGTCCTCAACTGGTGAGAAATTCTTCCACAGATGAGTATGTTGGACACAGTTGCTTTATCAACAATTCAAGATTTATTATCAAAATTAAATAAATCAAAGGCTAATTACAGTAATACTTAATGTAGCAAGTGATTTCATAAAACAATGACTTAATTGCAGGTTTAAAGATGACAAAAATCATGCTAACTTACTATAGGATATCTCCAACCAAAGCAGTTGCATCTGCATAAACAAAAACTACACAAACACAGAAATACTTGGCCACTGAAATGTGTAGATGGCTGCACTGTGTCCCAGGTTAGGGCAGATCCACCCCCGGGGAGAAATAAACTCACCACAACACAGACCCTTTTTTTGAAAGTCAGGGAAAGATGAAATTGTATTTCTTATAGTATAACAACTAGAGAAGGAAGAGAAAAAAAAAACAAACCCCAATACAATAACCTTAAGGGAGATGGGGGAGGGGTCAAACAGCAGTGAAGCAGCAGTAGCCAAAACAGCAGCCGAGGATGATAGGCAAAGCTGAAGCAGCAGAAGCCATCCGGAGAAGGGGGGAGAACAAGCTGTGCTTCTAGACATTAAGCTCCTGATGCTCCAATTAAATGATATTAATTTGTCTATTGTTGCCATTATGTGGCCTATCCCTGGAATGTTCATCTTTCCCCTATGTCTGAGCTAGAGGATCAGCTCAAATGGCCACACACCGGTAAAAGCAAATTTAAAAAAAAAAAAAAAAATCAAACACCTAGACACAGAGAGAAATGAGTAGAAAAGACAAGGCTGAAGTCAAAATTTCCCCCTTCAACTTTAAATATCCATAATGTATCAGCATTTCTCAAAGAGTGGGTGTTGAGTCCCAAGGAGGTGGTCTCCTCTAGGCCTTGTGTTGGCTTCCGCAACAGATGGTCCAGAGAATCATCTCAACTCAGGGGAGAGACTATATTTAGCCCACTGTGATCCAGAAGAGCTCAGAATCTTAAGACCTGAGACAGTTTACTTTTGTTAGGTGCTTCTCCATTCCAGCATAACGTGAGAGCTGCCATATTCTGGTTTGTGCAAGTGCCAGGCTTGAGGGTCCTGGTATTTTTCCATCAGTTGCACATGCCCAGAACTTATTGTGTCGTGGGGTCTTAACATCTCACTCTTGACCATGATCCAAGTACAAATGTACGAGTTGTGAATGAGTCAACTTATTGTTCAATATAACCAAGAGGGGAAGTAGTAGGCAAATATGAGGGTGAACCCCAGTTCTGGTCTACAGCTAAAGATGATAGCCCTTACTAACTCCAGACACTAGGGGAGGCAGAATGCAGACACTGCCTTTAGCAATCCACACTTTTCCAGTGAGTTGCTGTGTGGCACAGGAAAGGGAGTTGTGCCCTGCATCATGCAGCCCATGAGTGGGAAGAAATCATAATCATCCCACCATACACCAAAATGAACAGCAAGAGGGCCAGCAGTTTCTTATATTGAGCTAGAGGGCAAGAATATTTCTAAGAGCTTCCGAGTTTTCATTCATTTTCCCACCTCTCTTTTGTTACTTTTAACATTTCTTCTAGAACTCAATAAACTATGTTGTCCTAGAGACCACATGGTTTGTCCTTATATCTCTGTCATGAAAGGCCGATAGGCCTAAAATGTGTCCTGGCTTGCCATCCTTCTGCTGGTGTGGGAAGCAAGGATGGGAGGAAAACAAAGGCTTGGACCATTATGTCCCCACCCAAGATGTCCCCACCCAAGGTGATAAACAGGTACCCACAGGTGTTTATGCACTTGTTCGTATCTTGTCCAAATAAGGATAAGCAAGCCCTGATTTCGCTTAATACAGCCAGTTTGATACAGTCAGTTTAATACACTCATTCTGATTGTTGAATCTCTGCGGATAAAGGAGCCATTACATTTGGGCAAATAATATAAATGGATCTAAGTTGCAAGCAGTGGGCTCTGCTCTGACATGTGCTCTGCTCTGCATCATACTTCAGACCAGCTTAGCTTTGATGTACCAGCTTTGACTATCTGGAGACTTGCTATTCTTCAAGTTACCAGGAGAAGGCATTAAGTGCCTCACAACATGGTGAGAAGTGCCACCCCACCAACACCTTGCTCTCTGCTCATCTGCAACACATCCTGCCTGCACCTCTGCAAACCTCCATGCCAATTCTGGAGTCCAAGAGAAACCAGGATCAGACTGTTTTCCTCTTTCCCAGCACCCTGTTAAAGCCTGGGAAGATCAAGAAGCTGCAACGGCTATTAAGACACTGACAGAACTCTCTTCAAGTGTTTAGGTACTGTCCAGAAACTGTAGCTAGCCCTAGGAATCCAGAGTTTTTTTTGTGAGTAAATATTCAAAGGCCTTTCTGTAACTGAATTCTATTGTACCTTCTACCTTAGCAGAAAGGAGCCTCTTGGGTCTCCCTTGAGGGTGAGCAACATATTGTTAATCTTTCAAGGGCTAGGATTTACAAAATAGCTAGAGGGATTTTGTTGCAGCTACCTGTTAGCTGCTGCTGCGGGAGACGTGGTCAAGGCCCTCACAGATCAGTGTGATCAAAAGCAATGCTACATGGACTCCAGAAGTTTCAACATGAATTATGCCAGAGACTATTGATTGTTCTGACTCTCATTATATAGTCTTTGAGCATAGGGCTCACACCTACACGTTATCATAATTAGGCAAGGACAAACCCAGTCCTCTGCATAAACTCCACCTTGTTTTTCTCATTAACAAGGTGTCCACTACCTATTCTTTCTGAGATAAGGTGGCCAGTAGCTGGTGGGAACCAAGGTCAGCATCTGCCTGTTATTATCCGTCTTCACTTTGCATTCCCACAGGACTTCAGTGACGTGGAGCTAATCCCGTAATTTTAAAAACATCTACTGACTTAATGTCTAACTTTGGAGGTGTATAAATTCCACACGATATTTTAAGTATCCAAGGTGCTAAAAGGTTCTTCTGTGTCTGCACATCACTGATTTTGTGCTGACAGAACTGGGAAACTTCTGGTTGTCTTAAAATGACATCTGCTTTCTGTGTAGAAAGATGAGCTACTAGGACTCAAGTTCAAGTAGGAGTTTTGAAATTTTAAGACAGGCACATTGTGCTAGTTTGAAGCAAGCTGGAATGTTTTGGTAGAAGAACTAGATAACGGGCAGTGAAATGAAAAACAATTGTGTCTACTTCTCTCACAGTCACGCTGAGAACTCTGGGAAGAAGAAAGACTTTTTCTCCATTTTGTTTCTCACTCTTGCTTTTGCCTTGGACCTGGTCACATCTCATTAACCCTGCTCCCACTAACCTTGCTCCCTAACCTCTTGGCTGCACCTCTTTTCTTCCTGAGAACTGGGGTAAGGTTGAGAGGGCCGGGGGGAGGTGTTGGGGTGGTTTGAGAGCCCCTCCTGGGGACTCAGGTTTCTGGGAGGGGAGTTGTGCTTTTGTATTGTTTATCCTTTGTATATTTCTGTATATAATTGTATATAACTGTATATATTGTAAATAGCTGCTTGTAAATTCTGCTAGCTGTAAATAAATTGCTTCATCTATATTCCCAGGGTCCGTCTGAGTTAGCTGGGGCAAATACAAAGTGTGGGAGGGGCGGGGTAACCCCCAAACCATCACATTTTTAATTGGCGCCCAACGTGGGGCTAGATATTTTTGAGTGACTGGAAATCAGCTCTGGGAATTAAGATGAAGCTAATCAAGCAGCTGTTGTATTTGGTTGGTGCATTGCTCTGGTCTGGTTTTGTTTTCTTGGCATTTAGTTGGTTAAAAGGTCAAATTGTTGCTTATTTCATTGATCTGGCTTATAATAAGGCTAAAGCTAAGGTTTCAGATATGTTCTGGAGCTGGGGTGATTTTATTCTTGGTTATGCTGGTTTTAATATCTCTGAGAATATTACCAAGGACATTACAGGAGCTCTGGTCAATAATGTGACAATCAATGGAAATTCTGCTTTAAATATGGCTCTAATGAGAGTTATTCAGCCTAAGACAGGAATTCCAACTGTTTGCTTAGGGACATGCTCATGTAAAACTGTTTTTCTTCTCACAATTTTTAATATTTGTCTCATGATTTTGATATTCATATTAATTTTGGCATTATTGGTGAAAAATTCAAAACCAGTTTCTGTAAGAGCTAGGAAAAATTCTGTGTCTCAGAAGCAGTCTCTTTCACAGCAAAACAAGGGAACACAGTTATCGGCTTCCCCCTTGCCAGCCTCTGCCCCTCCTTCTCCAAGTGCTGGGAACACGGCCAATGTTGCCGCCGCTAACGTAAACAATGACAAGGATAACCAAAACAAGCCGCAGAGTTTAGCAGGAGCCTCAGGAGCACAGGCAAATACCCAAAATCAGAATGTTCCTAGCAAAAATGATAACACCTCAGGGTTGGCAGGCATCCCAGGAGGACAGGCAAACAATCCCGCTAATGCTAATGCTAGTACCGCTAGCCCAGTCAGTCCAAATCCTAATGACACCAGCTCAGCCAATTCAAACCCCCAGCCAGCAGACCAGAACCAAAATCCTCCTGTTAAAAGCAAGGCAGATTTGAACTCACAAGCTCCAGGTCAGACCCCTAAGGATACAAATGCTCCAAGTCAGACACCTAAAGATTCAAATCCTCCAGCAGACACATCCAAGTCTGTTGCTGCTCAGGCCCTTCTGGCACCTGCTAAGGCAAAAGCTAAGACAAAGAGTGGTTCGCAGGAGGATGTAAGAGATGGGACCTCTGGTGATCAGCAGCAAGAGGAGGAAGAGAAGGCAGTTAGTCTGCGAGACCTTGTAGATGTGCTGAGACAACAATACTCAAGTGAGAGGAGTGCTGTGAGGTTAGCTGCCGAGAGAGAGGATGGTTCCAGTGAGTTTAGGAATGCTATGAGGAAGGTTCTGTTAGGCCCAGTGCCACCAGATCAACAACAGGAAGAGGAGGTGGAAGATGACATCCAAGGCTCCAAGGATCCACTCAGAGAGGTCAGGGAAGTTAGGAAGGAATACACAAGGGAATCAGGTGAGCCAATCCTAAGCTGGCTGGTGAGATGCCGTGGCATTGGTGCTAATGCCCTGCAGGTAGGAGACAAGTCTGCCAAGCAGCTGGGACCACTCACTAAGGAGAGTGGAGTGGACAAACACCTAGCAAGTCCTCTTGGTAGGGTTAGCTTGTGGACACGCCTTCTGTTGGCTGTGGCTATGAGATATCCTTCCCGAGATGATTTGCCATGGGCTGCCAAGAAGTGGAACACCGTTGAGTAGGGAATTAAGCTTCTGAAGGAGTTTGCTGTGAAGGAAGTGCTTTATGGAGATCATGGTACTCATGAGCCTGACGATATTCCTTTGGGAACAGGTCTCATGAAGAAGCTGATTAAACTTACTCCTTCATCCTATGCTAACATCTTGGCCAGTAAGTTTCTAGCAAGGAGCGATAATGGAAGATCTTTCACTGTTGGTGAATTCACTGACCAGCTCAGGCAGATAGAGGATAGCTTGTCACATTCTGGTATAATCTGTGCCATAAAAACTATGACCACAGAGATTAAAGATACTATGAAAGAACTGAAGGAGGATCTCAAAAATCTGGTAAAAGATACCGTTCCTGCATCATCTGAATGGGTGAATGTTTCTGCCATCAGGAACAGACGCCCACCTCCTGCAAGGCAATTCCAGCCCAGGAGGAGACAAATTCCACCCAGACAGCAGCAATCACGTGCGTCACTGTGGATATTTCTGCGTGACACATACGGGGAGAACATGAACAAATGGGATGGACAACCTACTTCAGCTCTTTCAAAGAGAGTCAGGGAACTGCAGAGTGGCAGAAACAGAGGCAGTAATGTCCGAAAAGTAGCTGTCACTTCTTCAGCTTCCAAGAGCAACTGCAATTGTTCCAACAGTTGCAGTTCCTCTCACAACAACACCAATCACTGTGTACACCCTACATGCCATGTTCAGCATTAGGGGTGCCCTGCCTCCAGCCAGGAGGAGGAAAGGGATAGTGGAGAGAACCGAATCTATTGGAATGTATTCATTAGGTGGCCTGGCAGTTCAAGAGTTCGGAAATACAGGGCTTTAGTTGACACAGGAGCTCAGTGTACTTTATTGCCATCTAATTGCAAAGGGACAGAGTCCATATCTATTTTTGGAATCACTGGTGGATCTCAAGAGTTAACTAAGGTACAGGCTGAGATCAGTTTAACTGGTAAAGAGTGGAAGACACATACTATTGTAACTGGTCCTGATGCGCCTTGCATTTTGGGAATTGACTTTTTGAGACAAGGTTGTTTCAAAGATCCTAAGGGTCATAAATGGGCTTTTGGAATAGCATCTGTAGAGATTGAGGATGATAAATTGAAATTGTCCATTAGACCTGAACTTTCTGATGAATCTGCAGTTGTGGGACATCATGACATAGAGGATCTGGAAGTGCCAATTGCAACTCAAACTGTTCATCATAGGCAGTACAGAACTAACCATGACTCTTTGTTGCCCATTCATCAGCTGATTCGTCAACTGGAGAGTCAGGCTGTCATCGAGAAAGCTCATTCACCTTTCAACAGTCCCATCTGGCCTGTGCGCAAACCTACGGGCGACTGGAGACTGACAGTTGACTTTCGTGCCCTCAACGAGGTGACACCACCCATGAGTGCAGCTGTGCCGGACATGCTGGAACTCCAGTATGTGCTGCAATCGAAGGAGGCTAAGTGGTATGCAACCATAGACATTGCTAATGCTTTCTTCTCTATCCCCATAGCAAAGGAGTGCAGGCCTCAGTTTGCATTCACCTGGAGAGGAATCCAGTACCAGTTCAACCGTTTGCCTCAGGGGTGGAAACACAGCTCAACCATCTGTCACTCAGTCATCCACAATGCACTGGAGAAAGGTAAAGCTCCAGAGCACATCCAATACATCGACGACATCATTGTGTGGGGCCAAACTGCTAAGGAAGTCTTCGAGAAAGGTAACAAAATCATTGACATTCTGTTGCAAGCAGATTTTGCCATTAAGAGAGACAAGGTCAAAGGACCTGCCAGAGAAATTCAGTTTCTGGGAGTGTGGTGGCAGGATGGTCGCCGTTACATTCCTCAGGATGTGATCAACAAAGTCTCCACCATGGCAGTTCCCACCAGTAAGAAGGACACACTTTCTTTCCTTGGTGTGGTGGGATTTTGGAGACTACACATTCCTGGTTTCAGTCAGATTGTCAAACCTCTGCATGATGTGACTCATAAGAGAAACAATTTTGAGTGGGGACCTGAACAACAAGCAGCCTTTGATCAAATCAAACGAGAAGTAGTCCATGCAATGGGCTTGGGACCTGTGCGATCTGGTCCGGACATTAAGAGCATTCTGTACACGGCTGCCAGTGACAATGGTCCAACTTGGAGTCTTTGGCAGAGAGCTCCAAATGAGACACGTGGTCGTCCACTTGGTTTCTGGGGGCGTTGTTACAGAGGTTCAGAAACAAATTACACTGCAACTGAGAAAGAGATTCTAGCAGCCTATGAGGGAGTGAAAGCAGCTTCTGAAGTGATTGGAACTGAGTCACAATTGCTTTTAGCTCCTAGACTGCCAGTTCTTAACTGGATGTTCAAGGGCAAAGGTTCATCACCACATCATGCCACAGATGCAACCTGGTCTAAATGGATGGCTTTGATAACCCAGCGAGCGCGAATGGGTAATCTTGACCGACCTGGTCTGGTAGAGGTGATCACCAACTGGCCGGAAGGCACAGACTGTTCCAAACCTCCAGAGGAGAAAATAACTCATGCTGAGGAAGCTCCTCCCTATGGTGATCTCTCTGATCAGGAAAAGAACTATGCTTTGTTCACAGATGGTTCCTGTCGTCTTGTTGGGAACAAGCGAAGATGGAAGTCAGCGGTTTGGAGTCCAACCAGGAGAGTTACCGAAACGAAAGATGGAGAAGGAGAATCCAGTCAGTTCGCTGAGGTAAAAGCTGTTCAACTTGCTCTTGATGTGGCTGAACGTGAGAATTGGCCTATCCTTTACCTCTACACCGACTCGTGGATGGTAGCCAATGCTCTATGGGGTTGGCTGAAGGACTGGAAGAAGAATGGTTGGCAGAGGAAAGGAAAGCCTATTTGGTGTGCTGATCTATGGCAGGACATTAATGCACGGCTGGAGAAAATTCCAGTGAAGGTGCGGCACGTAGATGCACACATGCCTAAGAGCAGAGCCACTGAGGAACATCAACATAACCAGAAGGCAGATCAAGCTGCTAAGATTGCTCAAGCTGATACCAACTCTGAACTTGACATTGACCTTGATTGGAAACACCGAGGTGAGCTGTTCTTAGCTCGGTGGGCCCATGACTCATCTGGACATCAAGGCAGAGATGGAACATACCGATGGGCTCGCGATAGGTCAATTGACTTGTCCATGGACGCTATCACCCAAGTCATCCATGACTGTGACATTTGTGCTGCTATTAAGCAGGCTAAGCGAATCAAGCCCTTATGGTATGGTGAGAGATGGTCAAAGTACAAGTATGGTGAAGCCTGGCAGATTGACTACATCACTTTACCTCGATCACGTTCTGGCAAGCAATATGTGTTGACGATGGTAGAAGCCAGCACTGGATGGTTGGAAACCTATCCAGTTCCACATGCAACTGCACGTAACACCATTGTTGGTTTGGAGAGACAGATCTTGTGGAGACATGGAACTCCAGAGAGAATCGAGTCAGACAATGGTACTCATTTCAAGAACAATCTAGTGAAAAATTGGGCCAAAGAGCATGGTATTGAATGGATCTATCACATACCCTACTATGCACCAGCTTCAGGGAAGATTGAACGCTACAATGGTTTGCTGAAAACCACCCTAAAAGCCATGGGGGGTGGAACTCTAAAAAACTGGGACAAACATTTAGCAGAAGCTACCTGGTTGGTAAATAGTAGAGGTTCAGTAAATAGAGCAGGACCTGCACAATCAGATTTGGTCCAAACAGTAGACGGTGATAAAGTTCCTGTTGTACGTGAGAAGAATCTGTTAGGGAAAACTGTTTGGGTATTTTCTCCTTCAGGCGAAGGGAAACCTGTCTGAGGGGTGGTTTCTGCTGAAGGTCCTGGTCATACATACTGGGTAATGCAGGAGAATGGTGACATCCAGTGTATTCCACAGAGAAATCTAACCTTAGCTGAGAGAGTTTAAATTCAAGCTTTTAGGAGTTTTCTGTTCTAGGTAACATCGGCGCCCAACACTGAGAGAATCTACGATAGAATCTACAGTACGTGAGCACGAACCCAATATCACCTGGGAGTCCCTGTTCTGAGCTTTTGAATCACCTACATCTGATTGAAGTGTGAACTGAACTTGTATGTATTGTTTTAGTGTAAATATTGGTTTAGATTAGATTGGGTAATTCTCAGCGATACTCTGAGCGAAGTAGACAAGGGGTGGATTGTGCTAGTTTGAAGCAAGCTGGAATGTTTTGGTAGAAGAACTAGATAACAGGCAGTGAAATGAAAACAATTGTGTCTACTTCTCTCACAGTCACGCTGAGAACTCTGGGAAGAAGAAAGACTTTTTCTCCATTTTGTTTCTCACTCTTGCTTTTGCCTTGGACCTGGTCACATCTCATTAACCCTGCTCCCACTAACCTTGCTCCCTAACCTCTTGGCTGCACCTCTTTTCTTCCTGAGAACTGGGGTAAGGTTGAGAGGGCCGGGGGAAGGTGTTGGGGTGGTTTGAGAGCCCCTCCTGGGGACTCAGGTTTCTGGGAGGGGAGTTGTGCTTTTGTATTGTTTATGCTTTGTATATTTCTGTATATAATTGTATATAACTGTATATATTGTAAATAGCTGCTTGTAAATTCTGCTAGCTGTAAATAAATTGCTTCATCTATATCCCCAGGGTCCGTCTGAGTTAGCTGGGGCAAATACAAAGTGTGGGAGGGGCGGGGTAACCCCCAAACCATCACACACATAAAGTAAGAATCTCTAGTCACCTATTTCCTTGAAGCAAGAGTTAGTCAAAGATATCAAAGACATACAAGACTTGCAAATGTTAGTATTTCATATTTGTGTTCAAAACTAAAGCAAAGAGAAAAAAACAAAACCAAAACCAACTAAAACCCCCTCAAAAAAAAAAAAGAAAAGTAACAACCCACACCCCAATAAAACTATTTCTTCTCTTTCAAATATTCTTGAAATATTTGTCTATTCAAAATATGGTACTTAAAATTTCTCTTAATGTTCTTAATTTCCATTTCTTTTAATAAATGACAATTTTATGTAGCTGGTATTGATTTAATGAGAGATTCTCACGCTAACATACTGTATGGCCATCAGATATAAGATCAATGTATGCTTTTGCTTGCATGTATGTTCTTTAAATGAAAAGAAACAAAAAGAACCACAAAGAACAGTTTCTACGCTGGTTTGAGGTGGTAATTTTGAAAACAAATCTGAAGAACCCTGTGTACAATAAGACTAGAGAAATGAGTGTAAATGTTTTTGGAAGAACAATTGTAATGTGTTTGGTTTCTTTAGATATGGTCCTTAGAAACAATATATTTCTAAACCACTGTTTAATGTCTAATCACAAGAAGCATAACGATGAATTTTTTAAGAGGATTTTTACTCCACAATGAAGGATGGTTGGTAACACTTATGTGGAAAAGGATGTAGTTGCTATAGATACGTCAAATATATTAAAATGGCTTTCTCCTTCTTCTTCTGTAGTTCTACTCAATCACCCTGAGCAACTTCAGTATGTTTGTGCCTCATCTCCTCATCAGTGTACTCTATCACTTGTATGCCTAGCTCATAAGATACCATATACTTTTTAGGTACTTAAATTACAGTTCTGGAGGAATAAAGTTATTTGAATACAAGAAAGTGGTCTATCAGTCACTTCTTAACCACAAATCCCTTATTGCAAGGCAGAAAATTGCTTGCAGCTCTTTTCTTGGCTGCAGTTAAAATGTGAATGTCCCTTCATCTTTTCCCATTGCAGTCTTCTATTGTATTTTGTCAATAATGTAGGGGCTGGTACACTTCTTATTGGAGGTTAGTCAATAAAATAGGAAAGTAAATGAAAGGAAATTTAAATTTGTTTTTCCCTCAGTTTTCTATTGAAACAAGAGCCCTAAATAACTTTCCAAGCTTGGCTCCTGATTCAAACGGCAACAAAACACTTTTATTTGGGATATGTAGTCTGAAGTTTACCAAAATTACATTGCAGAGTAATTTTAAAAACACAGGACCTTTATATTGCTGCTTGAAGCTTCTTTGACTTTAAGGCTTATTAACCTTTGATTTTGTTTACCATTACAGTAATCTAGGTACTCATTGCTTTCCAATGGTTTTCCACTGCCAGCGATTACATTAAAACTTCTAATGCATTAAGGCTTAATAATAATTCGTTCAGAAATTGTCATCACTCTGGAAATTTCAGTGTTTCTCTACATGTTAAATAATAGATAAAATTTATTCTTCCTGACAATATTGTCTTCTGAAAATATTGTTTTTCTGTAATATCACCGAATTTTTTCAAACAGCTCCTACACCAATAAGCAGCTTTGTTTTCTTGCTATCTCTTGCTACCTTATTGTCTTTGCCATGTTGCTAGTTTGAAGTAGACACTTCCTCTGTCTATTTTGTGACAGCTCAGCATTCATCATGTGCTGTGTAGCTTGGATGACCAGTTTCACTTCTTTCAAATGCACACTGGTCAGGATAAGAATTTAGAATGTTAGTGTTCCATATAGAAGAAAAGGTAAATAAAGGAAGAAAGGTTCGTTTCGAGTTCATTAGAAACGCTGTGGTGAAAATTCAATATTAGCTAAATGGAGGACATAAAAAGTAAGGTAAGTATCTGTCTCAGGGCCTCTCGCTAAAAGCTGTGTATGATTTATTGTCAGTCAAACCCACAATATTGTATAAGTCAACCAGTATAGTAAAGTCATATGAAACTTAATAGAAATCAATGCTTTTCTGCAGAGCTTTTGTTGTGGAGGCAGGGAATTAATGTGGCCGAGTCAGGGATTTATATAAAACTAGAGTTATTTTATTTTCCCAAAAACCCGCCCCCAAAACTATATACAGAAATTAATTGAGTTTTAATTACCAGATTCAGTTCATTTGAGAAAATTTACAGGATACCATAGATAATTTGACTATTTTGGAAGTCAGAAGTTGGAAAAGGCTTGAGCTATTAATGAATAGCATTCTGCACTTAATAATAAAGCTGAGCCAAAATAACTCAAGGTCACGATGACTTGGCCCAGCAGCCTGTGTCTGCTCTCTCTTCTGAAGCCCTAGAAGAGTCGTTAAGAGGGATTCAGGTCTGCACAAAAGGTGTTAATGGGTGAAGCAATCCTTTGGAACAGAGCACCAGGGGTTCCTGCTGCAGAATCTCTCCAGGCCAGGTGAGGTGGGGGGAGAACTCTTAGGCAGGCACGATCTCTAAGGCAGGAACCCCAAGAGTGGGAAGTCCCCCAATATTTATACCCTTCCTAGACAAAGAGTAGAGTTACCACTTCTTAGGCGCGAAGATCACAGCCAATTACAGCCTGAATCCAGCACGGGCACTGCACGGAGCACCCCTCATGCTGGAAGGGCCCCTTGCTCTCCCTCCTTCATGCCTGCAGGGCAAGGGGGGGGAGACAGGTCTTTTTGTGTCTTTTTCCTCTCCCGTTCAAACCACAGGGGGAGAGGAATTTAGGGGTATACAGGACTCCAGGACAGCTTTAAAAGCCAAAATCAATTTTCATGATGTAATAAACTCTCAACGATTATCAGGGTATCACATCAGATTTATTAGCATTTGTCTTTGGTGTATAAAAGGGAAGGAAGTAAGAAATGGCTCTTTAAACCAATTTCATTCCATAGGAAACTTTAGTACTTTAATTCTCAGACTTAGGACATGGCCTGTTTCAAGAACCATGAGCACCTTTATGAACTCATTCCTTTCTATCTTTTGAAGCAAATGGAACCAAATAGCAAATGCTTGTCAGGTTTTTCTGCATCATAAAGGTTTCTCTGTAAAGATAATAATTTGATAGACATCAGTGGCAAAAGTCCAATAATTCTGCTGAATTCGTGATTGTATCCTTCCAGTTCAGTCTAAAATGAAATGTCTTTGTTGGGTTACTTTTTTTTTTTAAGTCAGATGGTATTTTGCTGCCATTAAATCTGAGTTGAATGTCATAAAGCATTGCCCTAAAACTAATTCAAGATGTTGGCCAAATGCTGGAATTTGGGGGTGAGGTTTCCTTTATACAGGCGGTCAGAAATTTTCCTTTTATTTTCATTTTTCACTAAATCGCTCGTTCTTTACAAAATTTAACACAAACTCACAGATTTTTTTTTGAGGGTGGATGTCTCTGTGATACATATTAAAAATAAGTACTTAGAGTGAAAAAAGAGGGGAGATAGTAGAGGATTTTACAACACAGGTTAATACTACGTACAGAGGGAGTTTTAATAAAGGCTCATATTTTCTCTATAAGTCAACACTGGGGCTTATCCTTTAGTTTAAGATAGGTTGCCAAATGAAGATAAATAGTGCTACTTCATTTTTTATCCTTAGCAGGAGCAATCCTCTTGTGTCATTTTTTTCTTCTCATTTTTTCCATCCATTTTCATTAACTACTGGACAATTGTTATTGTTTTGTTTTTTCTTGACACCGTTTCCTGCTGATTTTGATTCAGTTCTCACATTGACAGATAACACTCGTACTAGACACATGAGGCATCTCAAAAGCATGCATTTGACACAAAAAGCACACTTACAAAAATCTATTTTAATAGCCCACTATCCATTATAGTGGCTCTTAAATGATCAGAATGAGAAAATAAGTCTCAGAAATTCAGCTACATAACATCATGAAAATAAAAAATATGTTGTTAATGCAAAGATGAATTATCAAATGAAATATAAATACATATTTTCAAACTTATTTTATCTTGAATACTAAATAGTTTTCCATCTGATATTGTCAGTAAATATAAGTATACAAATGCCCAAACTAGAGCTATATCTTGGCTTCTGCATCAAGAAGAACTCTGGTTTTAAACTCTATAGCAGGAATCATCAAATTACTTTATCTGCCTAAACACCAAGTATCCAGTCTATTCTAGTTGTGTAGTTTCCCTTCATAGTCACTGGAAGGCAAGGCAGCTTGTAGCAGAGGGGGATTCTCAATACCTACACCTATTTGGCGGAGGGAAGAAATTAATTGGGGTGATATAATTTTATATAAAAATATAGGTTTATTAAATTCAATATTCTGAACTCTCGCTACCCCCAACCACTGTATATTAATATTAAAGATCGGTACACGGTTATGAAAACAATCTAGGATAAAATATGTACAGGAATTTGTTAATGAACTAGCAAACATTCAAACTATAAACAGAGAGAGGAGTTTTCTCCTCGGCTTAATGCCGCTTGGGGTCATATGCTATTTGCCCAGCAGAGTGGGCTGAAAACTGATTCTGCTCTACGGCAGAGGTCACAGATATTTACAGAGGTATTAAAGCTTTTACTCACAATTCTTATTAATTATTAATCACCCTCTGGGGCTGCGTCACAGCCTGTGTCTAATGTCCAGTTCTCCTGGGGATCTCTACCTGTGGACTTGGAGGCTGGAATTTTCCCGGCTTGAGGGGAAAGGATAAATCTTCCCAGCTTCTGGGGAAATAGGTTTCTGACCTTTTCTCCTGGCGAAGAGGTGATCTCTGCCTTTGGTGCTGCTGGCTTCTTCTGAATGCTGTGTCCAGGACTTCTGAGCTGGCAGGATTTCAGGTGCAGGAGAAGAATATCGTGCTGTCTCTGGCACGGTCGTTCACAGCTAGCAGGCTGTGTGTGTGCGCAGACAATCCAGCACTTACGAGGCAATGATAGGCAGTGGGCATGCAAAGTGTGTGTGGCTGCTGGGAGTCTGAGCTCCGTAGGTAAAGGCAATGCAGGATCTGGTCCTGATAACACAATAGAGTGCAGATGTGCACAGCTGGCTGGCGGCTATAGGCTCCTCATATATATCACAGTATCACAGTATCACCAAGGTTGGAAGAGACCTCACAGATCATCAAGTCCAACCCTTTACCACAGTGCCCAAGGCTAGACCATGTATATATATATGCTGTGATGGTTTGGGTGTTCCCCGCCCCCCCACACTTTAGAAAATCACCCAGAGTAGTCTCAGCCAGCTCTGGGAATATAAATGAAGCTATTTATTTACAGCTAGCACAATATACACTGATAGAATATCTTCAATCAGAGTATTAGAGAATTATGTATATCTAGAGGAATTATGTATAAGTAATATAGATGTCTTAGGAGACTAAACATATTTCTGTAAGACATTCTTGTCTGACTCTTATTGACTCACACATGGAATGAATTTGACACTTGAAAATCTAATATTCTCTAGAGAAAGAAATGTATTTTGCCCTTAGTCAAGAAGTTTTTTCCTTAGTTTTCTTTTCCAATGATTAACAGTCATTGATGCTTTTAGTTACCTTACACACTAACAGATACTTGTAGATAACATCAAATGTACTTTATAAATCAATTCTTTTTGAGACCATTTAGTACAGGACTCTAACCTGTGCTGCTACTCATTTTGAAGTAGTCTTATTTCTTCTGTGATACAGATGTACAAGCAATTTATATGCAAATGTATATTTTCTCTCTCCTCCTGACAAATTATGTTGGTTAGTGTTGAATTTTAACATTTATAACCTTTAGACACACTGCATTCCACTGTGAATATTATAGAGAATTTGATGCCTACCAGTAGGATTCCAGTAGGATTCACACATGCTAATGGGTAATGGCTACCTGAGATGGTATTGCCAAGATATGGAAGCAGTCTGAGAGAGGTATTGAAACACTTCATATTATGTATCCTCAATAAAGAATTCCCTGAAGGAAATAACTATCCAATTCCAGGTCAGCTTTCTCATAAATTCTCTGCTCCATAAAACCTACTGACAGATTTTGGTGTCATTTAACTCAGCAGCCTGGAGTTCAAAGCACTTTCCTATGAGAGAGGAATCTGTTTTCAAACATTTGTGGTTCCTGATTTGGAGTTCTAATTTGATCAGGAGGGTTAAATCAGGTCTGCTTGAATTTCAAATAAGGGTCCTAATCATTGAGGAGGGGGACAGAAAGCAGTAAGTTTGTCTTGAAGTAATTTTACTGTGTACAAATTGTTAGATATTCACTGGAATTGAAAAAGAGGTCTCCCGGCATCCCATGGGAGCACCCTAATCCTCAAGATACTGGATATCCTAGCATGAACGCCTCTCAGTATACAATTGAAGCTATTTCTCTCTGTATAAATATTTAAACTGAATTTTGGAGTAGGAACTTGTAACCTGACTATTTCACATCCCAGAAAAGAATGGCAAACAACAATTTATACAGTCAGATTTGCAGTTTCTTCTTCTCTTTCTCAGTCTCAATGAGTATTCAATTATTTAATAGAAAATGAAACCACCTCAGATGGAACAATTAGGAATCATACTAAAATGGCCAGCAGTATGGAGGTAAAGACATTGCTTGGGATCTTTAACTTTTAAAAAATCTGTTGTCTTTGCGAATCAGACAAAATAAGAATTTCATGATCCTAAATAACACATTTTGGGGCAAATGACACTTTCCACTGAAAGAAAATCTCACATAGCTTAGACTGAGACAGTTGGTGCAATGAGGCAAAACAGTGGAAAAACCTGGAATCCTACCATAGGAATGTCTAAAAATATATTGATTCTCAAATTGAAGAAAAGTACCTTCAGTGGAGACAAAAAGCAGGTTTAAATAACAGAAATATATACTTTTGTAACTCCCCTTACCTTAAATACCTTCTATTTATTGTTAAGGGTTTTCCTTTCCCAATTGAAGCAAGTCTATTCTTTGGGAGGATTACCCCTTTTTACTCTCTATATCTAATTCCTTTCTTTCCAAAGGGGGAAGGCATTCTATAATTGTATTGTTCTGTTAGGCTTTGGGCTCAGAGAAGCTTAGTTAGAACCAATATACAGAACATTTGTGAGAAATTAATTTTCTTGTCCTCTCTCAGAAAAAAAGACTACTTGAGCAAGATTACATTCCTGCAGCAGAAGTACATGAAAAATAAACAGTTCCATCTCTGGCGTTATAGTGGAAACCAGTCAGCAAAGGATATTGACTTGATCTGAAAAAAGCAGACAGGCTTTTCAGAGGGTTTTGACAAGTGGACTTACTTCAGTTACTTATTGCAATTTAGAAAATCGATTAATTAATAATTGCAATTAATCATTTATATATATATATATACATATATATATATATATATATATATACACAATAATAAGCATATGGTTACACTACAGATAGTGTTCCTTAAATTATCATGACAGGTATCATAGAACCATAGGTTTAGAGGCTCAGTTGCTGAGCTATCATGACAGGGAATATTGATCTGGTAGTTTGCGTAGGTCACCTTGGTCTACATTGGAGCTCTTTCAGCTATTTCAGGCACATCATCAACAGACTCTGACTGGAGTCCCAATGAGCTCTCTGAACCTTTTGTTGTACAGCATCTTGGTCAGAAGTTTTAACAGGGTGAAACATAAGTAGAGAGATAAAACATGCTCAGAAGGAGACATGGCTATCTATCTAAAATGATAAAGATACAAATTGCAAAGTTCTGGTATGCTATGGATCATGAGGTATCAAGTGCCTGGACACACAGAAAGAAACTATGTTTCCTACTAACAAGATATTTTGTTTTGGTGGAAAAATATTGACACATCCCCCCCAGCAAACAAGCAAACAAAACTAACAAAAAAAAAACCCCAAAACAACAAAAAGGACAAACAAACAACAACTTTAGCCTTTATTAGAGGGGGAAGTTGTCACGGAGGGGTATTCTGCTGCCTACGCCGATTTTGGTGGAGGGGAGAAATCAATTGGGGCGAGATAATATTATATAAAAGTATATATTTATTTAACTCAATATTCTGAACTCTCGCCACCCCCAACCACTGTATATTAATATTAAAAGGATTCTTACATGGTTATGAAAACATTGTAGGATTAAATATGTACAGTAACTTATTAATTAACTAGTAAACAGTTCAAACTATAATCAGAGAGAATTTTCCCCACGGCTTAATGCTGCTTGGGGTCTATACACTATTCATCCAGCAGAGCGGGCTGAAAACTGATTCTGCTCAATGGCAGAGACAATAGATTATTACAGAGCCATCAAAGCATTTACTCACAACTCTTATTAATTATCAGTCACCCTCTGGCACTACGTCACAGCCTATGCCAGTGTCCAGACTTCAGGGGATCTCTGCCCATGGACTTTGAGGCTGGAATCCTTCCAGCTTGAGGGGAAAGGATGCATCTTTCCTTCCTTGTGGGGAAACGATGGTCTCTGGTTCTCCTGGTGAAGGATGCAATCTCTGCCCTGGTGCTGCTGGCTTCTTCTAAATACTTTGTCCAGGGATTCTTAGCAGGCAGGATTTCAGGTGCAGGAGGAGAATATCGTGCGGTCTCTAGCACAGTTCTCACATGGCTAGCAGGCCAATAGCATGTGCAGACAATCCAGAGTCTGCTTCCTGGTTATCTCAGTGGCAGTGGTGCTTACCAGGCAATGATAGGCAGCAGGCATGCAGGATGTGCGCAGCTGCTGGGAGTCTGAGCTCCGTAGGTAAAGGCAGGCAATACAGGATCTGGTCCTGATAACATAGTGGTGTGCAGATGTGCACAGCTGGCTGGGTGACTATAGGCTCCACATATATATATATAGGCAGGCTTAAGTGAGCTCTGCAACTAAGGTATGCAGGCAGGGGAGTCTGAGCTGTGAGTGGGTCAGAGCATGAGGGTCTGAACGTCTGAGCGTGAGGGTCTGAGCATCTGAGCATGGGGGTCTGTGCACTTTGTTCACCTGTGCACCCCTATTTATTGAATGTGGGCTGAGATTAATGACCCCTTTGGCCACTAGAATGACCAATCAGGTTGGCAGTCAGCCAAACCTTACCATAATAGGCAAAAGCCACTTGCCTGGACTTTCCCTAAATATGGCAATCACATGAGCTTACACTAGGGAGACAGGAGCTGGGTGTGTGGGGGCTTAAACAACCTGTTTACAACCAGGGATCCTGGCAGAAAAACATGTCCAGGCAGGGAAGGCATACATAAGCCTGTTTTCAGGCCTACAGGCCCTCCATGACAGAAGTATAGAGATGGCTTTTGTGAAAAGGTGCTAGAAGCTTCCCTTATGTCTAATAGAGCCAATGTCAGTCAGCTCCAAGACAGTGACGAGCAGACAAACCAATCAGTGACAGTGGTAGCACTTCTGTTATAACATAATTAAGATAGGGAAAAAACTGTTGCACAACCTTAACTGGAGAAAAGGACTGAGAAAAAACTCTTCAGACATCAAGGTCTCTGAAGAAGGAAGAGCTGCTCACCTGTGATAAAGACCATAGTGAAGTACATTGTCACTCTGGAGCTTGTGGATGACCCCCCACACTTGAGCAGAAAGATGCCTGAAGCAGGCGTTTGTCAGGACCTCTATACTTCAGGACAGAGAAGCCCATGCTGGAGCAGTTTGTGAAGATCTGCAGCCTGTGAGAATAATCTACGTTGAAAAAAAATAATGTTGGACTGTCTCCTATGAGTGGGATCTTACAGCAGAGCAGGGAAAGAGTGGGAAAAGGAAGAAACAGCAAAGATAACAGTTGATGAACTGACCAAAAGCCTGATTCACTGTCTCCCTGTACTGCCTGGGAGAAGGATTTAGAGAAATTGAGAGTGAAGCTCAGTCTAGGAATAAGGGAGTGAAGGGGGAAGATGTTTTAAGACTCATTCTTTTTTAATCATTACATCACCTTGATTTGATGGGCAACAAATTAATTTTCCCAAGACAAGTCCATTCTGCCCTTGACATTAATTGATGAGTGATATTTGTGTCCTAATCTTGACCCAACAGACTTGAATTATATTTTTCTCTTCCCTGTCCAGCTGATGAGGATGAGTGATAAAACAATGTGGCAGGCAAATCCACTACATGCATTCAGAGCAAAGTATATATGGTCAAGAGCACAACAGGATTCTATAAACAAAATCACATTTTATATATTTTTATACTGCAGTATTTAAATATATAAACTCAGTAAACAACAAAATAAACTCAGTAAACAACAAAAATTATATATATATTCACAACAAAAGGACTCAAGACAATTCCTTCACTAGATGCAGGAGGGAATATAGCATTCAAAGATAAGGGAAAGGCTGAGGTACTCAATGCCTTCTTTGCCCTAAGTCTTTATTAGTAAGACAAATTTTTCACAGGATACCCAGGCCCCTGTAGCTGGAAGATAGGGATGGGGAGCAGAATGAAGACCACATAATCCAAGAGAAGGTGTTCAGTAACCAGTTGTGTGACTCAGATATACATAAATCTATGAGGCCAGATGGCATACACCTGAGGGTGATGAGGGATCTGGAGGAAGCCTCTTTTCCATCATTTGTCCTGGCTAAATGGTGAGATCCCAGCATACTGGAGATTGGCAAATGTGATGCCCATTTACAAGAATGGCTGGAAGAAGGACCCAGAGAGCTACAAACCTATCCATCTGTCATTGGTGTTGAGGAAAGTCACAAGAGCAGATCATCTTGAGTACTATTATGCATCATGTGCAGGGCAACCAGATGATCAGGCCTGGTCAGCATGGGTTCTGCTTGGCAAACCTAATCTCCTTTTACAACAAGATGACTTGCTTAGTGGATGAGGGAAAGGTTGTGAGTGTTGTTTGCCTGGATTTAATAAAGCATTTGGCACTATCTCTCTCAGCATACTCCTGAATAAA
Organism: Pogoniulus pusillus; assembly: GCF_015220805.1. Lineage (NCBI taxonomy): Eukaryota > Metazoa > Chordata > Aves > Piciformes > Lybiidae > Pogoniulus > Pogoniulus pusillus. The sequence goes on along the minus strand of NC_087267.1, from coordinate 24,490,019 downwards.
CTGGTTGCTCGTGGCTTGGATGGATGAATGCTTCACTGGGCAAAAAAACTGTCTAGATGGCCAAGCCCAAAGTGTGACAACAAATGGAGCTGAATCCAGTTGGCAGCTGATCACAAGTGATGTGCACTAGGACTCAGTAGTGGACTCAGTTCTCTTTAATATCTTTACTAATGATCTGGATGAGAGGATTGAGTGCACCTTCAGTAAGTTTTCAGATAACACTAAGCTGAGAGTGAGTATTGATTTGGTTGATTGAAGGAATCTGGACAGACTGGCTGGGTCAAAGTCAATTGTACTAAATTTATCTAGGCCAAGTGCTAGGTCCACATTTAGGTCACACCAACCCCATGCAATCCTACAGACTTGGGGCAGAGTGGATGGAAAATTGTCTTGCAGAAAAGGACTTGGAGGTGTTGGTCAGCAGACAGCTGAACGTGAGGCCAGATGAAGGACATTGGTATCTTGGCCCATATCAGGAAAAGTGTGACAATCAGGATGGTGGAAGTGATTGTCCTCCTGTACTCAGCACTGGTAAGGCCACACCTTGAGTATTGTGATCAGTTTTAGGGCACTCATTACAAGACATGGAGATACTAGAATGAATCCAGAGAAGGTCAGTGAAGTTGGTGAAGTCTGGAGAATGGGTATTATGAGAACTGGCTGAGGAACTAGAGTTGTTTAGCCTGAATAAGAGGAGGCTTATGCTCTCTATAACTACCCAAAAGGTTATAGCAAAGTGGATGTAGGTCTCTGCTTGTTTGAGTCTAACTAGATTATTTTAGTGAGAAAAATTAGATTATAGGCTGTGAAAAGGAAACAATGGTGATGTCTACTTCACTCATAGGCTTGCTGAAATATACAAAAATGTGGACACAAACATAGGTAAGACAGTGTGTGCCTCTGTCTGTTGGAGTGTGTGTTTCTCTTCTGCTTGGATCTGTGTCACTAGTCCTTCTGCTTCTAATCCCACTTGCTGATCCTCTAAACTCACCTTGCATGTAAGGCATACTCTGGGATAAGGTAGAGGCATGGAAAGAAGGTGGGAGGGTGGTTGTAAGCCCTTCCTGGGGACTCTGGGGATGGGTATTGTTTTTCTGTATTACCTTTAATTTGTATATTTTGTATGTAGCTGTATATATTTGTAGTATGTTCTAAATACCTGCTTGTATAGAAGCTGTGACTATAAAGCTTCATTCCTTAACTTCCAGCTGTCTGAGTCTAGTCTAGGTGAATTCATTGTGTGGGGCGGCAGGTAACTCTCAAACCATCACAACCAAAAGCAAAGAAAGGTGTAAAATAAGGCCAAATATGTTGTTTCAGTGGCAAACTGAGAGGCACCAAGGCGTTTATCTGCTCTCCCACTTCTTCCACCCCAGAAAAAGGAGGGAGGGAGTGGGACAAGGTGGGTATTCAGGTAGGTGTTTAGGACATGTCTTGGATATGTATTTTAGGTATAATTTGGACCTTCCACCACAACACAGAGAATAAAGAGGCTTTGTTAATACTGCATGAATAGTTTAGTCTTTTTGACATTCAGAGAAATTGAGGGTTCCAAAGAATCCAGAGCACACATGGCCTTTTAAATATATTTTAAGGTGAATGTGAAATATGAGTGCACTATAGATGGAGATATTAATATACAGTTTTAAGGGGCTCACTGATGGTTGCAAACGCTGAAGCCACCCAAGAGCTAAATGAAACACATAGGGAAAGATTTTGGCATAAACCAATGCAGAGCTGAAAGGAACAGTCTGACCTAGCTGTAAGCAACTGAGTCTGAGTGTTGACTAATGTTGTAGTGTGGCAGTCTTCCCCTTGGAATCAATGAGAAATGTGATAAAATAACTTTGGAAAAAAGCCATGAAACGGAGATGTTCTTCAGCACTTAAACTACTTCATTTGCTAGTACCTAGGGTATTTTGGATTACTTCAGGCCTAAACCAGACATTTGCAGTCTCTTCCAATTTGCTTATTCTGTTTGGTTGTGGTGGTTTGGTGGTTTTTTTTTTTTTTTTCCAGTGGGAACATTTCTATTTCAGCTGTTTGAGGTCACATTGCATTGTGACTTTCCTTCATATTTTTCCATATTAACTTTGAGACTATGCAGCATGTATGTGTTTTCCTCACTTAACAGGTGCTACAAGCTGCTACACAAATTTCTTGGCAGGGTGCTATACAATGAAAGCACATGTTATCTTTGAGGAGCTAAGTTGAAGCCTTTGAAAGGAAAAATTGGCAGTGCAGGTAGAGTGTAGAAAAGAGCCTTTCTTAGAGGAGAAGTTGTGCCAATAGTACTTGCATGGTGCCCTTTATGTGTCTATATGCACACTTGTGTTTGCCTATTATGTAATGTAAGCTTAAAATATTTAACAATCTAAGGATCTGCAGTTGAGAGTAAAGCTTTCCATCTGTGTTTGGCAAGGACTCTGATCTCATCTTCAGATATGGACATTGTCATGTGCTGTCTGGAGTGCTGTGAGGTGCTCTGCAAGTACATCACACTGTACATATTCAAATATGCAAAAAACCAAAACCCAGACCCCATGAATGCTGACTACTTAAGTGACATTTCTTGCTGAGATCAGGCTATGGCTGATCTGTCCTGGCTTCTTGCCTATTTTTGTGGAAAGCTTAATTGGAAGGGATATAACTGCAAAAGCTCTAAAAATTTGGCGATCTTGTCTACAGACCTGTCAGCCTGACCTCAGTGCCAGGCAAGGTGATGGAACAGGTCATCTTGAGTGCCATCACAAAGCACCTACAGGATGGCCAAGGGATCAGGCCCAGCCAGCATGGGTTTAGGAAGGGCAGGTCCTGCCTCACCAACCTGATCTCCTTTTATGATCAGGTTACCCGCCTGGTGAATGTGGGGAAGGCTGTGGATGGAGTCTACCTGGACTTCAGAAAATTCTTTGACACTGTCTGCCACAAGAAGCTCCTGGCAAAGCTGGCAGCTTGTGGCATGGACAGATTCACTCTGTGCTGAGTCAAGAAGAGGTGGGAGGGCAAGGCTGAGAGAGTGGTGGTGAATGGTGCCATATCCAATTGGCAGCCACTCACTAGTGGTGTCCCCCAGAGATCAGTGCTGGGCCCAGTCCTGTTAAATATCTTTATTGATGATCTGGACCAGGGGATTGAGTCCAGCATCAGTAAGTTTGCAGATGACACCAAGTTAGGAACAGATGTCAATCTGTTGGAGAGTAGGAGAGCCCTGCAGAGGGACCTGGACAGGCTGGATGGGTGGGCAGAAGCCAATGGGATGAGACTGAACAAGGCCAAGTGCAGGGTTCTGCACTTTGGCCACAACGACCCCAGGCAGCACTATAGGCTGGGGACAGAGTGGCTGGAAAGCAGCCAGGAAGAAAGGGACCTGGGGGTACTGGTAGATAGTAGGCTGAAGATGAGGCAGCAGTGTGCCCAGGTGGGCAGGAGGGCAAATGGCATCCTGGCCTGCATCAGGAACAGTGTGGTCAGTAGGACAGAGGAGGTTATTCTACCCCGGTACTCAACACTGGTCAGGCCACACCTTGAGCATTGCGTCCAGTTCTAGGCTCCTCAAATTGAGAGAAATGTTGATGTGCTGGAAGGTGTACAGAGAAGGGCAACAAAACTGGTGAGAGGCCTGGAACACAAACTCTATGAGGAGAGGCTGAGGGAGCTGGGGTTGTTTAGCCTGGAGAAGAGGAGGCTCAGGGGGGATCTCATTGTTGTCTACAACTACCTGAAAGGAGGTTGTAGCCAAGTGGGGGTTGGTCTCTTCTCCCAGACAACCAGCAACAGAACAAGGGGATGCAGTCTCAAGTTGTGCTGGGGGAAGTATAGGCTGGATGTTAGGAGGAAGTTCTTCCCAGAGAGAGTGATTTCCCATTAGAATGGGCTGCCCAGGGAGGAGGTGGAGTCACTGTCCCTGGAGGTGTTCAAGAAAAGACTGGATGAGGCACTAAGTGCCATGGTGTAGTTGACTGGATAGGGCTGGGGGATAGGTTGGACTGGATGATCTTGGAGGTCTCTTCCAACCTGGTTGATTCTATGATTCTATGATATACAAAAAAGCAACTAAGAAATGGCCCGTGTAATAATAACATACTCTGTAGTCATATTAGTCCTATTCCTTACATTATGAGAATAAATGTAGTTTTCTAAACCAATGTTATTAGAACTATTAACAATGTATTTAAACATAGACATGTTGTTATGGAAGACATTAGATTCTATCGGAACTTCGAGGCCAAGCAGAAATGTATTTCCAGGTTTTCTCCACTATCCCTTTCCTCCTCCTGGCTGGAGGCAGGGCACCCCTAATGCTGAACATGGCATGTAGGGTTTACACAGTGATTGGTGTTGTTGTGAGAGCAATTGCAATTATTGGAATAATTCCAGTTGCTCTGGGGAGCTGAAGAAGTGACAGCTACTTTTCTGGCATTCCTGCCTATGTTTCTGCCACTCTGCAGTTCCCTGACTCTCTTTGAAAGAGCTGAAGTAGGTTTACCATCCCACTTGTTCATGTTCTCACCGTACTGGTCACGCAGACTTGTCCACAGTGATGCACGTGATTGCTGATGTCTAGGTGGAATTTGTCTCCTCCTGGGCTGGAATTGCCTTGCAGGAGCTGGGCGTCTGTTCCTGATGGCAGAAACATGCACCCATTCAGATGATGCAGGGATGGTATCCTTTGCCAGATTGGAAATGGAAGTTTTGATTTCCTCCTTCAGTTCTTTCATGGTATCTTTAATGTCATTCCTTATCTCTTTCATCTCTGTAGTCATAGTTTGTATGGCAGAGACTATGGCAGAATGTGACAAGCTGTACTATATCTGCCTGAGCTGGTGAGTGAATTCACCAGCAGTGAAAGACCTTCCATTATCACTCCTTGATAGAAACTTGCTGGCCAAGATGTTAGCATAGGATGAAGGAGCAAGCTTAATAAGCTTCTTCATGAGACCTGTTCCAAGAGTAATGCCATCAGGCTCATGTATGCCATGATCTCCATAGAGCACTTCCTTCATAGCAAACTCCTTCAGAAGCTTAATTCCCTGCTCAATGGTGTTCCACTTCTTGGCAGCCCATGGCAGATCATCTCGGGAAGGATATCTCATAGCCACAGCCAACAGAAGGTGTGTCCACAAGCTAACCTTACCAAGAGGACTTGCTAGGTATTTGTCCACTCCACTCACCTTGGTGAGTGGCCCTAGCTGCTTGGCAGACTTGTCTCCTGCCTGCAGGGCATTGACACCAATGCTATGACATCTCACCAGCCAACTTAGGAGTGGTTCACCTGATTCCCTTGAGTATTCCTTTCTAACTTCCCTGACCTCTCTGAGGGGCTCATCAAAGTCCTGGATGTCATCCTTCTCCTCTTCCTCTTGTTGATCTGGATGTCCCTGGCCTAGAAATAGAACTTTCATAAGAGCATTCTTAAACTTATTGGAACCATCCTCTTTCTTGGCAGCCAACCTCACAGCGCTCCTCTCATCAGAGTACTGGGATCTGAGCATGTTTGCCACATCCCAAAGACTGTATGTCTCCTCTTCCTCCTCTTGCTCACCAGAGGTCCCCTCTCTTACATCCTCTTTTGAATCACATTTTGTCAAATATGGTATCTTTGCTTTTGCCTTAGCAGGTGCCAAAAGGGCGTGCTGCACAGCAACAGACTTTGACGTGTCTGCTGGAGGGTTTGAATCACTGGGGGTCTGACCTGAGGCCTGTGAGTTCAGATCTGCCTTAGAGCTAGGAGGGTTCTGCTTGTCTGCTGGCTGGGGATTCAAACTGGCTGAGTTAGTGTTATTAGTTGAGGGAACATTCTGGCTTTGAGTAGTCACCTGTGTTCCTGGGAATCCTGCCAATCCTGCCATGTTATCATTTCCACAAGGAACATTGGCAGCTTTCTCAGAATCTGAAAAGGGAGGTGTAGTGGCTGTCCCTTGCTGGGAAGGAGGTGGTGTTCCTTTCTGTGCCCCTGAGTTACCTTTGTTTTTGTTTCCACTGGATTGTTTATCTTTTATTTTGGACACAGACAGCTTCCTAGTTCTTACAGGCATTGCACTCGAATTTTTCACACAGAATGCTAAAAGTATTATAAAATCAAGAATTATAAGGGCTAGGATCACACACACCAGAAATACCACAGCCTGATGTGTATAAAGTTCTGAATAAGGGTCTGGCATCTCAGTTCTGGGCAAGATAACCCTCATGAGAGCAGTGGATAAAGCAGTATTTCCATTGCCTGTAATATTATTGGTAAATACTCCTGTAATATTACTAGCAAAATTTTCAGTTACATTAAAACCAGCATACCCAAGAATGAGATTGCCCCAGTTCCAGAGAACGGTTGTGAGTTTAGCTTTGACCTTCTTAAAAAATACATTAACCAAGAAATAACCAATGTGGGCTTTGATCCAATTATACACAAGAAAACAGAAAACAGGCCACACAACAGCCCCCACTAAGTAAAATAACTGCTTCATTAGTTTCATTCTGGTTCCCAGAGTTAATTAACAATCACTCAAAATGAATTTGCCCCTCATTGGAGTGCCAAGTAAAAATATGTGATGGTTTGGGTGTTCCCCACCCCCCCACACTTTAGAAATCACCCAGACTAGACTCAGCTGGCTCTGGAAATATGAATGAAGATCATATTTGCAGCAGCACAATATACAAGCAGATATTTACAGTATATACAGTTATATATAGAAATATACAAGGTAAAAGGTAATACAGAAACACAACTCCCCTCCCAGAAACCTGAGTCCCCAGGAGGGGCTCTCAAGCACCCCTCACCTTCCCCCTGCCCCTCTCAACCTTACGCCAGTCCTAAAGAAGAATAGAGGTTCAGGCAAGAGTTGAAGAAACAAAGTGTGTTAGGCCAAAAGGAAGGTGAGGTTAGGGAGTAAGATGTTGCTCATCCAGCAGCCCAAGTGAGAGTGAGAGAAAATGGCGAGAGTGTTATCTGATGTTTTAATTTCTTTTTCCCAAACTCCTTAGCGAGACAGTGAGGGAAGTAGACATCACCATTGTTTTCCTTTCACAGCCTGTGATCTAGCTCTTCTCACCAAAACATTCTACCCTGCTTCAAACTAGCACACAACCCTGACTGATTCTATGATTCTAAACAGTTGCTTTTTTCCTTATCATACACTAAATACAGGAGCATAGATGCTTTCAACATTTTAATGACAACCTCTTAATTAGAATTTACTCTTTTAGGTAAATGTTTTCATTATTTCATTATTTTTTGTAACCTCTTATGTGTCTTTTCATAGAATCATATAACCTTTAATTCATAGAATATTTTGTGTTGGAAGGGGCCTTTAAAGATTATATAGCCCAACCACTGAGTCATAGGCAAGAACATCTTTCATTAGATTAAGTTGCTCAAAGCCCTGTTCAACCTGACACTGAAAACTTCCAAGGGTGAGGTAGTCACAGCTTCTCTGGACAACCTGTTCCAGTGTCTCACAATCCTCATGACAAAAAATGTCTTCCTTATATCCAATCTAAAGCTATGTTCTTTCTGGGTACAAACATTACCCTTTTTCTCAACACTGTAGTCCTTGGTAAAAAGCTTCCATCTTTCTCCCTTTTTATGTTGAAAAAACACAAAAAGATCTCACCAGAGCCTTCTTTTCTCTATGGTGAGCAACTGCAGCTCTCTCAACCTTTCTTCATAAGAGATGAGTTCAAGCCCTCCTCTAGACCTGCTCTAACAAATCCATGCCTTTCTTGTTTTGGGGACCCAGAGCTGGACTCAATCCTCCTGATGGGGTACCATAAAAGTGAAGCAGAGGGGAAGAAGAGTGATGTAGAGTGGGGAGCAAGGTCCTTTCATCTGATTATACAGGAGACAGGATAGTTTATGCTTCAAATACTAGGTTCTCAGCTATTGTAGCTTATATGTGCTACTGCAATACAAATAAATAACAACTGAGTCATTAATATTTTTATACTTTGCTCAAGATCTTTCACTGACCCAGTTAGTGACACATGAAGTAACACAACAGCTTAAATCTGAGTTTATACAAGAAATTAGTGGTCCCATTAGCATAATCACTGCAGCCACCTTTGTCTGCAACAGCTGTGCCATCCCAGAGTGTCTTCAGTTATATAGATGGTAGTAACAGGCACCTGCTGACAGGAGGACAGGACACTCACAAAGAAAAATGAATCTCTAAGGTTATGGGAAAATGGCTAGCTGCTTAACAGTATGTCAGATGGAAAGTGAATTGTATTTCTGTGTCTTATCTGATAAAGCATCACATGGAAATGCTTTATAGATTTTTCTTACCTGATCTGTGTATGTGTGTGTGAAAATTTTCTCTTGACTGGTATTTTTTCAGTCTCCTAGCATTTTCAGGGATGTTACCACCTATACAAACTGGGATATGAATGTGTGTACCTGTAACAATAAAGTATGCTTGTAAAAATACTTTGAAATGCTGGATTTCCTGTGGTAAATTTTACCTTAAGCTAGTGCTATTTCCTGGCAGTCCAGTTTCTTTTTTAAAAGTAAAATAAAATTCAATTTTCTTCTCTTGAGATTTTAGCTCCTTCTGTTGTCAGCAGGTATACTCAGGACAGATACACAGACATGGTTTTTGCATTACGGAAGGCTGCATAGCCACAGTTCACCTCCTCCTCATTATGCAAGGACATTGTTTAGGTTAGATTGCTGAGTCTTTCCACATTAACATCAAGCACAAGACAACTATTTACTGGCTGCTTCCCAAGATAATACTTTATCGTGCCAAAGAATTGACACAGGCCTTATCTGGTGGAATGAACGCAAATCACGATTCTCATCAAATTAACAGGAGTTTTGCTGGTCTCCTAACTAGTCACAACATTCCATCATGAAAATTTGAGGGCTCCTTCTTTCATAGTATTTTGTTATTTTAAACAACAATCTATCTTGATACTATACTGATTCTATTAGAATATACATTTTATTAGACTGAGTGGAATCATAACAGCAATAAAGTTTTAATGGCTACTTTAAAAACATGTGTCACGGAGGGGGATTCCCAGTACCTACACCTATTTGGTGGAGGGGAGAAATTAATTAATGTGAGAGAATAGTTATAAAAATATATATATTTATTAAACTCCAATATTTTCAACTCTTGCCACCCCCAACCACTGAGCTGTAACATTAAATTGTTCTTTACACAATTATGAAGACATTATGGGAATATGTATCTACAGAAACTTATTAATAACTAGCAAACACTCAAACTATATACAGGGAGAGTTTTCCCCGTGGCTTAATGCCACCTGGGGTCTTATACTATTTGCCTAGCAAAGTTGAGCTGAAAGCTGCTCTCTGCTTTATGGCAGAGGTAATAGAAATTACAGAGGCATCTACTCACAATTCAGATTAATCAATAATCACCCTCCAGAGGTACGTCACAGCCTATTACAAGTGTCCAATTCTTCAGGGTTTCTGCCTGTGGACTGAGGCTGGAATCCTCTGGTTTCAGGGGAAATGGCAGTCCGACCTTATGGCTGCTGGATCCTGCTAGCTGCTCTCTCCAGGGGTACACAGACAGGATCTTCAGGTGCAGAGGCAGGATTCTGTGCAGTCTGAGCACGAGTCTAATGCTGATTAAAGGCAGGCACACAGCTGCAAGGAAGTATGCAGGCAGGCAAGCAATAGCGGGGCCGCAAGTAATGTGGGGAAGACTGCACATGAGCCTGTGCACCCCTATTTATTAAATGTGGGCCGAGAGTTAATGGTCTCATTGGCCACTCGAATGACCAATCAGGTTGGCAGTCAGCCAAACCTTACCGTACTAGGTAAAAGGCACTTGCTTGGACTCCAAATATGGGAATCATGTGGGCCCAGCACCAGGCAGGCACGAGCTGGGCATGTGGGGACTTACACAATCAGGAGTCCTGGGCAACTGACTTTATGGCCCCGGTCTGTTGTGCCCCTTTGTGCTCGTTTACCCCTGGTGCAGGCAGAGAGACATGTCCAGACAGAGCAGGCATAAGTAAGCCTGCTTTCGGGCCTACAGACCCTCCACAGAAATATGAAATGAAAAGAAATTAAATGAGTATTTTGTTTGTGTGTTTGCATGCTTTTTTGGAGATAATATTGTCAAAATGAGAAGCAAGAATCTGTTGTCAAAACAAGAAGCAAGGATCCAGAGCATGCTATAATTAAAAAGAATAAATTCTGAAATAAAAATAGCATTCATATTCCACAGGTGTCAGACCCTATCACTCATAAATTGGTGGCCACAGCATTCTCCACAGATGTGGCATCCTGAGTAGCAGCACAGATTAGAGTAGGCTGACTTGGGGAGGCACTGTGCCTTGACTCCAGAGGTGGCAAAGAGCTCTTGAGCTTATAGTCAATAGGTCAAATTGTTAGTGGGGTTTGTTTTGTTTTGTTTTGTTTTCCTGAACTAAAAAAACCAAACCCATAAGTAGAGAGCAAATGGAATCCTTCTAATACATACAATTAGGTAACCAAAAAGGTAGAGGCAAGCTTCCTATTAAGACACCCAGTGAAAGATTGACATAGTGGCCATAAATTGAAACAGAAGAGATCCTGACTGTCTATCTGGGGAAAAGAATAACGATTAAAAAAAAAAAAGTCAAACCCACTTCGCTATCAGATTGATTAAGCAAGCCTTTGCATGGGTTGCTCAGAGAAGCTGAGTTCTTTCTTTCAAGGCTTTATTGAGCAAAGCCCTAGATCTCTTGTTCAAATCTAATATGGAGTCTGTTCTGAAAGGGAAAGTGGACTAAGTAACTTCTCAAGATCCCTCCCAGTGTGAGTGATTCAGTGATGCAAAGTGTTTGCCACTGTTCAGTAAGACTGATTTGACTCAGTAGCATGAAATGTTCAGAAGCACTGGTACTCCAAATGATTACCAAAATATAAGCCGAAGGAAATCAATGAAAGTTGTATTTGTGTATCTTCTGGAATAGCTGAACCTTTAATAAAACAGAATTTATCAATAAGCCCCAGGCAACATGACATTTTTGTAATATAAATGTTTTATCTGTTCTGTCACCTTTGCCTGAGATGTTTCAATTCACATAGAACTGAGAATTTGATTTTCATTTCCTCTTCTTGCAAATATTGTATATGACTTCCTTCAAGTTTTAAATGGTTTCTTATGGTCTATTTAGATGTAAGGTGACTCATTCCTGACATTGTTGAAACTAAATTGAGTTTATTCTGTCAGTAGTCTTTGAAGTGTCAGTTTTACTAATACCTCCATATATTTGCAGAATAAATTTTTGATTGATTTTTGAATCCTGAGTAAAGCTGTATCAATGTCAAATGCTCCTGTGATTTCACACCTATCTACACTCTTACGATGATAAGATAAATATTTAAGGTACGTACATTGCAAGACTGGAAGCCAGCCTTTTGTTCTTTTAAGTAATCCACACAAAAAACAGAGTGAAACATAAAAACATGTAAATGCTAAGGACAGGACCGAGAGCTAGACCCAACACCTAAGCTTGTGCTACAAGTTCTCATCTGTCTCATCTGAACTAGGAGATTAATTGACATTGCTTTAAGTTTTTTCACACAGGTTCATGGAATCCTATTACCTCACATTTAGGACCATGGCCTCCTCTCCTTTGCTCTCAACTTGGCTTCCTGGAAAACCTCTGTACCTGGCTCATCACTTGCCACACTTGGGGTTGTTGGTAGATGCTGTTGCCAGCACCTGGCACTGATTATTGTGTCCAGATCTTACAGAACTGTGCTCTTCAGTGAGCACAGGTTGCTGAGCTCTTGTGGAGCTTGTTTCCTGTTGCTCCCCAACAACCAAATGCTTAAGTAACATATGAGGCTATATCCTAGGTGGTGACTAAAAAAGCCCATGGGTTCAGTTCTCGACCATTAGCATAGTGCATCTGATTGACAGCTAAACAGTGTGCCTGATATTTTTGACACTTAACCATAGGTGGTTATCTATGAATAAGTGCTGAAGAAGACAAGCAGGCTTTTAATTAATTTAATACATGGTCATAAAATTGGTGTCTAAAGTGCTTGAGACAAAGGCTTCTCTGAATCTCCTCCATGAATTTGTCCAATCAGTTTTTGAACTCATGTAGACTTTTACATCTACCATGATTTGTTATAGTGAGTGATAAAGTTGAAGAATGTGCTTCTTTTGTTTTCAGCCTGTCACTGGGAAATATAATGTGATTCCTGCCTACTCTTTGAGAAACGAGGAGTAATTAATATCTCTTTACCTTCTCTGTGTGACTCAGACTTTGACAGATCTTTTTTTTTGTAACAAACAACAAGGTCAAATATTCAGAATTTGTGTAGCTTCTGTTTTTATGAAACTCACTTTAAAGCTGTAGCCATCCTACAGCCTTCCAATTATACTTCTTAGCAGAAAGTCAGTCTCACTGAATGGATGCAAGTATGTAAATCTGCTTGAATATTTAACTCATTTCTAAATGCTGAAATATGCAGTGCACAGGTATAAGAATTATATCTTATTTATCTTTTCAACTTTTCTTATTGTTTAGTACAATATTTTCTTGCTTATGTCAATAACTGCTTACTAGAGGTGTCTAATTCTTCATACATATTGTATTGAGATCCTAAGAATCTAATTCAGTGCTTATTATTGTAAAGTCTAAGACATTTAGTATACCCAGCCTTAAATTTCTTAAGGGTTTTGAATATAAAAGAATTTCTAAACCAGATTAATAGCACATATTTCCACAAGAGGACATTCAATATCCCTGTTAAAGAGAAGATACTGCTACAAAGTACTTCAAGAATATCTTGATCCTTGGATGGTCTAATTATGGCTGCAATAATTATGATGCTAAAGAAAAATAACTTACTTGAAAAAATAATGAGGAGCATGTATCCCATTAAAGAATTCTTGCATTGCTTAATTTCTGAAGTAAATACAATATATCATGAAAGCATATACATGTAGGAAAATTATTCTTTGCATCCATGATAACAATCTTGTTGTGGTACCAGGAGACAGCAGTAGATATCATGCTGTTTTGTATTAGCTTCATCATAGAATTTTTCCTATATTTCAATTGCAAGATGTAACTTCCATGAAGTGTCTCTTGTAACTTTTTTACCTTCCTCTAAAGCATCTTCTCTTGGATTGACAAAACACACTAGTGAATAAACATATTTCTTTTCATTCTATCTTCCTAAATATATTTAGCAAGAGTAATAATTGTTGTTCATAAAGCAAATATCACCCAATACTTTGATAAGTTTAGAATTCTGTCACTTCATATTACAGTTGTCATATAATGTAATACTAATGCATCATAAGCGTACTCATGAATCTTTGCAACTTGCAGGAGCTGGAGCAATCCACCAAGGTCATGATGGCAGAGCACAATTTTCTAAATTTTTTAGGCTGGCTTAATATCAGAACTCTCTGTTCTGAAAGGCTATTTCACTTAAAATATCTTTCATTAGCCATTCCCAACATTACTTGCTTCTCCACCTTCTTACTCAATTCCTCTCTATCTAGGTAGTTACCTACAGTAATGGCTGTTCATTTACAGTGATACATCTCTTTTTTCCTGAATCACTGCTTAGAAAGCCCTTGCAATGTAAAGATTGCTAATTCCGATGCCTATTTTCCACTGATCTTCGTTCTGTCACAGATTTCTCAGATGAAACCTAAAGAACTTTTTTTTTTTTTTTGCTTCAACTTTTCTCACTTTTTGCACTTTATTAATTTTGAACTTCTTTCTCTCACACATGCTTTGTAATTTCCTATTTCCATGTTTTGGACAGTGGCGGAATAATGATCACTTTGAAGTGCTGACTTCCTAGATTCATTAGACGACAATGTATGAAAAATTTTTCACATAATAGTTAGGAAAGAGAAGTATGATTTTTTTTTTAATAGAGAATGCCAAACCATTCTAAAAGAGATAGCACAACTTTTGATTAGCATTATTACTTCCTTTACATTGATTTGTATTGTGATATACTGGTAGCCTTTATTGTTAGCATCAGTCCTTACACTTGAAAGATGTCCAAAGGACACCCCTTGGATTTTCAGGTTTCAAGATATTGAAATCTCTTTTCATCTTCCAAAAGCAGAACTGCCAAAAGTTCTTTTAACTCCTTTAATGAGAGATGTCAAAATGAAAGGATGTATGTGGTGCTCTTCTATGATAAAGGTTTGACATCTTTGACAGAAGTTTTAAAATATCTTTAGAAAACAGACAGGAAAAATAGTTGTTAAGCCAAAGGCAGTGCATCATGGAGCAATTAAAGTATAAGCTAGAAAAAGAAACCTAAGCTTGATTGTACAGAAAACTTTCTACTTGGAGAATTCTTACTAATTTGTGTATGTGTGTATATATACATATGTATATACACACACACACACATATATATATATAATGTGTTTTTACTAAAACACACATCTATACCATATATAAAACTCTGTATCACTCAGGATTATGAAAAATCCTTTAATCAGATTTATGTACACAAGCATACCATGGCAAGAGGATCAGTAATTTCTGAATATAAAAGCCAGAATCAATAAATAATAATTCAAACAATATTAAATGTAAGAATGTTCAAAATATTAAATTAAATGAAGGGTCCAATTTTGATATTTGAATCAAATTTTAACTTGGAGATTGATTGTTTATTAGAGAAAGTTTTCTATATTTCAAATATATAACTCAATTATGACAAATTTTACATCTCTATTACCTTGATGGTCATGAGTCTAACAATAAATATCATAAGTATTATACAGACATTTAAGAACACATTTTCAGAACTATGTCTTGAGAGACATTTATATAGTTGAGAAATAACCCCCCCAAACCTTACACTTGAAGAATTTACAAGCTTGCAAGACCTTCAGTATCTTTTATGCCTGCACATACTGTTTCTTCTGTAAATTTTGAACCAAACGTTTCTGGAAAGTAAGAGTCTTATTCACTACCTTCTGTGGACTTTGATTACTGGACCCATAGTGATGCTAAAACAAATGATGAACCTTTTGTATTAACGCTGACTAGAAATGCTGCATTACTTCTATGTGGCTTTTAAAAGCAAAACCAGTGAAATAGATTTCTTTGAAATCCAATAGTCTGTGAATATGGAGTAATGTCACAACTATAAAATCCCAATGTTCCATGTCAGCATGTTCACTACTCATACATATTGATAACCCAGGTAAACTGCTTTCAGAGTCTGTTATCTGTGAACTCCCAAATATTTCTGTTCTCTGGGGGTTGGGGGGGGGGTGTGTGGGGGGGTGGGGGTGAGGGGGGAAGTAATAATGGAATTCAGATTACTGTAAGAACAGTCATCAATGTATATTGGGTATAAAATTTCCTCATATAGACCCATACATTTTTGATCTGCCGTCTCTTTCGAAGCATAAAGCACTGCAGACAAATGTCTGTATTTTCTGCTTGGACTTCGGTCTATTGCATTACATTTCTTACTCAGTCAACACACCTTTCATCTTTCACACAGGTCTCCAGTGAGTGGAGAATGTTGTTTATATCACAACACTTGTGTTATACACTGAGCAAATAACAAAACATTTCTGTGGTCCTCATCTGCCACTATAAAAGTGAAACTACTGGGGAAAATGTATTTTGGTAACCTGTATGTCTCAAAAAAATAAAACACACAAATCAGGTTAGAGAATGAGAACACACCCACTGAATAAATGTTATTCTTTATAATGAAGATCTGAAAATGCATGTGAACTTCCAAAAAACCCTGATTTTGTGCCAGAAAAAATACTTGGAGACAACAGAGAAAACCTAAAAAACGGTTCTTTTATGGCACAAGGGAAGATTCATACTTAGCTTGCAAGGCTTGTTTTTCTTTATATAGGTCTATATGTCACTGACTTTTATTCAAGAGGTGCTCTATCAGTTCAGCCATCCATTCTGATGCACGGAAGCTCTCTGTCTTTTTGTGATGGTTCGTCTGTGTCATTTTGTGATGATTTGTCTGTGTCATCTCACACAGCATCTCAATGCCACTTTATTTCCTGTCAACAATTCTGTCATGCCTGCTCTCAGGTGGACCATATTTCACAGATGTCAATATTTTGATTTTATTTTTTTTCTTTTTCAGTTTAGCACTCTGTTACTTGCACCTTTGAAAAGCTTGGCAATGGCACAGTTGGTCTGGATAGAATAGGTGAGGGGAAATACAGAGCAAGAGTTTCACCTGGTTTTAGGAGAAATAACATACAAAAAAATAGAGTAAGCTGGATTCAAGATAATAAACTTTCTTTCCTCAAAATTAAAGCTGGTAAGTATATAAATAGTATCATACAATCATAGAATGTCAGGGGCTGGAAGGGACCTTGAAAGATCATCTAGTCCAACACCCTTGCCAGAGCAGGATTACCTAGACCAGATCACACAGGAATGTATCCAGGTGGGTTTTGATTATCTCCAGAGAGAGAGACTCCACAACTCCCCTGGGCAGCCTGTTCCAGTGTTCTGTCACTCTCATAGTGAAAAAAATCCTCCTCATGTTTAAATGAAACTTCCTATGCCTCAGCTTCCATCCATTGCCCCTTGTCCTGTCATTGGGCATAACTGAGCAGAGCCTCCAACCTCCTGACACTCACCCTTTACATATTTATAAACATTGATGAGGTCACCTCTCAGCCTCCTCCAAGTTAAAGAGCCTCATAAGAGAGGTGTTCCATTCTCCTAATCATCTTTGTGGCTCTGCGCTGGACTCTCTCAAGCAGTTCTATGTCCTTCTTGAACTGGGGGGCCCAGAACTGAACACTGCACTCCAGATGTGGCCTCACCAAGGCAGAGTAGAGGGCAGGAGAACATCTCTAGACCTACTAGCCACACCTCATTAAGTGTTCTGTTTGGTTTGATTTTGCTGATGGAATTACTTTAACCTGAAGCTTCTATTGAATAAAGATTGGGGCTTTTTATTTGATAACATAACTATATTTACTCAGCCAGAGTTTAAAAACAGAATTTCTACAATAGTTCTTATATTATATGACTTCATATTAGTAACACAGTTTTCTTTCTTCAAAGTGAAAATGAAGATACAGTTATGGTTATGTATTCAAACTGAGCAATGGAATTCTGTGTGAATAAAGAGTGAGAGTCTAAATCACAGAATCACAGAATTACCCAGGTTGGAAAAGACCTTTGAGGTCATCCAGTCCAACTATCACCTAACCCTTCTAATTAACTAAACCGTGGCACTAAATGCCTTTAAAACACCCCCAGGAACAGTGACTCCACCACTGCCCCAGGCAGCCCATTCCAATTAGCAATCACTCTTTCTGTGAAGAACTTCCTACATTCAAACTTAACCTGCCCTGGCACAGTCTGAGACTGTCCCCTCTTGTTCTGTCACTGGTTGCCTGGAAGAAAAGACCAACTCCCACCTGGCTACAACTTCCTTTCAGGTAGTTGTAGAGAGCAATAAGGTCGCTACCTCCTCTTCTCCAGGCTAAACAACCCCAGCTGCCTTGGCTGCTTCTCCTAGGGCTTGTGCTCCAGCCTCCTCACCAAACCTGGCGCCCTTCTCTGGACACATTCAAGCACTCCATATCTTTCTTAAATGCAGGGGCCCAGAACTGGACACAGTACTCAAGGTGTGGCTGTTGCAGAGGGGGATTTCTCAGTGCCTATGTCTATTTGGCGGAGGGGAGAAATATAAATTTTATATAAAAACATAGATTTATTAAATTCAATATTCTGAACTCTCACCACCCCAACCACTGTATTAATATTCAGTACGTGGTTATGAAAACAATTTAGGATAAAATATGTACAGGGATTTGTTCTTTAACTAGCAAACGTTCAAACCATAAACAGAGAGAGGAGTTTTCCCCACTGCTTAATGCTGCTTGGGATCTTTAGGTTATTTGCCCAGCAGAGCAGGCTGAAACTCTTTCTGCTCTATGGCAGAGGTACCTTATATTACAGAGGTATTAAAGCTTTTACTCACAACTCTTTATCAGTTATTAATCACCCTCCGGGGCTGCATCACAGCTTGTGTCTAATGTCCAGACTTCAGGGGATCTCTACCCATGGACTTGGAGGCTGGAATCTTCCCGGCTTGAGGGGAGAGGATAAATCTTTCCAGTTTGTGGGGAAACAGGCTTTCTTAACCTTTGTTCTCCTGGCAAGGGACGATCTCAGCCCTTGGTGCTGCTGTCTTCTTCTAGATGCTGTGTCCAGGGCTTATCAGCTGGTAGGGTTTCAGGAGAATATCGTGCTGTCTCTGGCAAAGTCCTTCACGGCTTCAGGCTGTGTGTGCAGACAATCCAGAGTCTGCTTCCTGGTTATCTCAGCTAATAGTTTTCATGCCAACATTACCCAGTTTTGAGAAAGCAAACTGTACTATAATATCAGAATAACTGCTACTACAAAGTGATTCAAGCAGAGAGAAAGCATCAGAGACTAACAGAAATAAATTTCATTTCTGTTCCTAGCTGTTATGACTGTTCTTATCTACATTTGGTTAAAGATTGAAGATCCTGCGGTAATATCTTCTGTGGTCATTAGACTGATGCAGAGCAAATCCAGCCTTAAAAGTATATCCCATTTTGACAAACCTGTGCCTTTCAGATGGTATTTTTTGTTTGTACTTTTGCAGGGATGGGTATGGGTTTTTTTCTTGTTTTTCTTTGTTTGTGGTTTATTTTGTTGTGTTTTTCCTGTAAACTAGAAAGCAGGAATTTGTATATGATAAAAGGACCACAAATAATAAGTATTGGAGTAGTTTGACTGCATACCTAGAAATGAAAATTCTTTATATTACATCACTTTCTAACCTACCATATTTTAATCAGCTTCCTATTTTTTATGGCATTTTGTTGTTGAAGAGTAGAACAATCCCAAATTTGTAAAATCAAGAGGAAAATAACACTATATAATGAAAATATATTATTAATCAATCACAAACATCAGTTTAAATGCTGGAGATTCCTACTGATTTTATAGCCAAAACAGGAAGTTGATATTTTGAGGAAAAAGTCTCCTAGGAACAGCCAAAAAAAGCCACTTAATCGTGACTTAAAAAGTCAAGCTCCCCAAGTGTCAGTAATGGTCATTACCTCTGCTCAGCATTCAGTCTAAGTGTTATAAGATTTGTATAACAACTGATAGACTGGTTTCTTCCTCTTCATTTAGATTAGGATGCATTTAGGATTAGAACAGATTTGCAGTCTGCCCCTATGTGATGGTTTGGGGGTTACCTCGCCCCCCCACACTTTTGTATGTGCCCCAGCTAACTCAGACGAACCCTGGGAATATAGGTGAAGCAATTTATTTACAGCTAGCAGAATTTACAAGCAGCTATTTACAATATATACAGTTATATACAATTATATACAGAAATATACAAAGGATAAACAATACAGAAGCACAACTCCCCTCCCAGAAACCTGAGTCCCCAGGAGGGGCTCTCAAACCACCCCAACACCTTCCCCGGCCCTCTCAACCTTACCCCAGTTCTCAGGAAGAAGAGAGGTGCAGCCAAGAGGTTAGGGAGCAGGGTTAGAAAGCAGTGATGTTAGAAAGATGTGTCTCGGTCTAAGGCAAAAGCAAGAGTGAGAGACAAAATGGAGAAAGTTTTTTTTTCTTCCCAGAGTTCTCAGCGAGACTGTGAGAGAAGTTGACATCAACTGTTTTCATTTCACTGCCCGTTATCTAGTTCTTTTACCAAAACATTCCAGCTTGCTTCAAACTAGCACACCCTAGAAGAATTAAAAGCCCTGTTAAATTCTATCTTCTGAAAAAACAATTCCTGATGAAAAGACAAGGTATGATACAGATTGACTTTTGTTATATGGACATTATTTGCTGTGATTGTGGTGATACTTTACACAATGAAAGACAGCTAAGGCAGTAACTTTCAGATGGGCTATTAGGACAAAACTTGATTGTTTTTCTGCAATTACTGTGTATGGATAAGTTCTCATCCATTTGTTGCTCCTAATTAAACCATTAGTAGATGCTGGCAGAATTATTTGTTCATGTAAAACACACCTATGTAGGAGAGAAAAATAACTGTAGAGAAGCACACTAAGTTTTGAATTACTTTCAACTCTATTACTCTATCAGTAATTGCCTATCTTCTAAGTTATTGTTAGATCTTACCTCTAAAACATTAATTTGAAATTCTGTATTTTTTTCTGCCTGCTCATTATGTTTTTTTCTTAGTGACTGAACCTAGAATAAAAGATTCCTAGTACATTCTAGTTGGAAATTTTATTTTAATTAATACATGGCTCAATATAAGCATTGACAAATTTGTGCTGTTATGTACAGAGTAAGACACATAACAAGGAATGAAGCCGAATGCCTGATCAAAGGCATATATATAATCCTTCCAACTCTGAAGAAATAGTTACTGTAAGATACCTAAACTTTCCTTTATTGTCTTAGAGTCAACTCTTTTACTACCCACATATATCTAATGTTGAAAATAAGAATTGCTGGGAGTGGAACACATCTACTTGCTTCTTCAAGGTCATTAGAGAGAATTTGTGTATAAATTTTGAAATCTAACCCAAGATGCTTCTTCATTTATTCCAGACATAAGAACGTCTGAAGTAGGAAGAAGGGTACTCAGTAAGATGTTTTCCTTAGCATTTGTGCTTGCTGGTTCTTTTGGTCCCTCTGCACTGTGCCTGACAACAGTGTAAAGTTTATCTGAAAGCTAGCAAATATATTTGCAACAACAGCAATAAAAACACCACAAAATTGGCTAGGTCATGTTTGTTTGAATCCTAAATTCATGTCAGTAGAGTTAAATCAGGGATTGATTTTACTGAAAAAAATCAATAAACCAGTTTGAGATAGTAAGGTCTTCCTTAACACAAACCAGAATCAGAATATAGAGATGAATCTCATTGATGGTCCCAAAATTATTTTCTCTTAAGGAGCTATTCTTCTCTATTGGAACAAAATCTGAATGGAAGGAGTTAGGCAAGGTGAATTTGAGAAATGTCTATAAGAGATATAAATTATTCCTCTGATACCAGAAATTTTGTCTATGAATTTTATCTATTCCAGCATGAACTCAATGTGACTAAAACTATGTGCTTGATTTTTCTGAAACTACTGGCAGATTTAATTCAGTCTGGTAAACATACTGGTCAGCTGGAAAGAGTCACAAGATCCCTAGACACAAATGCTACCCAATAAAAGGTAAACATAGTCTTACATTTTAAATCTTAATTTTTCTACAAAGTGTGTAAGTGGACTATGTGTGTTGGATGGCAGGATAATAAAAAATTAAATAGAGGCTTTTATTTGGCTTAAGTATCTTCTGGCCAATTTTATAATAATACGGATGAGGCAGTATTAAAGGCTGCAATTCATAATTGTTATTGGTGTAATGAGGAGTCACGGAATAGTTGCATCATGCTACAGATGGCTTTGTAAAAAAATCCTCCAAGTTAAAACTCTCATGGGAAAAAATATTAATTAAAGTGAGGTGTAGTGAAAAAAAAAAATACTGCTTTTTGCAAAAGGAAGTGTTTATGTTACTACCTGATAGAGACCATATAGATATTGCTCTCATGGAGCAATAGGATATGATAGGATATGTCCTATCATATGATAGTTCACAATTTGGGAGACTGAACATTGAACAACTGATCAGAATGAGCTATTTAAGAACACAGCTGAGGCAGAAGCTAACACTTAATTGTTCCCTTATTTTGGAAGGGAAGAACACCCCCATACTGTCTATCTCTCACTGCACAGCAGTATTATTTTTCTCAGACTTTTTAATACAGTTGGCCTGAAAAAATCTAGTAGATCAAATAAAATATAATGGAAAGCGAAGTATCACAGTATCACAGTATCAACAAGGTTGGAAGAGACCGCATAGATCATCAAGTCCAACCCTTTACCACAGAGCTCAAGGCTAGACCATGGCACCAAGTGCCACGTCCAATCCTGCCTTGAACAGTTCCAGGGACGGCCACTCCACCACCACCCCAGGCAGCCCATTCCAGTGTCCAATGACTCTCTCAGTGAAGAACTTTCTCCTCACCTCGAGCCTAAATCTCCCCTGGCACAGCCTGAGGCTGTGTCCTCTTGTTCTGGTGCTGGCCACCTGAGAGAAGAGAGCAACCTCCCCCTGGCCACAACCACCCCTCAGGTAGTTGTAGACAACAATAAGGTCACCCCTGAGCCTCCTCTTCTCCAGGCTAAACAACCCCAGCTCCCTCAGCCTCTCCTTGTAGGGCTTGTGCTCGAGGCCTCTTACCAGCCTTGTTGCCCTTCTCTGGACATGCTCAAGCATCTCAATATCCTTCCTAAACTGGGGGGCCCAGAACTGAACACAGTACTCAAGGTGTGGTCTAACCAGTGCAGAGTACAGGGGCAGAATGACCTCCTGCTCCTGCTGACCACACCATTCCTGATGCAGGCCAGGATGCCACTGGCTCTCTTGGCCACCTGGGCACACTGCTGACTCAAGTTCAGGCGGGTATCAATCAGCACCCCCAGATCCCTCTCTGTCTGGCTGCTCTCCAGCCACTCCGACCCCAGCCTGTATCTCTGCATGGGGTTGTTGTGGCCGAAGTGCAGCACCCTGCACTTGGAGCTATTGAACACCATCCCCTTGGACTCTGCCCATCTGTCCAGGCGGTCAAGGTCCCGCTGCAGAGCCCTTCTGCCTTCCAACTCAGTCACATCTGCCCCTAGCTTGGTGTCATCTGCAAACTTGCTGATGACTGACTGAAGTAGGGTTGTAAGAACACTGATAATTTTATTAAAACATTCTGAAATAATTTTTAAAATCATGATAATAGCAGAAATGGTTGTGTCAGTTTTGCAAAGGAGGTTCAATTTGAGAATACATCTTCATTGTTTGGTATATGGCAAACACAGCACTTGTGCTATTGCAGAAGGAAAGTACTTTTTTTTTTTAAACCAGGTATTCAATACCAGGCTTGTTCAAACCTGCCTGTGGCAATCTGGATTTCAAAGTTTCTCTGCCTGTAACAGAACTCAAAAATAGCATCAGTGTTAAGAACAGACTACACGGATTTTTTTTCCCCTTTTGGCATATTATACAGAATAATGAGAAAAGAAGCATCATAAAAGGATGAAAAATGACATTTAGAGTAGCACTGTATAATGTGTCTGTCTTCTCTTTGCTTTTTGTTATGAAAAATATCTTCATATTGACAGTAGGTTATCTAAATGCTTTAGAAATTGTTACAAAAATTGACGTATTTACACTAGAATGTCTAAATTATAGAATTCAGCACTGCAATTGAATTTGAAATTTTGAAATATTAAAATGCCACTATTTATTTTTAAGGATTTTCAAGTTATTTTGATGCAGAATTCTGCATTTGGTGCTGTGACTTTTGATTACTATTGTTTGAACTGCCTCCATTATTGGTGTATTCAGGTTTTAGTGAATGAAGCCATAAATAACCAGTCCTTTCACTTTCTTTTGCTTTGAATGTTACTGTCATGCATAACAATAACTCGTCAGTTGTCTTATCTCTAAATCAAATCCAATTGCTTAATCAGGGGAACATCAATTTACTAGCAACGCTGCATGATGGCATTTAGCAAAGACAGTTGATTGTCACCTGAAACAACGCTCATTGCCATGTGGTTTTCCAACTGTACTTAAAAAATAGCCCAAATTATTTCCAAGTGGATGCTCTTGAGTGATCTGGGTTATAGTGTTTTGTGAAAACACAGATTAGAAACGCCTGCGACATGACTTGCAAGGACAATAATAGATAGTAAAATGCTTGTGTCACTCAAGTATTTCCAAATGTTCCTCAGTTTGACTTGGCTGGATGAGACAGTTAGTACTATGGTCTAGTTAATTAGATAGGGCTCAGTGATAGGTTGGGCTGGATGATCTTGGAGGTCTCTTCCAACCTGGTCGATTCTATGATTCTACGATCTCCTGTCTACAGTCTTTTTACTGCTTACAGTAAGGACCATTTTTTCCTAGCCTTGAAAGAAAACTATAGTGTCCCTGTTTGATCTGAGTTAGATATTAGATGACAATGACAATTATTTTTGACATTTGCCTGTCCTTTTTTCAAAATATCTGTAACATTTTTGCAGGTACAGAAAAAAAAATATTTATGAAGACTGCCAGATGCATCTTTGCATATAATTCCAAACTCCAGAAAAGAGTAAGGTAAGTTCTTAGATGAATTTTAAAAGTAGGATCTAAGAGCAAAGTGTCTGGTGTCTGCAGAAAAGAATCTTAGCGGGAGATGATCAATGCTTCTTCATTCTGATGTTTGGCTGTTTAACTTTCTGCAAAGTGCATCACACTTTTTCTGCTAGTGATGCTACATGACTGAATGTCTATGTGTTTCTTTGTTTTCAGAATGTATAAAGCAGGCTTACCTATGCAAACATATACATATGTATGAAAGCTTGCACATTTTGATTTGGCCTGCATTGCACATTTTCATTTGCCTTCAAATTATTAAGTACAGCATGATAAACAGGGAAGAGTGAAGGACGGAACAAACTGAGAAATAACCAGTGAGGTCCAGTGTTTCTTACATACACATTTAAAGTACATAGGTGACAGCAGTGTGATTTTTTTCATTGACATGTGAAGGTTAGCGATTTAAGCTGCCCACTCAAGGACATGGATGGATCTGCTGAATAGCTGTAAAATAGTCACCTGACCAATCCCTAGTATACCCACAAAAAATGTTGAAATTTCCCCCAATGACCTGCACTGATAAAGAAACTGAAGAAATTTTAATTCTTTTTGCCAGTTCTATAACTTCAACATTTTTTATCAAATCCAACAAGAACTGTGTCTTATTTTCATCCTTGTTTTTTGTCTGTTTTTTTTTGATTAAACCATAATAATCTGTTCCATACACACCAGCTTAACTATTCTCATCCAAAGAGACAATCAACTTTTGATCCATTACAAGTAATTTTATTCTTAATTGAAAATTAGCTTGCTCCTCATGAACTTGGGAGATTTATAGTAATTAAGGTTGGATGATTAGCAACAAGCTTCTTATTTTTATCTCTCACACACTGAGTAAAGCACTCTTGTTAAAAGCTCTGGGCCCTGTCACTGTGTAACATTTAAATACCTTTTGACATTCAAGGATGTTATAATGTCTCAGTGAACATAAAATCAAATTATTATTTATGTTGTACTGAGTTGGATGATTATTCTCCAGCTTCAGTTATGCACATGCTGAAATGAATATGTAAAACAGTGCTGAGCAAGTGACACTGTGTAGATGAGTATGTTAGTATTAAATAAACCTATTATATTTTGCTAAGAGATTACTAAATAGGATTCAACCAAAGAAAATTAATTTAGTTACTGAGGAAATGCACAGCAAGATAGATGTTGAATCAGCTCTGATCAAGAGCGCATGCCTTTTTGGCTGGCAGAATATGATCACACATAAAAATCCTAGATAAACTGTTAACTTTTAGCTAGGAATAGTTTACTTAAAAACAGAGTAACACCTCTTTAGCCTAAATTACAATCTTTACATATTTACTAGATTAAAGATGAAGAGTCCATTTTTGGTTTTTTGTATTTTGACAGCTAGCACATTCTTAATTTTTCTACCTGGGGTAGTGTCACTGTGAAGTAGGATGAAGCCACTGAACAAAACCCTTGAACACAACTATCAAATTATGGATATGATGAGATGTAAGCATTCTGATACAGAACTTTTCTGACAAACTGTCATGAGAACAAAGCAGAATGACATCAACCTGTTGTCAGGATAATTGGAATAGTGAAAATATGAATTAATATAACTGATATCTGTTATAATTCTTACAATAAACTTAGAATTTGCCTCATCCTCACAAAGCAACATGAAATATTTAGGGATATTTATAAAAGAAATAGAAAAGGGAAGCTATTTTTGGTAGTGGGTTTTACTATCACAAGCTGGCCCCATGGAATTGTATTTATCAGCTTTGTTGTTAGTGTCTAATATTGGTATTATACAATGTGTAAATAGATCAGCATGCAATTAAATAGAGTATTCTGGTAATGTTGCTCTAGCCTCAGTCATCAGAGAGAGTAATAATAGAGTAATGATGGGTACAGTAGAACATTTGAAGATAAAACATTAATTCAAACTGAAAATATTTTTGATACATTTAAACCATAGAATATTAGTAGGAGTTGTAAGTGATCTCTGGAGATCATTGAATCCAACCTCCCTGCCAAAGTAGGATCACTAGGCAGGTCACACAGGAACACATCCAGACAAGTTTTGAAAGTGTCTAGAGGAGATTCCACAACCTATCTGGGAAGTCTGTTCTAGCACTCCATCACTCTTAAAACAAAGAAGCTTTTTTCTGACATTGAGGAGGAACTTCCTGTGTTCCAGTTTATATCCACTGCTTCTTGTCCTATCGCAGGATACCATTGAAGAGATTGGCACATATATCTTGATACCCAGTCCTAAGTTATTTATAAATATTAATAAGATCTCCTCTCAGTCTCCTCTTTTCCAGACTCAAGCCATTAAGCCTTTCCTCATAAGTGTTACAGTCCCTCGATCATCCTTATATGTTGAACACTCTGTAGTATATTTCTATTCTTCTTGAAGTGGGGATCTCAGAACTGGACACAATACTCTAGATGTGGTCTCACCAGGGCAGGGTAGAGAATTAGGAGAATCTCCCTTGACCTGCTGGCTACACTCTTCTTAATGCACACCAGAATACCATTGTCTCTCTTGTCATGTTCCAGAGCACTTCAAATTCCTTTTTCTCCCCCCTCCCCCTATGGGTTTGAATATAGTTTGGGGGCAGGGGTTTCAGGTAAATAAACTAATCCTATTTTTGTAATTCCTAACTCAGTCACATGAACTCCCTGCCTTCATGACAGTTCACAAGGGCACATTGCTGTACAATGGATAACTTAATGTCTGTGAAATTTACTGTCCACCAGCTATTTTCCTCCACATGAAAAATATTGTGAATTTTTAAGCATAACTTTTAAAGAATATTCATCTAACATCCAGGGCATGGCATTGCATTTCTGTCTTGTAAAAACCGTGGATCAACTTCAATAATCCAAGTTAATTCCTTTACAATTTTATTATCTGGCTAATAAAATGAACAATAAACTTGGATAAGAGTCTCACAGAAATAACAGAAATTGAGGCTGAAAGAAATTTTAAGGGATTTTCTACTCCTTCTCCCTTGCAAAGGTTGGGTTAGACATAGATAATTGTGTCACTTCTGTTACAATCTGCTTTTAGGAAATAGAGGTGAGGGAGTTTCCACAGTCTCCTCACGAATTGCTTTAACATTTCATAGTCCTCACTATTACACACTCTAATTTAGACCTTTGTTTCCATTATTTAAAATCACTTGTCTGATCCGCAATGAGTTTCAAGAAGGTAAAAAAGTCATTGGAAGATATCTTTTACATATATGAACACTCCCCTGGCTTTTTCTTTCTTTAGTCTCTTGAGTCTCTTGAACTCCCTTTGCCTTGAATTTGATGTGTTAAGAGTTTATGAGCTCTGAACACAGTAAAATAACTGTTTTATAGCCGATATTTCTACTTACAGGCCAGAAGATGGTGTTCTCTGATTAATACCATAACCTATTCCCGTACAGACTCCTGTTATCTGGAGACATTTGGATGTTTTGAAGTATCTTGTCTTATGTGGCTACTAACAATACTATTAATGATGACTAAAGGAAATGTATTTAGATTTGAAATTCCCTTTTGCTTGCAGTAATTTTTTCATGGAATCGTACATCTGAAACAATATTCACTATTTTTCAAAGAATATGTTACAGGATGTTAACTGTTCTTTACTATTTTAGAGCAGCAAGTCTATTTAAGTAAGGTATTCGAGCAAGAAAAAATTTACCTTTAGTTTCAAAGGATATGGATGGCATAGCAAATAAGTACAGTGCAATACAGAAGATAAGCTTTATCTATTACTTTAATTGCATTGTGTCTTTTAGAAGTTGTAATGTAGAAGAAAAAAAATTATTTCACGGTTTGTGAAGGTTTTTCTCTTTTGAATAGCTGCTATAGTTGCTGAAACCTGTAATATTCTCTAGCATTACTTTTAACTATTTTAGTATGTTTAATTAATTAGAAATACTCCTATGCTAACTTTAATTTCTTAATCTTGCATAGACAAACTTTAAAGTGGATGTACTGACTGCACCGATAACTTACAGGGACCATTTTACTACGAAAGTCCTGGAGCTAATTCAGCTAAAATAGCTGTAAAAAGATACAAAATGAGTCAGCTATCATCCATGCCAAACTCATCTTTTTTAGTTCTTTGTTTACAATCTGATTCATATTCAGGGAAACGTATTATCAAAGCTCTCATTTTTTAAGGCACATGGACAGTAGAAGTAGTTATTTTTATACCCCACAATGTAAACAGTGCCACAACTAAGCTTTTCAGAATGGTGCAGGATCACTGTGCAGAAGAGGCAGTTGCCAGCTCCTCAGGGACTGCAGCTGATTGTCACCTGACTAATCTGAATTCCTCTGCAATGCTGGCTGCTGTTAGACTACTGTGGAGCTGGCCATTCTCTGCTCTCATTGACCTAGCAAATGCTGTATCCATCAGTCTGAATCCAAGTGAATGAAATTCCCATAGGTTGCATCCCAACGGCACTGGCAGTGCTCAGTGTACTGAAGTCATGGCAGACATCAGGCTGTCAGCCTCAGTGGGGCTGCCTGCCGCACTCAGTACAGGCTGTCTGCCCTATGACTCAGGGGCTTGCTGCCATTGCTCCGTCTTCACCTTATCTGCAGATAGTTTATCTTGCATATCCAAAGATGCAGTGTAAGTACACTTATGTATGTAAGATGCACATGAAATATTTGTGGTGTTTTACATAAATAATGTCCACATTTTTATTTATAATGTAACACAAGCTGGAACAGGTGAGGATTATGCCTAGAAAATAGAGTGAAAATTTAAAAAGGGATTTGAAAATGAGTAATTTCCACTACAGTCTGAAAATTTCTCTCTTTTTAAAAATTTTGTCCCTTTCTGTTTTTTAATGACTGTATGCCCTCACTTGTTGAGCTATAAAAAAGACAAGATATATTTTGTTTGGTTTACATCCTGTTCACTTCAGGATGTTAGCTGAGGCACTTTCAAGCATTTATTTTTAACACCAGCCACAGAAAATAATCCAGATTTCCTCACTGCAAAGCTAAGTTCAGTAATATTCTTGGAAATGGCACTCCATTTCACAGAAAAGAAAATAGAATTTTTTTGCTTTATGAAGATCATACTCTAATTTTGAGCATCTGTAAAGTAAAGCTATGATAATGATGTCAAATCCTTTTGGAATATAAATCTATAACTTCAG
Source organism: Pogoniulus pusillus (assembly GCF_015220805.1). NCBI lineage: Eukaryota > Metazoa > Chordata > Aves > Piciformes > Lybiidae > Pogoniulus > Pogoniulus pusillus. The sequence continues at coordinate 24,460,694 of NC_087267.1, read as the reverse complement.
TGTTACAGAAGTTGCAATCTTGACTACGTCAAAGCAAACTCCACAAGTATCTTAAAACAATATCAGTACTTTAAATAGCAGTTTGTGGGTTAAACTTTTTTTTTTGTTGTTATTTATTTGAAATACTGAATCCATTAATGTGAAAGTAAAGATAATACAAGTGGGACTTAGGTAACTCAATATCACAAAGTATTCTAGAACATCCATCCAAACTTTAAATGCCAGGAGATCGAATTCAACATCTTCCTCTGCTGTACGAATACGGAAGCTCTGAATCCTCTCCTCTCCTCTCCTCTCCTCTCCTCTCCTCTCCTCTCCTCTCCTCTCCTCTCCTCTCCTCTCCTCTCCTCTCCTCTCCTCTCCTCTCCTCTCCTCTCCTCTCCTCTCCTCTCCTCTCCTCTCCTCTCCTCTCCTCTCCTCTCCTCTCCTCTCCTCTCCTCTCCTCTCCTCTCCTCTCCTCTCCTCTCCTCTCCTCTCCTCTCCTCTCCTCTCCTCTCCTCTCCTCTCCTCTCCTCTCCTCTCCTCTCCTCTCCTCTCCTCTCCTCTCCTCTCCTCTCCTCTCCTCTCCTCTCCTCTCCTCTCCTCTCCTCTCCTCTCCTCTCCTCTCCTCTCCTCTCCTCTCCTCTCCTCTCCTCTCCTCTCCTCTCCTCTCCTCTCCTCTCCTCTCCTCTCCTCTCCCCTCCCCTCCCCTCCCCTCCCCTCCCCTCCCCTCCCCTCCCCTCCCCTCCCCTCCCCTCCCCTCCCCTCCCCTCCCCTCCCCTCCCCTCCCCTCCCCTCCCCTCCCCTCCCCTCCCCTCCCCTCCCCTCCCCTCCCCTCCTCTCCTCTCCTCTCCTCTCCTCTCCTCTCCTCTCCTCTCTTCTCTCCTCTCTTCTTTCCTTTTTTATGAGATCAGTTTCTGTTAATCTGTATTTGTGTGACATCTGTTCTTATCCCAACAGCATGGCACTGTTGACTCATGACCTAAATGATTTTCTGAAGAACTGCTACCAAGCCAGTTTACACAGTTAATGCTTCCTAAGGATATCTGTGATTCCTGAGGATATCTATGGACCACCTGCCAGTAAATTACATGTTGCAATGTTCAGAATACCAATGTCAAAGTCCCTTTTGGATCTCCCTGTGTGGATAGTAGCTATTTTGGTTTTAACCTCATACCAACACTGAATTGAATTTTAGTGATTATGATTCTAGACCTGATATTTTGCTGATTTAACATGATTTACAAATGTAAGAGAAAGTGAGGCAAAATGAGATTAGTATCTTTTCTGGAGATACATAGGAGGTCCAGAAAACTAATCATGATTCAAGCTCTTAGTTTTCTGATAGCAGTTTCCATTCTGTGGCAAAATCTGGTGACTTTGCAGGTGCAGCACCAGTGTCTATTCATTAAGTAGGGGCTAAATATGAAACACAACTTAGCTAAAGAGCTCCAGAACCTCCACTAATGTTAAGCTTTGTCAATATCTTAGTTCTCTGATAGACTACTAAGTAGTCAATAATCACGGATAGTATATTTGCTTGGTCTTGCATACATAGTGAGACAGAGCAGTATTTCCCAGGATATAATCACATATGTAAAATTGGATCATGACTATATCGTAGCTCCATGATAGTGTGCAGTTTTTCTGCCAGGGGAAAATATGAGCAGAAAAAGTTTAACAGTGTATTCTAAGGGGTGTGCTGCTACTTGTACCATCTCCACAGACAAAACAGATCCTCATCAAACATTTGTTTTATGGATCATCTCCTTCTACACTCTTCTACTTACTCAAACCAGCAGAAATTCTTTCCTTGTTCGTGATTTAATTTACTCAGTCCTCAATCTTATGCCCAGAAGTACTTGTAACAAAGTACTGATGTCACAGAAGGTAGTGATAGAATACAAGCATATGAGAAAACTATACTTTCACACTACACACACACATTGTCTACTTATCAAGAAAGATACAATGAGGATTGTAACATAGTGCCCTAACTATGTGAGCACAAGATAGTAACAGAAGCTTTGGGAATGCAGGCACAGATGATACTAAGGGCTATGAAGATAAAGATGCAAATCAGAAACAGATAATCACTTATCACTAAAGGAATGCAGCCTTGAAAGCTGGACAGAGCAAGTTTATGGTGTAACAAGAGAAAAAAAGCCATACATGAGGCATGTATAAACCATCCCACACTTGCTGCCAAAACAAACCTAGTAAGAATGACAATCACATTCTCTACAAGAAGAGGGAGGGAGGAATGAAAAAGAAGAGGAAATGCCCTAATATTGCCCCTGGTTTAAGGATATCTGACTAATATCACTGCTTGCATGTAGCAATTCTTCTCTACCCTTTGGTAGACAGAAAACATTGCTTTTTTATTCGCATTGACTGTGTTTTGCTACAGTAGTTAGATGTAGTGTGATCTTTTACAATACAGCTGAGTGAAGTAAAATAAGAATTTTAAAAAGATGTGCATGCATTTTCTGCTCTAGTTTTCCCACCTGACATGGTGATCGATGTCATAGGACTGAACTGGAATATATTTGGGTACTTCCTCATAGCTAGTTGGGTAAATTGAAAGATAGACCAATAGACAAATTAATAGATAGGTCAATATTCCCCTCTATGTTTATTTACTAAAAGGAAATCCTACTTTCTGCAGCTGATGAACAGATGTTAATTAAATCAATAGAGCTAGTTGAGCTTATTAAATTCTGTAGAAAATTGCAAAAAATATAATAGAAAATATTATACATGTTGTTTATTCAATATTTAAAAAAGCCTCCTCAGTACCTATCTTCATTTAAGGCTGTAAACTGTCAGAATTTGTTGGATAATAAAAAAAGCACTAACACACTGAAAACTCATAATTGCTTCTGCTGCGTGGATTTTAATTTGATATATACCTTTATCATGTCAGTGAAGTTGATAATAAAATCTGAAACTTGAAATCACTAACTTGATGGAATTAATCCTTTAAGAAATACAGGTCTCATTGTTTATGAAACACTTGTTGAAGATTCTGATACTATAAAGTACATTCATGTATGCTCTCAGTGAGAAATTTGGCATGCAGTGCTTCCCTCAGATGCTTTCTCAGGAGCACAATGAAATGTAATCATAGAGTCATGGAATTGTTTGGCTTGAAAAAGAACCTTAAGACCATCAAGTCCAACAGTTAGTCTAACATTTCTATGGTGTACCCACTAAATTATGTCAATAATTAAATAGAGAAGAAAATATCTTGATAATTTGATCCTTTTCTGTTTTTAAGATGGGCAGATGCTCTTTGATAGTGTCACAGAATTTCTAACATAAGTAAACATTTTCTTCTAATGTAAAGAATCTGCATACAGACGCATATGCATACGTACTTAGGTCTTATGTAAAACAATAATGCATTGCCTAGAAGACTACCCCTTAGGTAGTATTTCATGCTATCAATGAGCATGACAGAAACTCTCTCATTCTTGTAAAACTCTCATTCTTGTGAGAAAATGAAATAAACAAAGGAAAAATGCCATTGAAGTGTATTTCATTATGTTGCATAACAATCCACACTAGTATATTTCAGGTAAAAGTGTGGCCATAGTAACCTGAAGGACCAATTTTACTGTAGAATGGAAAAATCATTAACATCAGCGACAGGTTACTACTACCAGTATTCACTGGACATCTGCCAGCAGAAGCAGCAGAACTGATTTGTTTGTATATGAATAATGAGAGAAAAATCTTGTATGTGAAAAATTGGTAACAGAGCATCACTTCTTGGATTGTGAAACATCCACATGAAGTCACCAACCTTTGAATCAATCTTAATTGGGATGAGGAGTGAGCAGAACCCATGCTTCAATTAGTGGGTGATTTGATATTCATAATGTTTCATTTGATTATTCAAGAGGAATGGAACATCAGCAAACATATCCTGAGTGACACCTGTGTTTCTGAAGAACTTGCTAACCAAAGCACACAGGGTATTCAAAGGCTGTTTTGGCTGCCAAACACTACTTTAGTTGCCAAATTACCTTTAAGGCTCCAGCCTAAGCAAGACACAATTTTCTCAGCTGAGAAAGACTGCTCATTAGAAATACACTGCTTCCATCACAATCCTGATGTTTGGACTGGGGGTGGTGAGATTTGACCACTTCCAAGAGATGTGCCCCTTGCTCCTTTAACTTTTAGAGTTTCTACATGATTTACCCTGTACTTAATATTTTTCACATATCATATTCTTACATTCAGATGGCTGAACTAGAACAAGTTTAAGGTTATTTGTATTTTGATTGTATTATTTCATTCACTTGTGTGATGGTTTGGGCTCTTACCCGCCCCCCACACTTTTGTATTTGCCCCAGCTAACTCAGATGGCCTCTGGGAATATAAATGAATCTATTTATTTTACAGCAGCAAATATACAAGCAGCTATTTACAGTATATACAGTTATATACAGAAATATACAAAGGATAAACAATACAGAAGCACAACTCCCCTCCCAGAAACCTGAGTCCCCAGGAGGGGCTCTCAAACCACCCCAACACCTCCCCTGGCCCCTCTCAACCTAACCCCAGTTCCCAGGAAGAAGAGAGGTGCAGCCAAGAGGTTAGGGAGCAAGGTTAACGAGATGTGACTGGGTCTAAAGGCAAAGGCAGAATGAAAGACAAAATGGAGAATGTTTTACTTCTTCTTCCCAGAGTTCTCAGTGTTACTGTGAGAGAAGGAGACACAATTGTTTTTCATTTCACTGCCCGTTATCTAGTTCTTTTACCAAAACATTCTAGATTGCTTCAACCTAGCACAACTTGTAATCCCTATATGAAATAGACAACACTGAAAAAGTAATGTTTGAGCTGATGTGCTTTACAAAGACCTCCTAAATCTACTAGATTTCCATTTTTATGAAGGGTGGCATTGAAGGGTGGCATGTTCAGATTTACCCAAGGTGGTGGTCGAGCAAGAGTCATTTTCTGTTGTAGTGGTTTGGCTTCTATCCCGCCATCCCCCCCCCCCCCCCCCCCCCACTTTTAGAAATGCCCCAGCTAACTCAGACGGGCTCTGGGAATATAAATGAGGCTATTTATTTACAGCAGCACAATATACAAGCAGCTATTTACAATATATATAGTTATATACAAAAATATACAAGGTAAAAACAATACAGAAGTACAACTCCCCTCCCAGAAACCTGAGTCCCCAGGAGGGGCTCTCAACCACCCCTGCACCTCCCCCTGCCCCTCTCAACCTTACCCAAATCCTGAGAAATGAATAGAGGTGCAGCCAACGGGTTAAGAAGGAAGGTTAGTGGCAGCGAGGTTAATGAGATGTTGCTCAGTCTGAAGCCAAAAACAAAGTGAAGACAAAATGGAGAATGTTCTCTAATGTTTACTTTTTGTTCCCATACTTCTCATCGGGACTGTGAGAGAAGAGACACAACCATGTTTTCCTTTCATAGCCAATTATCTACTTTCTCTCACCAAAACATTCTAGCCTGCTTCAAACTAGCACAATCCACCCCTTGTCTACTTCGCTCAGAGTATCGCTGAGAATTATCCAATCTAATCTAAACCAATATTTAGAATAAAACAATGTATACAAGTTCAGTTCACACTTCAATCAGATGTAGGTGATCCAAAAGCTCAGAACAGGGACTCCCAGGTGACGTTGGGTTCGTGCTCGCATACTGTAGATTCTCTCGTAGATTCTTTCAGCTTTGGACTCAGATGGTACCTACAACAGAAAACTCCTAATAACTTGCATTATACACTCTGAATTTAAACTCTCTCAGCTAAGGTTAGATTTCTCTGTGGAATACACTGGATTTCACCATTCTCCTGCATTACCCAGAAGGTGTGAACAGGACCTTCAGCAGAAACCACCCCTCGGACAGGTTTCCCTTAGCCCGAAGGAGAAAATACCCAAACAGTTTTCCCATACAGATTCCTTTCACGTACAACAGGAACTTTATCACCGTCTACTGTTTGGACCAAGTCTGATTGTGCAGGTCCTGCTCTGTTTACTGAACCTCTACTATTTACCAACCAGGTAGCTTGTTCTAAATGTTTGTCCCAGTTTTTCAGAGTTCCACCCTCATGGCTTTTAGGGTGGTTTTCAGCAAACCGTTGTAGCGCTCAATCTTCCCTGAAGCTGGTGCATAGTAGGGTATGTGGTAGATCCCCTCAATACCACGCTCTTTGGCCCAGTTTTTCACAAGATTGTTCTTGAAATGAGTACCATTGTCTGACTCAATTCTCTCTGGAGTTCCATGTCTCCACATGATCTGTCTCTCCAAGCCAAGAATGGTGTTACGTGCAGTAGCATGTGGAACTGGATAGGTTTCCAGCCATCCGGTGCTGGCCTCTACCATCGTCAGCACATACTGCTTGCCAGAATGAGATCGAGGTAGAGTGATATAGTCAGTCTGCCAGGCTTCACCATACTTGTACTTTGACCATCTCTCACCATACCATAAGGGCTTGATTCACTTAGCCTGCTTAATAGCAGCACAAATGTCACAGTCATGGATGACTTGGGTGATAGCGTCCATGGACAAGTCAATTGACCTATCGCGAGCCCATCGGTATGTTCCATCTCTGCCCTGATGTCCAGATGAGTCATGGGCCCACCGAGCTAAAAACAGTTCACCTCGGTGTTTCCAGTCAAGGTCAAGATCAGAGTTGGTATCAACTTGAGAAATCTTAGCAGCTTGGTCTGCCTGCTGGTTGTGTTGGTGTTCCTCAGTAGCTCTGTTCTTAGGCATGTGTGCGTCTACGTGCCACACCTTCGCTGGAATTCTCTCCAGCTGTGCATCAATGTCCTGCCACAGATCAGCACAGCAAATAGGCTTTCCTTTCCTCTGCCAACCATTCTTCTTCCAGTCCTTTAGCCAACCCCATAGAGCATTGGCTACTGTGCTAGTTTGAAGCAATCTGGAATGTTTTGGTAACAGAACTAGATAACGGGCAGTGAAATGAAAACAATTGATGTCAACTTCTCTCACAGTCACGCTGAGAACTCTGGGAAGAAGAAGAAAACTTTCTCCATTTTGTTCTCCTTCTGCCTTTGCCTTCAGACCTAGTCACATCCCACTAACCTTGCTCCCTAACCTCTTGGCTGCACCTCTATTCTTCCTGAGAACTGGGGTAAGGTTGAGAGGGGCCGGGGAAGGTGTTGGGGTGGTTTGAAAGCCCCTCCTGGGGACTCAGGTTTCTGGGAGGGGAGTTGTGCTTTTGTATTGTTTATCCTTTGTATATTTCTGTATATAATTGTATATAACTGTATATATTGTAAATAGCTGCTTGTAAATCATGCTAGCTGTAAATAAATTGCTTCATCTCTATTTCCAGGGTCCGCCTGAGTTAGCTGGGGCAAATTCAAAAGTGTAGGGGGGCGGGTAAGAGCCCAAACCATCACATCTTTTTATTGGCACCCAACGTGGGGCTAGATATATTTGAGTGATTGGAAATTAGCTCTGGGAATTAAGATGAAGCTAATCAAGCAGCTGTTGTATTTGGTTGGTGCATTGCTCTGGTCTGGTTTTGTTTTCTTGGCATTTAGTTGGTTAAAAGGTCAAATTGTTGCTTATTCCATTGATCTGGCTTATAATAAGGCTAAAGCTAAGGTTTCAGATATGTTCTGGAGCTGGGGTGATTTTATTCTTGGTTATGCTGGTTTTAATGTCTCTGAGAATATTACCAAGGATATTACAGGAGCTTTTGTCAATAATATGACAATCAATGGAAATTCTGCTTTAAATACGGCTCTAATGAGAGTTATTCAGCCTAAGACAGGAATTCCAACTGTTTGCTTAGGGACATGCTCATGTAAAACTGTTTTTCTTCTCACCATTTTTAATATTTGCCTCATGATTTTAATATTCATATAAATTTTGGCATTATTGGTGAAAAATTCAAAACCAGCTTCTGTAAGAGCTAGGAAAAATTCTGTGTCTCAGAAGCAGTCTCTTTCACAGCAAAACAAGGGAACACAGTTATCGGCTTCCCCCTTGCCAGCCTCTGCCCCTCCTTCTCCAAGTGCTGGGAACACGGCCAATGTTCCCGCCGCTAACATAAACAATGATAAGGATAACAAAAACAATCCGCAGAGTTTAGCAGGAGTCCTAGGACCACAGACAGGTACCCAAAATCAGAATGTTCCTAGCAACAATCATAACACGTCAGGGTTGGCAGGCATCCCAGGAGGACAGGCAAATAATCCCACTAATGCTGGTACCGCTAGCCCAGTCAGTCCAAATCCTAATGACACCAGCTCAGCCAAATTGAAACCCCAGCCAGCAGACCAGAACCAAAATCCTCCTGCTAAAACCAAGGCAGATTTGAACTCATAAGCTCCAGGTCAGACCCCTAATGATTCAAATGCTCCAGGTCAGACCCCCAATAATTCAAACCCTCCAGGTCAGACCCCTAATGATTCAAATCCTCCAGCAGACACATCCAAGTCTGTTGCTGCTCAGGCCCTTCTGGCACCTGCTAAGGCAAAAGCTAAGACAAAGAGTGGTTCACAGGAGGATGGAAGAGAGGGGACCTCTGGTCATCAGCAGCAAGAGGAGGAAGAGGAGGCAGTTAGTCTGCGAGACCTTGTAGATGTGCTGAGACAACAATACTCAAGTGAGAGGAGTGCTGTGAGGTTAGCTGCCAAAAGAGACGATGGTTCCAATGAGTTTGAGTGCTATGAGGAAGGTTCTGTTAGGCCCAGTACCACCAGAACAATAGGTGGAAGAAGAGGTGGAAGATGACATCCAAGGCTCCAACGATCCACTCAGAGAGGTCAGGGAAGTTAGGAAGGAATATGCAAGGGAATCAGGTGAACCAATCCTAAGCTGGCTAGTGAGATGCTGTGGCATTGGTGCTAATGCCCTGCAGGTAGGAGACAAATCTGCCAAGCAGCTGGGACCACTCACCAAGGTGAGTGGAGTGGACAAATACCTAGCAAGTCCTCTTGGTAGGGTTAGCTTGTGGACACGCCTTCTGTTGGCTGTGGCTATGAGATATCCTTCCCGAGATGATCTGCCATGGGCTGCCAAGAAGTGGAACACCATTGAGCAGGGAATTAAGCTTTTGAAGGAGTTTGCTGTGAAGGAAGTGCTTTATGGAGATCATGGCACTCATGAGCCTGACGATATTCCTTTGGGAAGAGGTCTCATGAAGAAGCTTATTAAGCTCGCTCCTTCATCCTATGCATCTTGGCCAGCAAATTTCTATAAAGGAGTGATAATGGAAGGTCTTTCACTGTTGGTGAATTCACTGATTAGCTCAGACAGATAGAGGATAGCTTGTCCCATTCCGGTATAATCTGTGCCATAAAGACTATAACTCGAGAGCTTAAAGATGGTATTAGGGATGGCATTAAGGAGAGCATGAGAGAACTGAAGGAGGACCTTACAACCTCAATTTCCAATCTGGTAAAGGATACCATTCCTGCATCATCTGAATGGGTGCATGTTTCTGCAGTCAGGAACAGACGCCCACCTCCTGCAAGGCAATTCCAGCCCAGGAGGAGACAAATTCCATCTAGACATCAGCAATCACGTGCGTCACTGTGGATACTTCTGCGTGACACATATGGTGAGAACATGAACAAATGGGATGGTAAACCTACTTCAGCTCTTTCAAAGAGAGTCAGGGAACTGCTAGAGTGGCAGAAACAGAGGCAATAATGCCAAGAAAGTAGCTGTCACTTTTTCAGCTCCCAAGAGCAACTGCAATTGTTCCAACAGTTGCAGTTCCTCTCACAACAACACCAATCACTGTGTACACCCTACATGCCATGTTCAGCATTAGGGGTGCCCTGCCTCCAGCCAGGAGGAGGAAAGGGATAGTGGAGAGAACCGAATCTATTGGAATGTATTCGTTAGGTGGCCTGGCAGTTCAAGAGTTCGGAAATACAGGGCTTTAGTTGACACAGGTGCTCAGTGTACTTTATTGCCATCAAATTGCAAAGGGACAGAGTCCATTTCTATCTTTGGAATCACTGGTGGATCTCAAGAGTTAACTAAGATACAGGCTGAGATCAGTTTAACTGGTAAAGAGTGGAAGAAACATACTATTGTAACTGGTCCTGATGCGCCTTGCATTTTGGGAATTGACTTTTTGAGACAAGGTTGTTTCAAAGATCCTAAGGGTCATAAATGGGCTTTCGGAATAGCATCTGTAGAGATTGAGGATGATAAACTGAAATTGTCTATTAGACCTGAACTTTCTGATGAATCTGCAGTTGTGGGACATCATGACATAGAGGATCTGGAAGTGCCAATTGCAACTCAAACTGTTCATCATAGGCAGTACAGAACTAACCGTGACTCTTTGTCGGCCATTCATCAGCTGATTCGTCAACTGGAGGATCAGGCTGTCATCGAGAAAGCTCATTCACCTTTCAACAGTCCCATCTGGCCTGTGCGCAAACCTACGGGCGACTGGAGACTGACAGTTGACTTTCGTGCCCTCAACGAGGTGACGCCACCCATGAGTGCAGCTGTGCCGGACATGCTGGAACTCCAGTACGAGCTGGAATCGAAGGAGGCTAAGTGGTATGCAACCATAGACATTGCTAATGCTTTCTTCTCTATCCCCATAGCAAAGGAGTGCAGGCCTCAGTTTGCATTCACCTGGAGAGGAATCCAGTACCAGTTCAATCGTTTGCCTCAGGGGTGGAAACACAGCTAAACCATCTGTCACTCAGTCATCCACAATGCACTGGAAAAAGGTAAAGCCCCAGAGCACATCCAGTACATCGACAACATCATTGTGTGGGGCCAAACTGCTGAGGAAGTCTTCGAGAAAGGTAACAAAATCATTGACATTCTGTTGCAAGCAGGTTTTGCCATTAAGAGAGACAAGGTCAAAGGACCTGCCAGAGAAATTCAGTTTCTGGGAGTGCGGTAGCAGGATGGTCACCGTTACATTCCTCAGGATGTGATCAACAAAGTCTCTACCATGGCAGTTCCCACCAGTAAGAAGGACACACTTTCTTTTCTTGGTGTGGTGGGATTTTGGAGACTACACATTCCTGGTTTTAGTCAGATTGTCAAACCTCTGCATGATGTGACTCGTAAGAGAAACAATTTCGAGTGGGGACCTGAACAACAAGCAGCCTTTGATCAAATCAAACGAGAAGTAGTCCATGCAGTGGGCTTAGGACCTGTGAGATCTGGTCCAGACATTAAAAACATTCTGTACACGGCTGCCAGTGACAATGGTCCAACTTGGAGTCTTTGGCAGAGAGCTGCAAATGAGACACGTGGTCGTCCACTTGGTTTCGGGGGACGTTGTTACAGAGGTTCAGAGACAAATTACACTGCAACTGAGAAAGAGATTCTAGCAGCCTATGAGGGAGTGAAAGCAGCTTCTGAAGTGATTGGAACTGAGTCACAATTGCTTTTAGCTCCTAGACTGCCAGTTCTTAACTGGATGTTCAAGGGCAAAGGTTCATCACCACATCATGCCACAGATGCAACCTGGTCTAAATGGATGGCTTTGATAACCCAACGATCACGAATGGGTAATCTTGATCGACCTGGTCTGGTGGAGGTGATCACCAACTGGCCGGAAGGCACAGACTGTTCCAAACCTCCAGAGGAGAAAATAACTCATGCTGAGGAAGCTCCTCCCCATGGTGATCTCTCTGATCAGGAAAAGAACTATGCTTTGTTCACAGACGGTTCCTGTCGTCTTGTTGGGAACAAGCGAAGATGGAAGTCAGCGGTTTGGAGTCCAACCAGGAGAGTTACCGAAACGAAAGATGGAGAAGGAGAATCCAGTCAGTTCGCTGAGGTAAAAGCTGTTCAACTTGCTCTTGATGTGGCTGAACGTGAGAATTGGCCTATCCTTTACCTCTACACTGACTCGTGGATGGTAGCCAATGCTCTATGGGGTTGGCTAAAGGACTGGAAGAAGAATGGTTGGCAGAGGAAAGGAAAGCCTATTTGGTGTGCTGATCTATGGCAGGACATTGATGCACGGCTGGAGAGAATTCCAGTGAAGGTGCGGCACGTAGATGCACACATGCCTAAGAGCAGAGCAACTGAAGAACATCAACATAACCAGAAGGCAGATCAAGCTGCTAAGATTGCTCAAGTTGATACCAGCTCTGAACTTGACATTGACCTTGATTGGAAACACTGAGGTGAACTGTTCCTAGCTCGGTGGGCCCATGACTCATCTGGACATCAAGGCAGAGATGGAACATACCGATGGGCTCGTGATAGGTCAATTGACTTGTCCATGGACGCTATCACCCAAGTCATCCATGACTGCGGCATCTGTGATGCTATTAAGCAGGCTAAGTGAATCAGGCCCTTATGGTATGGTGAGAGATGGTCAAAGTATAAGTATGGAGAAGCCTGGCAGATTGACTACATCACTTTACCTCGATCTCGTTCTGGCAAGCAGTATGTGCTGATGATGGTAGAAGCCAGCACTGGATGGTTGGAAACCTATCCAGTTCCACATGCAACTGCACGTAACACCATTGTTGGTTTGGAGAGACAGATCTTGTGGAGACATGGAACTCCAGAGAGAATTGAGTCAGACAATGGTACTCATTTCAAGAACAATCTAGTGAAAAATTGGGCCAAAGAGCATGGTATTGAATGGATCTATCACATACCCTACTATGCACCAGCTTCAGGGAAGATTGAGCGCTACAATGGTTTGCTGAAAACCACCCTAAAAGCCATGGGGGGTGGAACTCTAAAAAACTGGGACAAACATTTAGCACAAGCTACTTGGTTGGTAAATAGTAGAGGTTCAGTAAACAGAGCAGGACCTGCACAATCAGATTTGGTCCAAACAGTAGACGGTGATAAAGTTCCTGTTGTACGTGAGAGGAATCTGTATGGGAAAACTGTTTGGGTATTTTCTCCTTCGGGCGAAGGGAAACCTGTCCGAGGGGTGGTGTCTGCTGAAGGTCCTGGTCATACCTACTGGGTAATGCAGGAGAATGGTGAAATCCAGTGTATTCCACAGAGAAATTTAACCTTAGCTGAGAGAGTTTAAATTCAAGTTGTTAGGAGTTTTCTGTTCTAGGTAACATCGGCGCCCAACACTGAGAGAATCCACGATAGAATCTACAGTACGTGAGCACGAACCCAACATCACCTGGGAGTCCCTGTTCTGAGCTTTCGAATCACCTACATCTGATTGAAGTGTGAACTGAACTTGTATATATTGTTTTAGTGTAAATATTGGTTTAGATTAGATTGGATAATTCTCAGCGATACTCTCAGCGAAGTAGACAAGGGGTGGATTGTGCTAGTTTGAAGCAAGCTAGAATGTTTTGGTAACAGAACTAGATAACGGGCAGTGAAATGAAAACAATTGATGTCAACTTCTCTCACAGTCTCGCTGAGAGCTCTGGGAAGAAGAAGAAAACATTCTCCATTTTGTCTCTCACTCTTGCTTTTGCCTTAGACCTGGTCACATCTCATTAACCCTGCTCCTACTAACCTTGCTCCCTAACCTCTTGGCTGCACCTCTCTTCTTCCTGAGAACTGGGGTAAGGTTGAGAGGGCTGGGGGGAGGTGTTGGGGTGGTTTGAGAGCCCCTCCTGGGGACTCAGGTTTCTGGGAGGGGAGTTGTGCTTTTGTATTGTTTATCCTTTGTATATTTCTGTATATAATTGTATATAACTGTATATATTGTAAATAGCTGCTTGTAAATTCTGCTAGCTGTAAATAAATTGCTTCATCTATATTCCCAGGGTCCGTCTGAGTTAGCTGGGGCAAATACAAAAGTGTGGGGGGGGCGGGGTAATCCCCAAACCATCACAATTGCTCAAGTTGATTCCAACTCTGAATTTGACATCGACCTTGATTGGAAACATCGAGGTGAGCTGTTCTTAGCTCGATGGGCCCATGACTCATCTGGACATCAAGGCAGAGATGGAACATACTGATGGGCTCGTGATAGGTCAATTGACTTGTCCATGGACGCTATCACCCAAGTCATCCATGACTGCGACATTTGTGCTGCTATTAAGCAGGCTAAGCAAATCAAGCCCTTATGGTATGGTGATAGATGGTCAAAGTATAAGTATGGTGAAGCCTGGCAGATTGACTACATCACTTTACCTCAATCTCGTTCTGGCAAGCAGTATGTGCTAACGATGGTAGAAGCCAGCACTGGATGGTTAGAAACCTATCCAGTTCCACATGCTACTGCACGTAACACCATTCTTGGCTTGGAGAGACAAATCATGTGGAGACATGGAACTCCAGAGAGAATTGAGTCAGACAATGGTACTCATTTCAAGAACAATCTTGTGAAAAGCTGGGCCAAAGAGCATGGTATTGAGGGGATCTACCACATACTCTACTATGCACCAGCTTCAGGGAAGATTGAGCGCTACAACGGTTTGCTGAAAACCACCCTCAAAGCCATGGGGGGTGGAACTCTGAAAAACTGGGACAAACATTTAGCACAAGCTACTTGGTTGGTAAATAGTAGAGGTTCAGTAAACAGAGCAGGACCTGCACAATCAGACTTGGTCCAAACAGTAGACGGTGATAAAGTTCCTGTTGTACGTGAAAGGAATCTGTATGGGAAAACTGTTTGGGTATTTTCTCCTTCGGGCGAAGGGAAACCTGTCCGAGGGGTGGTTTCTGCTGAAGGTCCTGGTCATACATATTGGGTAATGCAGGAGAATGGTGAAATTCAGTGTATTCCACAGAGAAATTTAACCTTAGCTGAGAGAGTTTAAATTCAAGCTGTTAGGAGTTTTCTGTTCTAGGTAACATCGGCGCCCAACACTGAGAGAATCTACGATAGAATCTACAATATGTGAGCATGAACCCAACGTCACCTGGGAGTCCCTGTTCTGAGCTTTTGGATCACCTACATCTGATTGAAGTGTGAACAGAACTTGTATATATTATTTTATTGTAAACATTGGTTTAGATTAGATTGGATAATTCTCAGCGATACTCTGAGCGAAGTAGACAAGGGGTGAATTGTGCTAGTTTGAAGCAAGCTGGAAAGTTTTGGTAAAAGAACTAGATAACGGGCAGTAAAATGAAAACAATTGATGTCAACTTCTCTCACAGTCACGCTGAGAACTCTGGGAAGAAGAAGAAAACTTTCTCCATTTTGTTCTCCTTCTGCCTTTGCCTTCAGACCTAGTCACATCCCACTAACCTTGCTCCCTAACCTCTTGGCTGCACCTCTCTTCTTCCTGAGAACTGGGGTAAGGTTGAGAGGGGCCGGGGAAGGTGCTGGGGTGGTTTGAAAGCCCCTCCTGGGGACTCAGGTTTCTGGGAGGGGAGTTGTGCTTTTGTATTGTTTATCCTTTGTATATTTCTGTATATAATTGTATATAACTGTATATATTGTAAATAGCTGCTTGTAAATCATGCTAGCTGTAAATAAATTGCTTCATCTATATTCCCAGGGTCCGCCTGAGTTAGCTGGGGCAAATTCAAATGTGTGGGGGGGGTGGGTAAGAGCCCAAACCATCACAGCTACCATCCATGAGTTGGTGTATAGGTAAAGTATAGGCCAATTCTCACATTCAGCCACATCAAGAGCAAGTTGGACAGCTTTTACCTCAGCGAACTGACTGGATTCTCCTTCTCCAGCTCTCTCTTCGGTAACTCTCCTGGTAGGACTCCAGACTGCGGACTTCCATCTTCGCTTGTTCCCAACAAGACGACAGGAACCATCTGTGAACAAAGCACAATTATTTTCCTGATCACAGAGATCACCATAGGTAAAGAGTTAACTCTTGAGATCCATTGATATGGACTCTGTCCCTTTGCAATTTGATGGCAACAAAGTACATTGAGCACCTGTGTCAACTAAAGCCCTGTGTTTCCGAACGTTTGAACTGCCAGGCCACCTAATGAATACATTCCAATAGATTCGGTTCTCTCCACTATCCCTTTCCTCCTCCTGGCTGGAGGCAGGGCACCCCTAATGCTGAACATGGCATGTAGGGTTTACACAGTGATTGGAGTTGTTGTGAGAGCAATTGCAACTGTTGGAATAATTGCAGTTGCTCTCGGGAGCTGAAGAAGTGACAGCTACTTTTCTGGCATTGCTGCCTCTGCTTCTGCCACTCTGCAGTTCCCTGACCCTCTTTGAAAGAGCTGAAGTAGGTTTACCATCCCACTTGTTCATGTTCTCACCGTATGTGTCTCGCAGACTTGTCCACAGTGACGCACGTGATTGCTGATGTCTAGGTGGAATTTGTCTCCTCCTGGGCTGGAATTGCCTTGCAGGAGATGGGCGTCTGTTCCTGATTGCAGAAACATGCACCCATTCAGATGATGCAGGAATGGTATCTTTTACCAGATTGGAAATTGAGGTTTTAAGGTCCTCCTTCAGTTCTTTCATGGTATGTTCATAATTTGTATGGCAGAGACTTGGCCAGAATGTGACAAGCTGTCCTCTATCTGCCTGAGCTGGTGAGTGAATTCACCAGCAGTGAAGGATCTTCCATTATCACTCCTTGCTAGAAACTTACTGGCCAAGATGTTAGCATAGGATGAAGGAGCAAGCTTAATTATCTTCTTCATGAGACCTGTTCCAAGACGAAATGTCATCAGGCTCATGTGTGCCATGATCTCCATAAAGCACTTCCTTCACAGCAAACTCCTTCAGAAGCTTAATTCCCTGCTCAATAGTATTCCACTTCTTGGCAGCCCATGGCAAATCATCTCGGGAAGGATATCTCATAGCCAACAGAAGGCGTGTCCACAAGCCAACCTTACCAAGAGGACTTGCTAGATATTTGTCCACTCCATTCTCCTTAGTGAGTGGCCCTAGCTGCTTGGCAGATTGGTCTCCTGCCTGCAGGGCATTGACACCAACGCTACGGCATCTCACTAGCCAGCTTAGGATTGGTTCACCTGATTCCCTTGCATATTCCTTTCTAATTTCCCTGACCTCTCTGAGTGGATCGTTGGAGCCCAGGATGTCATCCTTCTCCTCTTCCTCCTGTTGATCTGGTGGTCTCTGGCCCAGCAGAACCTTCCTCATAGCACTTCTAAACTCATTGGAACAATCCTCTTTCTTGGCAGCCAACCTTACAACGTTCTTCTCATTTGAGTATTGGGATATCAGCAAGTTCACCAGGTCTCGCAGACTAAGTACCTCCTCTTCCTCCTCTTGCTGATAACCAGAGGTCCCCTCTCTTACATCCTCCTTTGAGCCACACTGTGTCTTGGCTTTTGCCTTAGCAGGTGCCAGAAAAGCCTGCACAGCAACAGAGTTTGATGTGTCTGCTGGAGGGTTTGAATCATTGGGGGTCTGACCTGGAGTCTTGAGTTCAGATCTGCCTTAGATCTAACAGGATTTTGGTCTGCTGGCTGGGAATTCAAACTGGCTGAGCTGGTGTTATTAGAAACATTCTGATTTTGAGCCTGTACTCCTGGGACGCCTGCCAAACCTGGCGCATTGTTATTGTTTACATTCCCGCCAGGAACATTGACAGTGTTCCCAGAATCTAAAGAGGAGGGTGCAGAGACTGGCTGTGGGGAAGGAATTTGAGACATTTTCCTGGTTGCTTTTAAAACAGAAATCTTTTTAGCTAATTTTGGCACTACATTTGAATTTTTCACACATAGTGCAAAAATTAATATGAAAATTAAACCCATAAGACATACATTAAAAATTTAGAGTAGCAACACAGTTTTACATGAGGAACTTCCTAAAAAAACGTCTGGCATCCCAGTTCTTGGGTGTATTACTCTCATCAGAGCTGTGGCTAAAGCAATGTTTTGGTTGCTTGTAATATTATTGACAAATGCTCCTGTAATATTACTGTTAAGGTTTTCAGTGACATTAAAACCAGTATAACCAAGAATAAAATCACCTCAAGACCAAAAAAATCTGAAACTTTAGCTTTAGCCTTCTTATAAGCTAAATCAATAAAATAAGCAGCAATTTGAGCCTTTATCCAATTAAATGCCAAGAACATGAAGCCAGACCAGAGTAACGCCACAACCAAATATAATAGCTGCTTGACTAGCTTCATTTTGATTCCCAGAGTTAATTAACAGTCACTCAAATGAATTTAGCCCCACATTGGGAAAGCCAAATAAAAGATGTGGTGGTTTGGCTTCTATCCTGCCCCCCCTCCCCCCCACACACACTTTTAGAAATGCCCCAGGTAACTCAGATGGGCTCCAGGAATATAAATGACGCTATTTATTTACAGCAGCACAATATACAAGCAGCTATTTACAATATATGTAGTTATATACAAAAATATACAAGGTAAAAACAATACAGAAGCACAACTTCCCTCCCAGAAACCTGAGTCCCCAGGAGGGGCTCTCAACCACCCCTGCACCTCCCCCTGCCCCTCTCAACCTTACCCCAATCCTGAGAAAAGAATAGAGGTGCAGCCAACAGGTTAAGAAGGAAGGTTAGTGGCAGCGAGGTTAATGAGATGTTGCTCAGTCTGAAGCCAAAAACAAAGTGAAGACAAAATGGAGAATGTTCTCTAATGTTTACTTCTTGTTCCCATACTCCTCATTGGGACTGTGAGAGAAAAGACACAACCATGTTTTCCTTTCATAGCCAATTATCTACTTTCTCTCACCAAAACATTCTAGCCTGCTTCAAACTAGCACACCTCTGTTAGAAGAGATCAGCTAATGAGTACAATCTTCTAAACTGGCTACAAGTTACCTGTAAGTTTATGGTCCAGTACGCTTGGACTCATTGGCAGTGCATTTCCAATGACACACAGAGAGTTTCTTTACAAGTAGATTATAATCACAGTGCCATTTTAATGATAACATCACCAAAAAGCAGGATAGATTTTGTAGGCTTCCATTCACAACCATATTAGCTCAAAAATTCTTGTGTCTTTGTCAAAATGTGAAAAGCTTATTTCTTTCAGAATCCAACTTTTGACTTAGATACCCAAAGCCAGATAAGGCTTAACAATGCCTGTCAGGAACTATGATTTATATGGCTCAAATTAGCTAAAACTGTATGCGCTTTTACATGTCCAGCTTTGCAGTTATTTTAGTACATCTTAAAAAATAATAATAACTAAAAAAAAAAATCTGTGTTTCCTTATGTCACTGTAGTGCTGGCAACTTCAAGATGACAGCTGTTTGGGTTTTTTTTTCTTGTATTTTCCATCTTGCTTCCATTTATCTCTATGCAGATATATATATTCAATCTAATTTTGCTACCATATTCTTTTCCTTTGAATCAGTGGTTGATTTTTGCCTCCAAAATGACCAATTTTGTCAAGCACCCTCGTTTCTGAAAAATCATTTGTTCCATTTCAGTTCCTCAGCTCTTTTTTCTGTCTGATCTGCTTACTTTGCATCCAGTTTTTCTCATTCTTTTCCCCCTTCTGCATCATTCAGCAGCTTTATATTCCTGGTTAATTAGTGCTATTAAAACACCTCTTTTAGTCATTACTGCTTTCTCATGGGATACTAGCTACATAGAGATAGCATTACCCCACCTTTTCTTGTAACATCACATGGAAAGGCTTTTCACAAAATCTATGTCCAGGTAATATTATCATAATTTGCAACTTTTGCCTGTTACAAGAGAAAAATTGTCATTTTTCCATGAAATAAAAAGTATTTTGGCTGAGTTTTGAGACTATAAGGACTTAGCTGCCAGAAACTTGCTTTCTTTCAGACGATAAATTCCCATTGATTCTAGTGGGACTTAAGATCAGAGTCCTTGAGATCAGAGTCCTTGATGTGAACATGTTCATCTATCTGTGTAGCACTAGCAGTTCGTATCACACCACACAGTTTCAAAGCAGTGACCAGATGAGATAAATCAGAACATACACAGAACAAAAAAATGTGCATCAGCCATCAACAGGGGTGCCCAACATTAATGTCTATATACAAGTGGTGCAGAAGGAGACAACAGTTAACAATTTAGAAATAACTAATCTATGGTGCTACAATACTGGCAAGGTCAAACCCTACATATTCCAAATAGGTTTACTCAGTGTAAATTCCTGCTTTACAAACTTTCAAAGATATGATTTTATTTATAAGGTAATTGTAATATTACACTATAAAGAACTAATGTGATGTGATTTATAATGTCTGTTCTCTCTTTTAAAATCTAAAAAGAACAAATTTCATGCTTCAGAAGATTTCAGCTCCATTTCAACTCCAATTGAAAGCTATAGACTAGGATCCTAATTTTGATAGTAATGCCAACTCACACTCAACAGGAGTCAGAGATCTCATTAATGTCAGATAGTAGTATTTTTCCTTTCAGGTTTAATTATTTAGCAGCACAGGAGTCTTGGAGACAAAGTGAGAAAAATGAGGGATAAAAAGTGCAAGCATATTTGGAGTACAAATGAACACTTAATGGATATATAAAGATCAGGAACTAGAGTGTATAAACAATATAGCAACCTTAATGGAACAGCAGATGAAAATATACAAGTTGTAGAAGCAAAAAAAGGTTGTAATGAAGTGCTTGAATGCTAATCTTTATGTACAGAGCTAGAAAGTTAATGAGTTACTATTTTTAAGTAGTAAGCTGGTTTCATTTTAAGGATGAAACACTGATTCCTTTAACAGAATCATAGAGTATTTTAGGTTAACAAGATGTGTGGAGTTCTCCTAGTCTGACCCTCCACTCACAGCAAGTCTAGGTAGACCAGGTTGCTCAGAGACCTTTACAGATGAGTTTTCAAAATCTTCAAGGACCTAGATGCCACAAAATCTTTGGTCAACCTGTTCTAATGTTTGACTGTCCTTATGGGAAAAAAAAAAAAAAAAAGACTGAAAAAGTTACAGGTAACTTTCAGCCTTAAACACATGAAAAATGAAATACTGCATACTGTTTAGTCCGTGTCATCATCCATCATCGTAATCTCCTTATATCAGCTTCCAAAAGGCATCTTACTGAGGAAAGGAAATGTTTTTGTGACAGGTCATCAACTATTTTTTTTATCTATTCCTCCTAAAATTTTGTCTGCCTTTTCCCCCCATCTGGTTGTGTATGAAGCTCTGAAATATACAGAAATGCCATTCATGTTAAACACTTCTTAATTCCACCCCACTCCCCACTCCTTTTTTCTTTTCCTCTCAGTACACATGACATTATTTCTAAGTAGTTAAATCAAAGAACAGTTGTGTCTCTCTGGGAACCAACTGCCTCAACACGAAACAATGAATGAAAAAATGCCCTATTACAACTCATTCTTGTCAAAAGACAGTTCTACTGATTGCAAAGTTACATGTTAGGTTTCTAAGATTAAATGAAATACTTAAGAAAAATAATGAAACATTAACACATCAGCATGTTTGCAACATATTTCTGATGCTAGGCAGGTACTATAGCCAGAGGTTCAGAGGGTTACTGAACACTGAATTTGTCAATGTTTTCTGGTGCAGCACTGGGTCCCAGTGCTTACTGGGATGTGTATTTAGAGAGTTATATTTCCTATCTTGTCTGTATTTTGATAAGCCTTTAAGAGTGATTGCTTTGTGATTTTTCCAGTCGTATAATTATAAATCCTGATTAGTTATATTTTTAAACAGTGTAGAATATTTACCCAAGTAATTCTAAAGTATGTATTTATGTTGCACAAATAATGTAGTGATATTTATTTATTAATATAATATAAACCAAATAGAATAGAATAGAATAGAATAGAATAGAATAGAATAGAATAGAATAGAATAGAATAGAATAGAATAGAATAATCAACCAGGTTGGAAGGGACCTCCAAGAGCATTCAGTCCAACCTATCACCAAATACTTATTTATATTGCACAAACAATGTAGTGATATTTATTTATTAGTATAATATAAACAGAATAGAATAGAATAGAATAGAATAGAATAGAATAGAATAGAATAGAATAGAATAGAATAGAATAATCAACCAGGCTGGAAGAGACCTCCAGGGTCATCCAGTTCAACCTATCACCAAACACACACTTATGTTGCACAAAGAATGTAGTTATATTTATTTATTAATATAATAGAAATCAAATAGAATAGAGCAGAATAATCAACCAGGTTGGAAGAGACCTCCAAGATCATCCAGTCCAACCTAGCACTCAGCCCTATCCAATCAAATAGACCATGGCACTAAGTGCCTCATCTAGGCTTTTCTTGAACACCTGCAGGGGCGGCGAACAATCACTTTATTTTGTACTGTATTATACTGTCATGGAGGGGATTTCTCTGTTCCTCCTCTGTTAGGGGGAGGTGAGAAATTAATTTGAGGCAGGTTTGATTTTTATAAAATTATTTATTAAAATTAATATTTACAAATTTGCACCACCCCCAACCACTATGAAATGTAGGTTCTTATGCAAAATTATGAAAATAGCTTTGGGATACATTTACAGGGATTGATTATTAACTGGAAATATCAAATTATTAACAATTATAGACAGAGAGAAAGATTTTCTTAGGCTTAATGCCTCTTAACAGCTCTAGTGTTAGCCCAGTAGGGGCTGAAATTGTGTGTGCTCTTCAGATAGAGATAACTTATATTACAAAGGTATTGAAGCTTACTTAGGTGTGATGCTCTTGAGTATTAATCATTAATCTCCCTCCCGGGAATCTGTCTCAGTGTGTGCCCAGTACTTGGGGTCTTTGCAGCTGGAGTCTGTCCCGGCTTGCAGGAAATGATAAGGTTTTCCCACTCTCTGGGTTAAATAGTTTCTCTAACCTTCTCTCCTGGGGTGAAGTGGGCTCTGCTTCGGTGCTGCGGCTTCTGGATGCTGTGTGTGTCCAGGGATGATCAGCTGGCAGGAATTCCCAGGTGCAGGAGATGGACTTGTCTGTGTAGCTTCTGACACGGTCTCACAGCTAGCAGGCTGCGTTTGCAGGTTTGCAGACTGTCTGAGGGTCTGCTGGGCCTGGATCTTTCCAGACTTCCAGAATTAACTGGCAAGCAGGGTCTATGCCAGGCTAGCAGGGAGATGAGCTCCGTAGACAAATCAAGATAGCTCTAGGCTTAGGCAGGGGGCTTCTCGGCTCCCCATATATATATGAAGTGCAGGCATGAATGTGCTCTGCTCCTCAAAGGATTCACAGATAGCTTGACTGCGCCTTCAGATCAATGCATGAGGTCCGAGCCTCTGTAATGCTTATAAGTGAGTAAGGCCTGATCCTATGTCTAGGCCACGCAAGCTGGTCAGGGCAGCAGGATGCTGCTGTGGATCAGAGCTAAGTCTAAATGCTCTAAGCTTCTGAATGGTTTGAACCTCTGGACTGTCTGACCACGTGGTGCTGCTGTGCACCCCTCTTTATGGACTCTGGGCCGAGATTCGTGGCTCGTTGGACATCTAAAATGACCAATCAGGTTGGCCATAAGCCAAACATTGCCCCAATAGGCAGTAGAGACATGCCTGGACCTCCCAATAGGGGATTACCTGCCCGGACCTCAGGGGTACACGGGCTGAGCGTGTGTGTTACACAACTTGTTTGCTGCCTTGTGGGTCCTGGCAGAAAAACATGTCCAGGCATGCAGAAGCATAGAAAAGCCTCAATTTTGGGGCTGCTGCCCCTCCACCACATATACCCTTTAGGACACAGTTTTCTAAAAAATATTATAAGAAAACTGAAAAATTTAAACATTTTAATACTTTGTCTTCATATACGTGTGTGTGTGTATGAACATATTCATATTCAACATATTGAGAAGAAAGGAGGAGAGAAAGTAAGCATAATTGTTTACTGTTTTGATTTAAATTTGACCCAAATGAGAACATTTGGTTTCAAGAACATAATCCTAAAATACAGTTTAAGCAAATAGCACACAGTTTGACAATGGAATAAACATTATGGGAGTGTATTTTTAAAGCATTTGCATTACAGCGACTCAAATTCAGTCCACTAGTCTTTTATAAGTCATGCTTCTTGAAGGACTGGAATTTCCAAATATAAATTAGCTGATTTAGCAACC
Organism: Pogoniulus pusillus; assembly: GCF_015220805.1. NCBI lineage: Eukaryota > Metazoa > Chordata > Aves > Piciformes > Lybiidae > Pogoniulus > Pogoniulus pusillus. The sequence continues at coordinate 24,436,825 of NC_087267.1, read as the reverse complement.
AAAAAATATGAACAGCATAGCAAAAATAATGTCACATAGCTCTGTGTTATGGGAAACATAATCAATATGCATGGTTCTTCTGAACTTCATCTGACTTTTTTGAATTGTATTGTTTGGCCACAGAAGAACTGCAATAGCAACGTTTTTTGTTGTCCTTATATAGATGGCAATAAAGGGTAAATGAGACATAATTTTTTCCTAAGAAATTAATTTTATTTTCCTCGTATTGTTAAATTTATTGAATTTAGTAATACAAAGAAAAAACTACATTTATAGCCTTACATTGAGAAAAATATCCAGAGAGGGACAATGTGGTCACCGAGAACTCACATTCTGTTCCCAAATGTAAACACAAATGCCACTATCTGTATCTTCTCTATGTTAATATCAAAGTCTATGAAAGGATACTTTTTATTTGGAAAATTCAAGAAAGGTGAAGATAATATAGTAAATACATGAACTAATTCATGTAATTTATGATGGCTCATTTTGCATAGCAATCAATCACTTTTGTGATTGCTGTTCAGGTGCTAGTGTTCAAATAAAACTAACTTTTCTCACTTTATCCACAAGCTTGTCAGCATTTAAAATACCTACTTATAAGAGATCTCTGTCTGTCTTTTTCCTAGTCTTGTAAGTGGCATTAGTAACTAGTGTGACATGGAGTAACTCAGATTTCAGCTAAACTAAAAGAAACTAAACCATTAAATAAAACATAACTGCATACATAAAATGGAATATCTTAAAAGGAAATAGGAGAACAGAAATTAAGCTGAAATGAAATAACAAAACCCCACATCAAAACCAAGAGGGAAAACAAGAGGACAAGGACAATCTTATCAATGTTTATAAATATCTAAAGGGTAGATGTCTAGAGGATGAGACTAATCTCTTAACAGTTACTGCCAGTGGCAGGATAAAGGACAATGGGAACAAACTGCAGCACAGGAACCTGTCAGCCCCTGGTATTTTGTATGTGATTCTGTATGTGATTCTTCACTGTAAATACGTGTATCTTATTAGTTTCATGTTTATTTATTGCAGATGTAAGTAGCTTTTTAATCAACAGTAACTCAGAGACAGAACATGTATAAGTCAGCACCAATTTTGGGGGAACATTTAGGGGATAATGAACAAGTCCATGGGACTGGATGGGATCCACCCTAGGGCGCTGAGAGAGCTGGCAGATGAGCTGGCCAAGCCACCTCCATCATTTATCAGCAGTCCTGGCTCACTGGAGAGGTCCCCGAAGACTGGAAGCTGGCCAATGTGATACCCATTCACAAGAAGGGTCGTAATGGTCCTTTAAATATATGAATAGCAAGAGAAGGGCCAAGGACAACCTCCAGTCCTTATTAGATAGAGAGGGGAATATAGTGACAAAGGATGAGAAAAAGGCATAGGTGCCTAACACCTTGTGCTAGTTTGAAGCAAGGTAGAATGTTTTGGTGAAAAGAACTAGATCATAGGCTGTGAAAGGAAAACAATGGTGATGTCTGCTCCCCTCAGAGTCTTGCTGAAGAAGAAACGAAAACATTAGACAACACTCTCACCATTTTTGTCTCACTCTGCCTTGGGCTCTGACTGAGCTGCATCTCTCTAACACACCCTTCCACTCACCTTTGCTTCTTAACCTCTTGGCCGAACCTCTATTCTTCCTTAGGACTGAGGTAAGCTTGAGAGGGGCAGGGAGAAGGTGCACAGGGTGGTTGAGAGCCCCTCCTGGGGACTCAGGTTTCTGGGAGGGGAGTTGTGTATTACCTTTTACCGTGTATATTTCTGTATATAACTGCATATATTGTAAATATCTGTTTGTATATTGTGCTATTGTGCTCTTTGGCCCAGTTTTTCACAAGATTGTTCTTGAAATGAGTGCCATTGTCTGACGTGATTCTCTCTGGAGTTCCATGTCTCCACAAGATCTGTCTCTCCAAGCCAAGAATGGTGTTATGTACAGTAGCATGTGGAACTGGATAGGTTTCCAGCCATCCAGTGCTGGCTTCTACCATTGTTAGCACATACTGCTTGCCAGAACGAGATCGAGGTAAAGTGATGTAGTCAATCTGCCAGGCTTCACCATACTTATACTTTGACCATCTATCACCATACCATAAGGGCCTGATTCACTTAGCCTGCTTAATAGCATCACAGATGCCGCAGTCATGGATGACTTGGGTGATAGCGTCCATGGACAAGTCAATTGACCTATTGCGAGCCCATAAGTATGTTGCAGCTCTGCCTTGATGTCCAGATGAGTCATGGGCCCACCATGGGTTCACCTCGGTGTTTCCAGTCAAGGTCAAGATCAGAGCTGGTTTCACCTTGAGAAATCTTAGCAGCTTGGTCTGCCTGTTGGTTGTGTTGGTGTTCCTCAGTGGCTCTGTTCTTAGGCATGTGTGCATCTACGTGCCACACCTTCACTGGAATTCTCTCCAGCTGTGCATCAATGTCCTGCCACAGATCAGCACACCAAATAGGCTTTCCTTTCCTCTGCCAACCATTCTTCTTCCAGTCCTTCAGCCAACCCCATAGAGCATTGGCTACCATCCATGAGTCGGTGCAGCGGTAAAGGATAGGCCAATTCTCATGTTCAGCCACATCGAGAGCAAGTTGGACAGCTTTTACCTCAGCGAACTGACTGGATTCTCCTTCTCCAGCTCTCGCTTTGGTAACTCTTCTGGTAGGACTCCAGACTGCTGACTTCCATCTTCGCTTGTTCCCAACAAGACGACAAGAACCATCTGTTATAACTCAGCACAAGTTATTTTCTCCTCTGGAGGTTTGGAACAGTCTGTGCCTTCCGGCCAGTTGGTGATCACCTCCACCAGACCAGGTCGGTCAAGGTTACCCATTTGTGCTCGTTAGGTTATCAAAGCCATCCATTTAGACCACGTTGCATCTGTGGCATGATGTGGTGATGAACCTTTGCCTTTGAACATCCAGTTAAGAACTGGCAGTCTAGGAGCTAAAAGCAATTGTGATTCAGTTCCAATCACTTCAGAATCTGCTTTCACTCCCTCATAAGCTGCTAGTATCTCTTTCTCTGTTGCAGTGTAATTTGCCTCTGAACCCCTGTAGCTGCGATCCCAGAAACCAAGTGGACGACCACGTGTCTCATTTGGAGCTCTCTGCCAAAGGCTCCAAGTTGGACCATTGTCACTGGCAGCCATGTACAGAATGTTCTTAATGTCCGGACCACGTCGCACCGGTCCCAAGCCCACTGCATGGATTACTTCTCGCTTGATCTGATTAAAGGCTGCTTGTTGTTCAGGTCCTCACTCGAAATTGTTTCTTTTACGAGTTACATCATGCAGAGGTTTGACAATCTGACTGAAACCAGGAATGTGTAGCCTCCAAAATCCCACTGCACCCAAGAAAGATAGAGTGTCCTTCTTATTGGTGGGAACGGCCATGGTGGAGACTTTGTTAATCACATCCTGTGGAATGTGACGGCGAATATCCTCCACCACTCATGGGTGGAGTCACCTCGTTGAGGGCACGAAAATCAACTTTCATCCTCCAGTCTCCATTAGGCTTACAGACAGGCCAGATGGGACTGTTGAAAGGTGAATGAGCTTTCTCGGTGACAGCCTGACTCTCCAGTTGACGAATCAGCTGATGAATGGGCAACAAAGTGTGGAGGAATTTCTCACCAGTAGAGGACATAAATTGATAAACATGGACAACTCGTACTGAGAAACGTCCTTGGGACGCTGCTAGCCCAGGAAATCAAACTGTAAACCCTCATACCTGTACCCAGACAGACAGTATAATACAGATGCAGGAAGGAGAAAGAGGAGAGCAGTATGTACGTGGTGTAACAGTGGTCGATGGCATCATCACCTTATGATAGGAACTAAAGACGACTCTCTACAGACCCTAGAATTAACAGCAGTAGTGTGGGCATTTAAGAACTGGGTCCAAGAGCTCTTGAATGTGGTCACTGACTCTCTTTATGTTGCAGGTGTCGTCGCCAGAATTGAAGATTCATTGCTAAAAGCACCAAAAAGAGAAAGACTAGCACTACTATTACTAGAACTCAGACATTGCCTCTCTGAGCGAGAGCATGGGTATTTTGTAATCCATATTAGAAGCCACCAGCTAGATTCTGGACTAGGAGAGGGGAACGATAGAGCTGATAAACTAATGAGTGCTAGTCAGCTAGCTCCCCCACTAAATATGTTCAGACAGGCACATCTTTCACATGATATGTTTCATCAAAATGCCAGAGCATTATCTAGGCAATTTAAGCTTTCAATTGCAGAAGCTAAGGGCATAGTTAGACTCTGCCCGCAATGTAGCAAACAAGGGCCAGGTGTTGGCCTTGGGGTTAACCCAAGAGGCTTAAAGGCATTAGAGATTTGGCAGATGGACGTCACGCAGGTAGCACAGTTTGGGAGACTGAAGCACGTTCATGTTAGCATTGATACCTTTTCAAACATGATATGGGCTACCGCCCTGACAGGGGAAACAGCAAAGCACGTCTGCAAACATCTCACTGCTGCTTTTGTAGTCTTAGGAGTCCCAGAACAGATAAAGACAGATAACGAGCCGGGCTATACAAGTGACAGGTTCCGGCGCTTTCTTCAACTGCGGGGAGTAAAACATACTATGGGGATTCTCCTACGGGCCATAATAGAAAGGGCACATCATACACTGAAGGGTTACTTGGCCAACCATGCAGATATTACCGACCTCCAAGAGAGATTGAGTAAAGTATTGTTCGTGTTGAATTTTCTGTGTCTGACAGGTGATCGTCAGGAGCCTCCCATTGTGTTACACCATGCTACCTTAAAGAGTCATGCCATCACGTCGATACCTGGCCTCTTGGTGAAATATCGTAACCCAGTGCCAGGCAAGGTGATGGGACAGGTCACCTTGAGTGCCATCGCAAAACACCTACAGGATGGCCAAGGGATCAGGCCCAGCCAGCATGGGTTTAGGAAGGGCAGGTCCTGTCTCACCAACCTGATCTCCTTTTATGATCAGGTTACCTACCTGGTGAATGTGGGGAAGGCTGTGGATGGAGTCTACCCGGACTTCAGCAAAGTCTTTGACAATGTCTGCCACAACAGGCTCCTAGCCAGGCTGGCAGCTCACGGCTTAAACAGATTCACTCTGTGCTGGGTCAAGAACTGGCTGGATGGCAGATCCCAGAGAGTGGTGGTGAATGGTGCAATATCCAGTTGGCAGCCTGTCACTAGTGGTGTTCCCCAAGGATCAGTGCTGGGCCCAGTCCTGTTCAATATTTTTATTGATGATCTGGACCGGGAGATTGAGTCCAGCATCAGTAAATTTTCAGATGACACCAAGCTAGGAGCAGGTGTTGATCTGTTCGAGAGTAAGAGAGCTCTGCAGAGGGACCTAGACAGGCTGCATGGGTGGGCAGAGGCCAGTGGGATGAGATTTAAAAAGACCAAGTGCAGGGTTCTGCACTTTGGCCACAACAACCCCAAGCAGCGCTACAGGCTGGGGACAGAGTGGCTGGAAAGCAGCCAGGAAGAAAGGGACCTGGGGGTACTGGTAGATAGTAGGCTGAAGATGAGGCAGCAGTGTGCCCAGGTGGGCAGGAGAGCCAACAGCACTCTAGCCTGTATCAGGAACAGTGTGGCCAGTAGGACGAGGGAGGTTATTCTTCCCCTGTACTCAACACTGGTCAGGCCACACCTTGAGTACTGTCCCCAGAGAGATGTTGAGGTACTGGAAGGTGTCCAGAGAAGGGCGACAAAGCTGGTGAGGGGCCTGGAACACAAACCCTATGAGGAGAGGCTGAGGGAGACGGGATTGTTTAGCCTGGAGGAGGCTCAGGGGTGACCTCACTGCTGTCTACAACTACCTGAAGGGAGGCCGTATCCAGGTGGGGGTTGGTCTCTTCTCTCAGGCAACCAGCAATAGAACAAGGGGACACAGTCTCAAGTTGTGCCAGGGGAAGTACAGGCTGGATGTTAGGAGGAAGTTCTTCACAGAGAGAGTGATTTGTCATTGGAATGGGCTGCCCAGGGAGGTGGTGGAGTCACCGTCCCTGGAGGTGTTCAAGAAAAGACTGGATGAGACACTTAGTACCATGGTCTAGTTGACTGGGTAGGGCTGGGTGCTAGGTTGGAGTGGATGAACTTGGAGGTCTCTTCCAACCTGGTTGATTCTATGATTCTATGAAATTTTAGAAAGTGCTACACTAATAGAAGTTCAATGAAATATTTAACATGATGTCTCAAGTTGTACTTGACACATCATAAGTGACAGAGGCTATAGCTGCCAGCAGTACCTTTCCATACAGACTCCCCTCTAAAAAATTCTCATTTGGTATTTTCAGCCCTGTTCACAGATGTTACAGACACCATGTTCACAGTTTCACACCAGCTGCTCTGTGCAGAATTCCTTCCTTATAAAGTAGAGCAAAGTGCTTTGAAAATGCTGGGTTTGGAGCTTAACTTAGATGTCAGTAAAATACAGGTTTCACATACAAAATCTTTTTTGTATTGTCAGAGCTGTGGGAGAGTAAAGTGCTTGCAAGCAAATATGGAAATTCAGAATAGCAGGAACTGATATGGGATCAGCTGCAACAGGGTCTCAAATTCTACACTCATTTGAGCTTACATCAAAAACTTTGTTTATATTAGTCAGAGTTTTGGCAAGTGGTAGAAGTGTTGCTGTTCAGATAAGAATTTTCAGAAGTCACAAGCATTTAAGGTCTCGGTAGCTCTCATTTTGAAAAAGCAGCATCCTGGTCAGTTTTAAGCACCACTAGAATTAGGCAGCAATGACAATGCAAATAAGAAGTAATTGCTGCCGTCAGAACAGACTCAAATCGTTTGGCAATTTTGCTAGCTCTCTGAAATAACTCTATCTATACCTAAAAAAAAAAAAAAATTGAAAAAAATCTCATTTTCTCTCTCTGATTTTGGATCATTTCTCAGATGTATGAACCTTCCGCTACTGATAATGCACAAGAAGAAAGCACAACATGAAGCCTGTCCCACTGTTTTACTGTTTCCCCCCCCCGACTTTCTATTCTACTATGCTTCCTGCCAAAGGCTCCAGCTAGGACCATTCTCACCGGCTGCTGTGTAGAGAATGTTCTTAATCTCTGGGACGGTTCAAACTGGTCCCAAGGCCATGGCATGGACCACCTCTCGTTTGATCTAGTCAAATGCCACCTGCTGCTCAGGTCCCCACCCAAAGTTATTCCTCTTTCTTGTAACGTCAAAGAGGGGTTTCACAATTTGACTGTACCCGGGAATGTGCATCTTCCAAAAGCCCACAAACCCCAGGAAGGATTGTGTCTCCTTCCAGTTAGTGGGTTCCACCATAGTGGCCACTTTATTCACCACATCCATAGGGATGTGGCGTCGGCCATCCTGCCATCGAACTCCCAGGAACTGGATCTCTCTGGCAGGCCCTTTCACTTTGCTTCTCTTAATGGCAAAACCAGCATCCAACAGGATATTAATGATCTTCTCACCCTTCTCGAAGACCTCCTCTGCTGTCTCACCCCATACAATGATGTCACCGATGTACTGCAGATCAGATGTTCTGGAACTCCACCCTTCTCCAGTGCAGTCCGGATGATGCTATGGCAGATTGTAGGGCTGTGCTTCCACCCTTGAGGCAGTCTGTTCCATTGGTACTGGACTCCTCTCCAGGTGAAAGCAAACTGTGGCCTACATTCTTCTGCAATGGGGATGGAGAAGAAAGCATTAGCAATGTTGATTGTGGCATACCATTTGGCCTCCTTCATTTCCAGTTCATACTGCAGCTCCAACATATCAGGCACGGCTGCGCTGATTGGAGGAGTCACTTTGTTCAGGCCTCTGAAGTCCACAGTCAGTCTCCATTCCCCATTCTCCTTCCACACTGGCCATATTGGGCTGTTGAAGGGTGAGTGGCTCTTGCTGATGACAAGCTGCTGCTCCAGGCGGCGAATCAGCTGCTGTATGGGTAGCAGGGAGTCTCTGTTGGTGCGGTATTGCCTGCAATGAACTACACGAGAAGCAACAGGTAACTTAACATCTTCCACCCTGTGAGTACCAACCACGGAAGGGTCATCTGACAAGCCACCCATGACAGAGAGCTGCTCTTTATCGGCAGTCTCTACAGCTGCTATGCCAAATGCCCACTTGTTCCCTTTTGGGTCTTTAAAGTACCCTTCCCAGAAAAAGTCGATCCCCAGGATGCAAGGTGCATCAGGGCCAGTTACTATGGTGTGCTTCTGTGGAAGAATTTCTCGCCAGTCGAGGACATAAAGTCATAAACATGGGTAACTGGCGCTGAGAACGTCCTTGGTTCCCAGCGAGGCTAGGAAATCGAGATGTAAACAACTGAGCACCCCACACACAGCTGCAGTGGGCAGAGACTAGATAACCAAGGGGGCTGGAGTGGGTGGTCTGGGAGGCTGACCCTTAGAATGTTGTGGTAAGTTAACCTATGCACACCTTACATGTAACTCTGGACCCTCTGACTGTAACCAATCTTAAGCTGAGCACGCCTCTTGCTAGAATGCATATAAGTCACTGTATCATGGAAATAAAGTGGATTTGACCATCTAACCATATTGGTGAACAAAGAGTCATCTTCCCATAGCGCTCCACCGAACGTGATTCCCAACATCTGGCGCTCGAACAGAGGAGTCAGGACACAAGCCGGCCGCAGGTGAGACTGCGTTGGGGGCCGGAGGGTTGGCCCGAAGACAAAGGGGTCCGATCAACATGTGGGACGTTCTCCGTATCGGAGAGAGTAAGCGTCATTCGGTGCCGCTGGGCCGGGTAGCGCTGCCCCGAGGTGGCAGTAGTCTGGACGTTCATTTCCGGAGTGAACAGCCCGTGTGTAAGGCAGGTAAGGCCCACAGTGGATTTGCTGGGGCACTGCGTCTGCTGGCGTATTTATCTCGTGAGAGAAGTTCGCCGGACATTGAGCTCTGAGAGCTGCTGGCCCGGGCGTATGCGCAGGGTCATGCGAGTAATGAGCCTCCCGTGATTTTAAGATCGAAGTGCAGCGGGAGGTCGGAGAGACGCGCTTGGGACTGAGTTGTTGCTGCCCGTAGCGAGTCACTGACACACCCATAATGGCGGCTGCCCGTAGCGACTCACTGACACACCCATGATGGCGGCTGCCCGCAGCGACCCGCCGGCAGCCAGTTACAATCGCTTCTCAGCTTGGAAAAGTTTTCGGACCTGCCGCGCGGAGGGCGGCTGCCTGCCGCTGTGTGTACTGTGTCGAATCTGCCGCTGTAGCCCGCGCGTCCCCGCAGATGGCTGCATGCGATACAGGACACGGACTTTTAGTTTTCAGCCGGTAAAAGACGTTACTGAAGGTACAGAGGAACGGACGGTAAAGAGAGAATGGACCGACAGCAGACGCGACCGCACCGGACGGCTCGGGACCCTCCCTTTCCCGCGGCTCGGCGGAACAGTCTTCAGATCCGCCCCCTTCACCGCCGCACGCCCGCCCCATCTCCAACAGACCGCATCCCAAAGCCGAGGGGTCTCCCGCGAGTCTTCAACAGCTGGGGGACTGAGGGGGATGCTGAGGGGTCGGTGGGGTGGGAAGAGTTTGTGGGTTTCCTTGGGTCATTTCGGAGTTTAGTCAATTTGCGTTTGTATAGCTACAGGGAGATTAGCAGTTCGATAGCTCACAGCTTCACCTCTGCCCTTTTTCTCTGTCTGTCTTGAAGAGCCTGAGAGGGAGGACGGCAGTTTGGAAGTTTTCAGGGTAGATTTCATGTTGTGTACCAGGGATCGATAGTGGGATGGGAGACGGACGAAAACAGCAAGTGGTGGCTGACCTGAAACAGCTGGGGGTTGGGCGAGATGGAGGGCCGAGGACAAAAGCGGCGCTGCGGCTGCTGGCCTCCTCCCCCTCCTCCTCCCCCCCCTCTAGCCACCTGTGGAGGGCCCGCGGGGCCCCGTTCCCCCCCCGCCCGTTGTTTCTTTTACGGATTTTTTTTCCTTGCTAGGAGGCAGCGAAGCCTCGAAGCTGTTTAGACAACACCAGATGCGAGGAGAGAGCTCTTCACTGAGGGACTGATTGGATACTGGAATGGGCTCCCCGGGGAGGTGGTAGAGTCACCGTCCCTGGTGCCCTGGAGCTGTTCAAGGCAAGGTTGGACGTGGCGCTTGGTGCCATGGTCTGACCTTGAGCCCCGTGGTGAAGGGTTGGACTTGATGACCTATGAGGTCTCTTCCAACCCTGATGGTACTGTGATACTATGCTACTGAAGACAGATGTCAGAAGGTTTATGGAAATGATAGCAAGAATGACAAGGATGACTTAGGACCATTTTTGCCCCTGTTACAGGCATGGACACGCACAGGTGTATTTTTTTAGTCACCTGATGATAACAGTTTGCATTCGAAATGATAGCTGATAGTTCCTGGCTGGGGTATTTACCATCGCCTTGCTGGTTAATTCCTTTTGCACCCACTGCTCAGTGGCAAAAAGAAAAAGAGGGGGATTGCTAGGACATAGCAGAGATGCCAATGCCACTGACCATGGGTGGAAACTTATACAGACACAGAAGGTACCAAGCAGGACAGACTAGAACTCAGATGCATTGCCTCTCACAGCGAGGGTGTAGGCACTGAGATCCACATTGCAAGTCACTAACCAGATTCTGGACTAGAAGCAGGGAATGATAGAGCTTGTAGGCTAATGCCAGTCAGCTCCTTCCCCCAATAACAGATAAAGACAGGACTAGTATAGAAGTTTACTGGAACAGCTGCTAATTGCAATGAAATGAGCCTTGTGACAATTCTGACTTTTCCCTTTTCTGAGAATACCATGGTATTGTTATCTTCTTGGATTTTCTTTGCTTTTCTTGAAGTTCCTATAGCTGATAGATTCTTAGGGTAAGATAAGACTAAGGGTTTGTAGTTTTGGGAACTTAGGACATAAGGATGTTATGGGATGTTTTTCTTGGGTATATTTAGGCATTATTGAAAAGGGGAAAATGGGTTAGAGAACAGTAGGATAGCAGAAGAAATCTTTTCCTTCTTAAGATTTTTCTAATCACAGCATACAGACTAGGCCAGTGGATCTGCTAGCCTAGGCAATGGATGTGTCTGCATTTGTTCTTGTATCTGCTTGTGTTTGACCATTTATCTTCACAGGCCTTGATGAAGACCAACCTGATTATGACCAACCTGTTTTTTCCCTAAAGTGAGCAGAAGTCTTGCTCAGATGGCAGAACTGTGAAAGGACTTGAAAGAAGCACTGACATGATGATTGTATTTGTATGGATCTTTAAGGTCTGGACCATGGCTAATGAATTTGGGTATTTTTATGAGTTTTCAGTGATTGTGGTTTAATGGAATAGGTTCAGTTTAACAGCTTTGTAAAGGCCAAAGCCCACTCAAATTGGCATAAGATGGCAATGTGACCTTTTTCTCTCTTGCAAGGGCCCTGCAAGAGATAAAAAAAACACTGCCCTAAATTCTAAAAGCAGATGAAGAACTGTGGGAAAAGGCCTAAGTAGAATAGCCTGATAGTAACATCTAGGGCATATCTTTGTATTGTATTTAGAGGTTTGTAGTTCTTAAGCACAATAGTCAGACACAGCTCATAGCTAAGGAGTGTAATGAGAACATCAAGTGAACCAGAACTATGGGAGTCTGAGAAGAATACTCGACAGCTGAGTGATCTGCGAGTCTGCAGTGTCGACTGCCACACAGAGCCAGCGCAGACGTGGCACACCTGCACTCTCCTGTGACTGTGATGTTCGTCTGCACTTTTGGGTTTCTGAACGAATGACTTACTGTTGCTTGCAGAAATAGCTTTTGGGATTGTTAGCTAAGCTTGGGTTGTTAGCTTGCCAGACTAATGCTACTGATGAAAGCTCTAACAGGTTTATTCCTTTGATTGTAGCACTGTTGATTTGTAGCTGCACCATTCACCCCTGTGTTAAACAGCCTATGATAACTTCCTTAGCAATGAGGGCGGACACTGCGGTTCAAACGACAGTGACAAGGCCCATGTTAGACCCTTAGGTGCTTTTGGAGTAAACAATCGGTGCTATGGTGTTAAAGCATCAAGAAGGGGCCGAGGTCATCTGTTGTGGAACAACAGAACCGCTAAGGCACTTCCCACTGGTGTGTTCCTTATTTGTGGTGATAGAGCCTGGCAAGGCATACCAAAGAACGTTTATGGAGGTCCATGTTATCTGGGTAAATTGACAATGTTTGCCCCTCATCTTAGTCAGCTTAGGAACCTAGCCCGACACCGGTCTAAGCGATCTTTAAAATTGAGTCCTAATTGCAATGACAACGTTCAATTGTTATCCACAGCTGCTCGTGTTGCCTTAGCTGTATTTCTACCAGGAGGAGCAGCTGGAAAAGCATTAGTACAGCTAGAGAGACTCGCGTGTTGGTCAGCAAAACAAGCCAACGTCACCACAAAGGTTTTAAGACAACTATTGGTTGATCAAAATAGCCTTCGTCATGCCCTATTGCAAAATTGAGCAACCATTGATTTTCTTTTGCTAGCCCAAGGACATGGCTGCCAGGACTTCGAAGGGATGTGTTGTTTGAATTTATCAGATCATGGTGAGTCCATTCACAAGAGTATAACCTGGTTGAAAGGTCATATGACAAGATCGAAAAGGAAACATCGACTTTTGATGACTGGTTGCTGAACCTGTTTGGGACAATCCCGGGGTGGTTAAGCAGCTTATTAGGAGAAGGCTTACGGCTATTTGTTATTTTCATAATAATTCTGCTATGCGCTTGTATTGTCTTTGCTTGCATTAAGAAGAGCTTAACTAAGGCAGTTAGCCAGGTGTGGGTTGCTCAAAAAGAAAAAGAGGGAATTGTGGAAGAATTTCTCGCCAGTCGAGGACATAAAGTCATAAACATGGGTAACTGGCGCTGAGAACGTCCTTGGTTCCCAGCAAGGCTAGGAAATTGAGATGTAAACAACTGAGCACCCCACACACAGCTGCAGTGGGCAGAGACTAGATAACCAAGGGGGCTGGAGTGGGTGGTCTGGGAGGCTGACCCTTAGAATGTTGTGATAAGTTAACCTATGCACACCTTACATGTAACTCTGGACCCTCTGACTGTAACCAATCTTAAGCTGAGCACGCCTCTTGCTAGAATGCATGTAAGTCACTGTATCACGGAAATAAAGTGGATTTGACCATCTAACCATATTGGTGAACAAAGAGTCATCTTCCCATAGCGCTCCACCGAACGTGATTCCCAACATGCTTCTCCCACACATTCCCGGTGAGGCTTATCTCAGCCTGCAGCACAGTCAACTCCTGAGACCCCCCTGTGACTCCTGCAATTGTAATAGTTTCTGTCACCCTGTGGCTGGAGGGGATCAGAGTGCATTGGGCACCTGTGTCTACCAATGCTCTGTACTTCTCGGCTTCAGAAGTGCCAGGCCATTTCACAAACACATCCCAATATACTCTGTTATCCCTGGCCTCCGCCTGGCTGGAGACAGGGCACCTCTAATGCTGAGCAGTGTGACCACATGAGGCACATGGACCTGAGTTACTGGCTTCACCACCCGTTGGGCGAGAGGGCAACCCCTCTTCTGGAGGAGTTATTCCCTGTGTTTGTCCCCTGCAGTTCCCTTACCCTGGCCCATAGAGCTGAGGTGGGCTGGCCATGCCATCTGTCCATGTTTTCCCCATGTTCACACAGTGTTCTCCAAAGTGAACCCCTGTGTGTACCCTGTCTGCTCTGGGCTGGTCTCCTGCAGGGAGGAGGAGGAGCACGGCGGCGTGTGTTCCTGACAGCTGAGACTTGCACCCATTCTGAAGGTGAAGAGCAGTCATCCTCTGCCTTCTGCAGTTCAGAGAAAGAAGCTTTCAGCTCGTTCACTTCTTGGGTGAGGGTCTCTACAGTGGCAATTAAGGTTTTCCTCTACAAACTGTCTTCAAACTGTCTCAGGTCATTCACAAACTCCCTGATTGTGGGAAGGTTGTTGGGGTCTCTGCCCAGCAGCAGTGCTCCCAGTGTAGGGGCATATGTGGAAGGGGCACACTGGGTCAGTTTCTTTAAGAGGGCTGGCTTCATGCGGACATCATCAGGGTCCGAGGGCATCTGGCTGTCTCCATAGATTATCTCCTGTACAGCCATTTGCCTCAGGTATGAGATACCCTGTTCCATATCTGTCCATTTAAGGGGATGGAAAATGATGTCATCCTTGGTGGGATATCTGTATCTCACGGCTATGAGAAGCCTGGCCCAAAGTGAGTGGGTACCATCCAGTCTTCCCAGCTCTTTATCTACACCCCCATCCCTCGACAAGGATCCCAGCTGCTTTGCCTCCCTCTGATCTAGGTCCATGGTTTCTGCTCCTGCATCCCAACATTTCAAAAGCCAGGCTAAAAGGGACTGTCCGTTTGCCCTTGCATACTCCTGCCTCGTGTGCCTGATTTCCTTTCTGGGCGTGGAGCTGATAAGGATAACTCCATTATCAGGTCCATTTCCAGCTGGTTGCTGTTGCTGGGGGGTGCTGTTTCCCGATGAGGTACCTTGCCCTGGATCTGTGTCTGTGGGAGGGTTCGGGTTTCTGGCTGGCCACGTGGTGATGGGGGCAAGGTGAACAGGGCTGGGCTGTGGGGGCAGGGTTCGGGGGGCTGCTCTGGGCGGGACTGGGGGTGGAGTTTGGGGTGGAGCCACACTAGGAGCGGTGCCTGTGCTTGGGGCTGCCTGACCCGTCAGACTGGTCTGACCTGTCTCCCACCCGCCGCAGCTGCAGACAGGGCAGTGAGAGCCACCCCTCCCCCTAAGCATCCTAATGGTGGCGCCCATACGAGGTCTCCACATGTTCCAGCTCAGAGCTACAAAGTAAATTCCCAAAACCACATTTAAACACAGTGAAATAACTGCTATCCAGTACCATTTCTCCCCCAAAATATCTGGAGCTTCTGTGTCCCAACACATATACTCAGATTGATTCCATGTTCCAGAAACATTTCTAAACACAGTTAGTTTACTGACAGAATTCAGGAAATAGGCATAGACTCAGACAGGCAAATGCTTAGAATATTCCCAGACCATATCAATGACAATCCAGAAGACATGGTAACTTATAAACTTTAACACCCAGGACCAAAACAGCCATCCAAAAGCTTGAATGATTAAGACTCTCAGAATATCCATTTTTAAACTTCCAAATCTTCTCTGAAAGAATTCTTTCTACTTAGCCCCACGTTGAGATGCCAAATAAATTGTCTTGGGTTCAAATGCAAGTTCCCAGAGACTCTAATAAATTTAATAGACCAAATGACAATTTATAGAATTTATAGAGTGCTCTCCCCTCTTCCTCCTCCTTTCTCAAAAAAAAGGTAGGGATTAGATATAGGGAGAGAGAGGTAAGCACACCCAAATAAATCAATCTCACTCGATTTGGAAGTTAAAAGGAAAAGTTTAACAATAACTTAGAAGAGGTATTGGAGGTAGGGAAGTTTACAAAGGATAAGGAAGGGAAAACAGCAAAATACAAAAAAAGGGATGGATACAACCCGAGCAATGTGATGGTGTCTCTGCCTCGTGGCTGCCACGTGGTGTGCTGGTATGCAGTGTGTGTGTGTGTGTGTCGAGAGGGAGAGAAGTAAAGAGAGAGAGACAGGAAGCTCCTCTCTCTTTTATACCACAGGAAGTGGGGGGCGTGGGCTAACCATCACCTGGAGTGTGGCCCACTCCTGGGGAGGGGCCAAGACCCCTATGGTCAGGTTCAGGGTTACTCCCCCAGGAGTGTTGACCCTATACATACTACTACAATTCTAACACAAAATATTTTGCTTAATTTTTCTCTCTGTGCTTTAACTAGAACTTGTTCTACTCAGAATAGTGAATTACTGTCTGCATTATTTCAGGAGATACTTATCCACATTCACATACTAATCTAATGAATAGATATTTAAGCCAAAGCAAGTTACTCTACTAGCACTTTGCAGTTAAAAGAGAGGAAAAGGTACCTCCAGAGTGTGATTCATTTGATCCTAAAAGAAGCAGTCAAAATAGATTAGATGAATTTTTGTAAGATTATTATTTACCCAAGGCCTTTAAAGGGCAAAGCAATATTGATTTTCTGAAGTACTGAGCATCAGTAAAAAAGCAAAGAGGAAATTCTAAAGGTAGATTATGCATACACACACCTATGTGTCCATCCATATACAATTATACTAGACTTGATTAAGGGCACAGAATATTTTCTTTTAGGGAAATAAAACAATAGTATATATATATATATAGTTACACTTAGTCACACACACACATATGTATATATGTGTGACTAAATGTATAAATGTGACATAGCTTTATATATATACACATATATATATTCATATAAAGCTATATACATTAATATATGTACAACTGTACTAGTTTGAGATGGTAGTGTTTTAGTATGTGTGTATATATATTTGCACACTATATCAAATATTTGCCAAATAATACAGTTTGATGTACCTTAGCAATAACTAATCCCAAATGCAACACTTGAGGATAAAGTATTTAGTAACAGCATTAATTAGGTCTATAGATTGCCAAAACCTCACAGATATACTATTTCTTCAAACAAGAGCATGCTGTGCTCATTATATAATGGCAAGCATATAAAGTAAGTTCCTATAGCTATATACATATTTCCTTTTTTGCTGGATTCACACTGTGTAACGTCAGTGATTTCTACTTATTTTAATTAATGTACATGAGGTTAGAATCCAGGCAGTAGTTAAGTGCAGTTGTTTAGATAAAGTGTTATACTTTTCTGAGGTAAGTAAATAAAGTTAGTAAATAGAAGTTCTCTAAATCCAGAGTTATAAACACTTCAAAATATGTCTTTGACCAAAGTTTTCCTCATTGCTTAATAAGCTGAGATAATGAATGAATTACAGTTAGTAGTAACACATAAGTTTTTCAGTTTTAATTAAAAGAAAAATTCTTGTGTTGTCTCTCATTGAACTAAACAGTACCATGCTAACTGAGAGCACTTAAATTTCTTGGGTCTGAGAGAACCAGTTCAAGAGCTCCCCACAGCATATTGATCTAAAACTAACTGTAATTTAGCCAGAATGCAAATTATATTAATGTGTATGTGTGTTTGATTATTAGAGTAAAATAAAGATTAATAATTTTAATTCCTTTTCCCTTTTAGCTATGTTCTTAAAATATGAGCTATTTCATCTGGGTAACAGGTTAGAAGGATAGCCTTTCCTGTGTGACATGAAATATGCAGTATGTTGTTACAAAATGCTACTCTTATAATGGCTTTACTACAGTTATACAATATTTGGCCCATACTGAAGCACTTTTTTTCCTCCCCATGTTGTCAGTCTTCAAATACAGACTTTTGCTTATATAAATTTATAAGATTTCTACATCCAAGAAAGTAATTTCTGACATTTTTAAAGTCACTGGAGACAATAGACTCTTTTATGGTGTAACTTGTCTGATAGGTCAATGCATTTAGATGATATATTAATTTCGTTCTAAAGTGCCTTCCTGTTACCATTGACTATAAAGGAAGTTTAGTTGATCTGTTTAGACACAGTAGCCTGTATTTTTGGCTCTACATTTAGTCAGATGAATCCAATTCAAAATGTCCCTTTTCCATCAACAGAGTCAGTCCCAAATACCAAGTCCTGGAAGAGGAATACTAAGGTATTTGCTGAGAACAGTGATTCCAGTGATTCTAGTACCCACATGTCATTCTTTGCACTGCCCATCAAGTCTTGACAAACAGCATAGTTTAGAACTTCAGCCTTTGTGACTAGCAAGCAGTGAGTTCTCCAGGTGCTTTTCCTAGACAGTGCATACCTCATTATAGACTATAAACCAATGTCACATGCGGATGGCATAAATGGAAAAATCAAATAACAATCAAAAATCAGTAATTTTGTAAGATAATATTTCAAAAGAGTTGTTATGAAATATCAGTTCATTGGAAAATAAGAAATAAATGTTGATTAAAATAGGATAAAATGGTAAAATAATCAATGAATTGTGGAGTACTTTCTGAACTGCAGAATATCTTTAATCTCAAGTTTTCCAGATGCTTGAGCATCTAATTTTACACGAATAATTTCCATGTAAATGCTACACAATCTTAAACATAACATACACTGGCATGGTCCTTAAGACATATTTGGGTAATTATAGGTCACAATAGGAGAGATATTTAAGGAATTACTTTGCAGTGCAAACACCATTGCTCTGTCTAACATATCTAATCTATTGCAGTGTAAAGTGGATAAATTATAAAATGCAAGATTAAATGGTTCTGAGTGGTTATTTCTGCTTGAAATAGACTAAGAGCAAGCATGTACTCTGTTAGTTTTGATGGAATGAATAGAGGTTAAAAATTTTTAAAATTTAAAAAGATTCTGTGAGATCTAGGTATAAAACAGATTGATTTTTAATACTTGAATGGTTTCAATTAATTTTCAATGCATCAGCAAATGGAAAAAAAAACCTCAATGAAAGCCACTTCTTTGGTTAGCTGTGCATAATACACAATAAATGTATGTCTCAATAGACAAGACAGTTTTTCCATACAGAGCATGCCATTACCTTTCCTATGTTTTGAACCTCCTATGGCATAATCTGCACATAATTACAGTGGTGAAACACTTCAACCTTGCAACATCATTCCCAATACCTCAATTGTAAATATATTTCTGTATAAAAGATATGCATAATTTTATCCTTCAACAAAATGAGCTGTTTCTTTGACTAATAAGAATTAGTTTTTGTTAGTGAGTAATGCAGAAACTTCAGCATGTTCCTCTCACTTCAGCAGTCTGAACTAGCTGGAAAAAAAATCAGAAAAAGAAGTGCATGCTGAGGTGTCTTGTGATGGTATCACAGTGACTGCTTAAATATTTTATGTCTTTTCCACGGTCAACATTGTACAGAGAAACTCAGTAGTGTCAGGACGATTCTGTTATGAACAGATCAAAGATGAATTCTCACAATCTAGGTATTGTTGTCCCATTATTTCTAGATCAACATACAAAGTATATTTATTTGGTGATGGATCTCACCTGTTACTGTTGTGGAGGCAGGGAATTAATGTGGCCAAGCCAGGAATTTTTATAGAAAAATAGAGTTATTTTATTTTCCTGAAAACCCAGCCCCAAAACTATATACAGAAATTAATTTAATTACCAGATTCAGTTCGTTTGAGAAAATCTACAGAATGCCATAGATAATCTGACTGTTTTGGAAGTCAGAAGTTGGAAAAGGCTTGAGCTATTAATGAATAGCGTTTCCTATTTAATAATAAAGATAAGCCAAAATAACTCACGGTCATGCTGACTTGGTCCAGCAATATTTATTTATACCCTTTCTAGGCATGAAGACCAATATTTATACCCTTTCTAGGCATGAAGACCACAGCCAATTACATCCTAGTTCCAGCGCAGGCACTGCACAGGGCACCCCTCATGCTGGAAGGGCACCTTGCTCTCTCTCCCCCTTCACGCCTGCAGGGCAAGGTGGGGGGGTGGGGGGATGGGGTGGGAAACAGGTGCCTTTTCCTCTCCCATTCAAGCCACAGAGGGAGAGGAATTTAGGGGTATACAGGACACCAGGACAGTTACATTATCAGATTTTTCTACAAAGAATATTATTCCTCAGCAAAATTACAAAATTGGGTTTTCTTTTAACACCTAATTGTTCCTTTGTTTTTCAATGTGTGATGTAATACAGATACACATATACAACAAGTATATGTATGTGTATATGTATGTGCATGTATTTAAGGACTTTTTTTTCCAGATGCAGGAACACACACTGAAAACATGAGAGCAAACATTTCTTAAATTCTGTGTTTTAAACCCAAAGATAGGTTTGATTTTACTAATTTAGATAACCTTAGTCCTAAATTCAAAATCTAAATATATTCAACATGCTTATTCACTCCTTCCATCATCTCAGTAATTCTTTCTTATGAATTGATATAGGTCCACTTAACCTAGCTGATGTCACATGCAAAACTGAGGTAGGGAAGAAGGGACAGGCTAGGTCATTTGCTTTCCATTGCTAATGTGTCATTCTAGTTCTAGAAAGTCTGGTAATTAGAAAGATTTCTCAGACTCTTTTTTTTTCCAAGTTAAATAGGTGCATTCGCATGTACAAGAAGACAAGAGGAACAGGCAAATAGAGAAGTGTTGCAGAAATCTGTTTAGCTTGCCACGGGAAATGTGATTCAGGCCTCACAGATCAATGCGTCAAGGTGATGCCACATGGACTCCCGATGATTCAATGTCATTATGCCAGAGTCCTTTATTGATCATTTTGGCTCTCAATATACACCCTCAGGGCATAAAGCACACGCCTACACGTTAGCATAATTAGTCAAGGGCAACCCACTCCATCAGCATAAACCACACCTTGTTTTCCTCATTAACAAGGTGTCCATTAGCTATCCTTTCTGCGATAAGGTAGCCAGCAGCTGGTGGGAACCAAGGTCAGCATCTGCCTGTTATTATCCTTCTTCACTTCGCATTCCCACAGAGAAGGACTATACTGTGGTTTATATTATTTCTTTATATTCTTTCAACCTTCTGAATTGCTGTTACATGCACACAGAAGCTTTCAAAATGTCTGTTTCTGCTGTCACCAGTGAAACCAACAAGGTTTTGGTTACTGCAGGTTTTGTTTCATCATACAGAGGTTCTGTGTGGATCCTCAAATGGCTATACAGTTTTTCCACCTTACTGCATTGCCTGTGAGCATTCTCACTGCTGCATTGCTAATTGTTGCAAAATTTGCTGGAATCCAATAGTTGTTTTTTTTTTTTTTTTTTTTCTCTGATCCTCTGTCTGTTTTTGCGCAATTACTTAGGCTTGAATATTGATCATTGTCACTTGCAGTCCTTAGAGTCATCGTGATGAATGCTGGCCTAATTAATTATTTAAATATATTGTAATAGCTATATGGGCAAGCAAAGCAGAGACTGATTCCAAAGATATGAAATTGAGCAGGAACCTAAATCTGCAACACAGTCATTAAGTGCAGACTGCCACAAAGAACACTGGAGTTTTTTGTGCTAGCCACAAACCTGAATATGTACAGCCTCTAGTCTTTTACAGAAGGCTTCACGTGATCTTGCAAAACTCATTATCTCAACCAAGGGTTTTTTTAATATTCCTTTCCCTCCCATCTGTATTGGAGAAGAGAGGGTGTGCTAAACCAGCACAATGCTCTAGAAAATAAATTATATTATTTTCACAATATCATTATTCAATTAGTAAACTGATCCCTTATGAACTATTAAAACAGAATTTTTAGTTAAGACTTTATAAAATGTTTGCTTTAGAATACATTTTATGTTGTCTACCATGTTCCAATGGACTGCCTGTTCTTCCTTTCAGGAATTTATTTAATTTATTTGGTAATAAAGTTGGTTTCGTTTTTGTTAAAGTTTATCTTCAGTACTTGATGCTTAGGGTACCTCTTGCAGTAAGAGAAAACGGTCTCTACTCTCGTTAAATATATGCAAAAATTTCACACTCCTGGGAAATGAAAAATATATATTGATATTTTACATTGTGCTATTCATAGAGTTGATGTGTGAAATAATCACATAATGTGTTTCTACTTAGTCTTTCTGGCATCTCCAGAATCTGCTGAAATTTCAGTTCATTGTTAAGTGTCATACTGAAGTAAAATTTTATTGTACTAGGAGTTTGTTAAAAAAGATTAGGGACATGCATTATGAACCAACATGCATATTACAGACAGTGTGAATTAGGTTTGTTCCTTCCTGAAAATCTAAAATTTATTTTCATGCTTAGCTATAAATTTTCAATCTAAAATGTAAGAAAGTTGTATACCCTGAATGCCCCCGAGAAACAGTAAAGTGAAGTTTATGTGCATCAGTCAAGTTGCTGGCTTTAGATGGAAAAAAGAGATTTCAGTAATCATAAAATTTCACAAATGGTGGTTTAGGGAATGCATGCATACATACTTCTGCATCTGAATACAGGAATTTTTATTTTAAGAATCTTACACAGGTCTATAAGACACATGACTGGACAATAAAAATGGACAATCAAATTTTAAGTTTCATAAATTATTTGAATTTAGATATAAAAATGAAAGAAATAAACAGACAAATAAAACTCTGTGAAACAGTTTTAGAAGTGGCTTTTAGTAACAGTAGGATCAACAAATGACAACACCTGTAAGTAGTAGCTTGAGCAGTGTGCTAGTTTGAAGCAAGCTGGAATGTTTTGGTAACAGAACTAGATAACGGGCAGTGAAATGAAAAACAATTGATGTCAACTTCTCTCACAGTTACGCTGAGAACTCTGGGAAGAAGAAGAAAACATTCTCCATTTTGTTTCTCACTCTTGCTTTTGCCTTAGACCTGGTCACATCTCATTAACCCTGCTCCTACTAACCTTGCTCCCTAACCTCTTGGCTGCACCTCTATTCTTCCTGAGAACTGGGGTAAGGTTGAGAGGGGCCGGGGGGAGGTGTTGGGGTGGTTTGAGAGCCCCTCCTGGGGACTCAGGTTTCTGGGAGGGGAGTTGTGCTTTTTGTATTGTTTATCCATTGTATATTTCTGTATATAATTGTATATAACTGTATATATTGTAAATAGCTGCTTGTAAATTCTGCTAGCTGTAAATAAATTGCTTCATCTATATTCCCAGGGTCCGTCTGAGTTAGCTGGGGCAAATACAAAAGTGTGGGGGGGCGGGGTAACCCCCAAACCATCACATTTTTTATTGGCTTTCCCAACGTGGGGCTAGTTATTTGAGTGAGTGGAAATTAGCTCTGGGAATTAAGATGAAGCTAATCAAGCAGCTATTGTATTTGGTTGGTGCATTGCTCTGGTCTGGTTTTGTTTTCTTGGCATTTAGTTGGTTAAAAGGTCAAATTGTTGCTTATTTCATTGATCTGGCTTATAAGAAGGCTAAAGTTAAGCTTTCAAACATGTTCTGGAGCTGGGGTGATTTTATTCTTGGTTATGCTGGCTTTAATATCTCTGAGAATATTACCAAGGACATTACAGGAGCTCTGGTTAATAATGTGAGAATCAATCAAGAGTCTGCTTTATCTACTGCTCTCATGAGGGTCATCCAGCCCCAAACTGAAATGCCAAATCCCTGCAAGGATTGCTACTCGAAACAGAGCATGGCAGGGTTGCTGGGCATTATACTGGCTCTTGTAGTTTTAAATTTCATATTAATTTTGGCATTATTGGTGAAAAATTCAAAACCAGCTTCTGTAAGAGCTAGGAAAAATTCTGTGTCTCAGAAGCAGTCTCTTTCACAGCAAAACAAGGGAACACAGTTGTCGGCTTCCCCCTTGCCAGCCTCTGCCCCTCCTTCTCCAAGTGCTGGGAACACAGCCAGTGTTCCCGCCACTAACGTAAACAATGATAGCAAAAACAAAAATAATGGTCAGAGTTTAGCAGGAGCCTCAGGAGCACAGACAGGTACCCAAAATCAGAATGTTCCTAGCAAAAATGAAAACAAGTCAGGGTTGGCAGGCATCCCAGCAGGACAGGCAAATAATCCCACTAATGCTAATGCTAATGCTGGTAACGCTAGCCCAGTCAGTCCAAATCCTAATGACACCAGCTCAGCCAATTTGAACCCCCAGCCAGCAGACCAGAACCAAAATCCTCCTGTTAAAAGCAAGGCAGATTTGAATTCAAATGCTCCAAGTCAGACCCCTAAGGATTCAAACCCTCCAAGTCAGACTCCTAAAAATTCAAATCCTCCAGCAGACACATCCAAGTCTGTTGCTGCTCAGGCCTTTCTGGCACCTGCTAAGGCAAAAGCTAAGACAAAGAGTGGTTCGCAGGAGGATGTAAGAGATGGGACCTCTGGTGATCAGCAGCAAGGAGAGGAGGAGGAGGAGGCAGTTAGTCTGCGAGACCTTGTAGATGTGCTGAGACAACAATACTCAAGTGAGAGGAGTGCTGTGAGGTTAGCTGCCAGGAGAGAGGATGGTTCCAATGAGTTTAGGAATGCTATGAGGAAGATTGTGTTAGGCCCGGCACCACCAGATCAACAGGAAGAGGAGGATGAAGATGACATCCAAGGCTCCAAGGATCCACTCAGAGAGGTCAGGGAAGTTAGGAAGGAATACACAAGGGAATCAGGTGAGCCAATCCTAAGCTGGCTAGTGAGATGCCGTGGCATTGGTGCTAATGCTCTGCAGGTAGGAGACAAGTCTGCCAAGCAGCTGGGACCACTCACTAAGGAGAGTGGAGTGGACAAACACCTGGCAAGTCCTCTTGGTAGGGTTAGCTTGTGGACACGCCTTCTGTTGGCTGTGGCTATGAGATATCCTTCCCGAGATGATTTGCCATGGGCTGCCAAGAAGTGGAACACCGTTGAGCAGGGAATTAAGCTTCTGAAGGAGTTTGCTGTGAAGGAAGTGCTTTATGGAGATCATGGCACTCATGAGCCTGACGATATTCCTTTGGGAACAGGTCTCATGAAGAAGCTGATTAAGCTTGCTCCTTCATCCTATGCTAACATCTTGGCCAGCAAATTCCTAGCAAGGAGTGATAATGGAAGATCTTTCACTGTTGGTGAATTCACTGATCAGCTCAGGCAGATAGAGGACAGCTTGTCACATTCTGGTATAATCTGTGCCATAAAAACTATGACTTCTGAAATAAAGGGCATGAAAGATGGTTTTGAGAATACCATGAAAGAACTGAAGGAGGATCTCAAAAATCTGGTAAAAGATACCATTCCTGCATCATCTGAATGGGTGAATGTTTCTGCAATCAGGAACAGACGCCCACCTCCTGCAAGGCAATTCCAGCCCAGGAGGAGACAAATTCCACCCAGACAGCAGCAATCACGTGCGTCACTGTGGATACTTCTGCGTGACACATACGGGGAGAACATGAACAAATGGGATGGTAAACCTACTTCAGCTCTTTCAAAGAGAGTCAGGGAACTGCAGAGTGGCAGAAACAGAGGCAGTAATGCCAGGAAAGTAGCTGTCACTTCTTCAGCTCCTGAGAGCAACTGCAATTGTTCCAACAGTTGCAGTTCCTCTCACAACAACACCAATCACTGTGTACACCCCACATGCCATGTTCAGCATTAGGGGTGCCCTGCCTCCAGCCAGGAGGAGGAAAGGGATAGTGGAGAGAACCGAATCTATTGGAATGTATTCATTAGGTGGCCTGGCAGTTCAAGAGTTCGGAAATACAGGGCTTTAGTTGACACAGGTGCTCAGTGTACTTTATTGCCATCTAATTGCAAAGGGACAGAGTCCATTTCTATCTTTGGAATCACAGGTGGATCTCAAGAGTTAACTAAGATACAGGCTGAGATCAGTTTAACTGGTAAAGAGTGGAAGACACATACTATTGTAACTGGTCCTGATGCGCCTTGCATTTTGGGAATTGACTTTTTGAGACAAGGTTGTTTCAAAGATCCTAAGGGTCATAAATGGGCTTTTGGAATAGCATCTGTAGAGATTGAGGATGATAAATTGAAATTGTCTATTAGACCTGAACTTTCTGATGAATCTGCAGTTGTGGGACATCATGACATAGAGGACCTGGAAGTGCCAATTGCAACTCAAACTGTTCATCATAGGCAGTACAGAACTAACCGTGACTCTTTGTTGCCCATTCATCAGCTGATTCGTCAACTGGAGAGTCAGGCTGTCATCGAGAAAGCTCATTCACCTTTCAACAGTCCCATCTGGCCTGTGCGTAAACCTACGGGCGACTGGAGACTCACAGTAGACTTTCGTGCCCTCAACGAGGTGACACCACCCATGAGTGCAGCTGTGCCGGACATGCTGGAACTCCAGTACGAGCTGGAATCGAAGGAGGCTAAATGGTATGCAACCATAGACATTGCTAATGCTTTCTTCTCTATTCCCATAGCAAAGGAGTGCAGGCCTCAGTTTGCATTCACCTGGAGAGGAATCCAGTACCAGTTCAACCGTTTGCCTCAGGGGTGGAAACACAGCTCAACCATCTGTCACTCAGTCATCCACAATGCACTGGAGAAAGGTAAAGCTCCAGAGCACATCCAGTACATCGACGACATCATTGTGTGGGGCCAAACTGCTAAGGAAGTCTTCGAGAAAGGTAACAAAATCATTGACATTCTGTTGCAAGCAGGTTTTGCCATTAAGAGAGACAAGGTCAAAGGACCTGCCAAAGAAATTCAGTTTCTGGGAGTGCGGTGGCAGGATGGTCGCCGTTACATTCCTCAGGATGTGATTGACAAGGTCTCTACCATGGCA
This sequence comes from Pogoniulus pusillus, assembly GCF_015220805.1. Lineage (NCBI taxonomy): Eukaryota > Metazoa > Chordata > Aves > Piciformes > Lybiidae > Pogoniulus > Pogoniulus pusillus. The sequence goes on along the minus strand of NC_087267.1, from coordinate 24,410,624 downwards.
GTTCCCACCAGTAAGAAGGACACACTTTCTTTTCTTGGTGTGGTGGGATTTTGGAGACTACACATTCCTGGTTTCAGTCAGATTGTCAAACCTCTGCATGATGTGACTCGTAAGAGAAACAATTTCGAGTGGGGACCTGAACAACAAGCAGCCTTTGATCAAATCAAACGAGAAGTAGTCCATGCAGTGGGCTTGGGACCTGTGCGATCTGGTCCGGACATTAAAAACATTCTGTACACGGCTGCCAGTGACAATGGTCCAACTTGGAGTCTTTGGCAGAGAGCTCCAAATGAGACACGTGGTCGTCCACTTGGTTTCTGGGGACGTTGTTACAGAGGTTCAGAGACAAATTACACTGCAACTGAGAAAGAGATTCTAGCAGCCTATGAGGGAGTGAAAGCAGCTTCTGAAGTGATTGGAACTGAGTCACAATTGCTTTTAGCTCCTAGACTGCCAGTTCTTAACTGGATGTTCAAAGGCAAAGGTTCATCACCACATCATGCCACAGATGCAACCTGGTCTAAATGGATGGCTTTGATAACCCAACGAGCACGAATGGGTAATCTTGACCGACCTGGTCTGGTGGAGGTGATCACCAACTGGCCGGAAGGCACAGACTGTTCCAAACCTCCAGAGGAGAAAATAACTCGTGCTGAGGAAGCTCCTCCCTATGGTGATCTCTCTGATCAGGAAAAGAACTATGCTTTGTTCACAGATGGTTCCTGTCGTCTTGTTGGGAACAAGCGAAGATGGAAGTCAGCGGTTTGGAGTCCAACCAGGAGAGTTACCGAAACAAAAGATGGAGAAGGAGAATCCAGTCAGTTCGCTGAGGTAAAAGCTGTTCAACTTGCTCTTGATGTGGCTGAACGTGAGAATTGGCCTATCCTTTACCTCTACACCGACTCGTGGATGGTAGCCAATGCTCTATGGGGTTGGCTAAAGGACTGGAAGAAGAATGGTTGGCAGAGGAAAGGAAAGCCTATTTGGTGTGCTGATCTATGGCAGGACATTGATGCACGGCTGGAGAAAATTCCAGTGAAGGTGCGGCACGTAGATGCACACATGCCTAAGAGCAGAGCCACTGAGGAACATCAACATAACCAGAAGGCAGATCAAGCTGCTAAGATTGCTCAAGCTGATACCAACTCTGAACTTGACATTGACCTTGATTGGAAACACCGAGGTGAGCTGTTCTTAGCTCGGTGGGCCCATGACTCATCTGGACATCAAGGCAGAGATGGAACATACCGATGGGCTCGTGATAGGTCAATTGACTTGTCCATGGACGCTATCACCCAAGTCATCTATGACTGTGACATTTGTGCTGCTATTAAGCAGGCTAAGCGAATCAAGCCCTTATGGTATGGTGAGAGATGGTCAAAGTACAAGTATGGTGAAGCCTGGCAGATTGACTACATCACTTTACCTAGATCTCGTTCTGGCAAGCAGTATGTGTTGACGATGGTAGAAGCCAGCACTGGATGGTTGGAAACCTATCCAGTTCCACATGCTACTGCACGTAACACTATTGTTGGTTTGGAGAGACAGATCTTGTGGAGACATGGAACTCCAGAAAGAATTGAGTCAGACAATGGTACTCATTTCAAGAACAATCTTGTGAAAAACTGGGCCAAAGAGCATGGTATTGAATGGATTTATCACATACCCTACTATGCACCAGCTTCAGGGAAGATTGAACGCTACAACGGTTTGCTGAAAACCACCCTAAAAGCCATGGGGGGTGGAACTCTAAAAAACTGGGACAAACATTTAGCACAAGCTACCTGGTTGGTAAATAGTAGAGGTTCAGTAAACAGAGCAGGACCTGCACAATCAGATTTGGTCCAAACAGTAGACGGTGATAAAGTTCCTGTTGTACGTGAGAAGAATCTGTTAGGGAAAACTGTTTGGGTATTTTCTCCTTCGGGCGAAGGGAAACCTGTCCGAGGGGTGGTTTCTGCTGAAGGTCCTGGTCATACATACTGGGTAATGCAGGAGAATGGTGAAATCCAGTGTATTCCACAGAGAAATTTAACCTTAGCTGAGAGAGTTTAAATTCAAGCTGTTAGGAGTTTTCTGTTCTAGGTAACATCGGCGCCCAACACTGAGAGAATCTACAATAGAATCTACAGTACGTGAGCACGAACCCAACATCACCTGGGAGTCCCTGTTCTGAGCTTTTGAATCACCTACATCTGATTGAAGTGTGATCTGAATTTGTATATATTATTTTAGTGTAAATATTGGTTTAGATTAGATTGGATAATTCTCAGCGATGCTCTGAGCGAAGTAGACAGGGGTGGATTGTGCTAGTTTGAAGCAAGCTGGAATGTTTTGGTAACAGAACTAGATAACGGGCAGTGAAATGAAAAACAATTGATGTCAACTTCTCTCACAGTTACGCTGAGAACTCTGGGAAGAAGAAGAAAACATTCTCCATTTTGTTTCTCACTCTTGCTTTTGCCTTAGACCTGGTCACATCTCATTAACCCTGCTCCTACTAACCTTGCTCCCTAACCTCTTGGCTGCACCTCTATTCTTCCTGAGAACTGGGGTAAGGTTGAGAGGGGCCGGGGGGAGGTGTTGGGGTGGTTTGAGAGCCCCTCCTGGGGACTCAGGTTTCTGGGAGGGGAGTTGTGCTTTTTGTATTGTTTATCCATTGTATATTTCTGTATATAATTGTATATAACTGTATATATTGTAAATAGCTGCTTGTAAATTCTGCTAGCTGTAAATAAATTGCTTCATCTATATTCCCAGGGTCCGTCTGAGTTAGCTGGGGCAAATACAAAAGTGTGGGGGGGCGGGGTAACCCCCAAACCATCACAAGCAGTCACATCTGAAAGAATCATGAAGTTTCTTCAGGTTTAAGATGCTCAACAAGTATTTGGTCTTTGCACTGGGAAAGAGAAGAAAATCCTGAATATGGAAGAAAAAGTTGTTACAAATGGGAAATTAATTAATGTGACATTATATTTTTTCCAACATTAATATTGTTTATTGATTTTGATATTCAGAACTCTTGCTACCCCCAACCACTAATTTTAACAATATTCAGGGTCTTGCACAGTCATGAAAACATTTTACATATAATAACCAGATCTAGTAATAACTAGCAAAATATATATGACCATTAATTGAACTGGAAGAGAAGATTCCTGTGGTCCGATGCCACTTGTGGTCAATATACTACTTGCCCACTAGATGAACGCAAGGAGCTCTTTCTGCTTATGGCAGAAGGCAAAGGAAAATTACAAAAAGGCTTTAAGTATTTACTCACAAAACTATCACCACCCGACTCACGGGGCCAGCCACAGTCCCAGACAGTGCCCAAACACTTTCAGGGAATTCTGTCTTGTCAGCCACTGAGACTTGGTTCTTCCCAGGCTTCTGGGGAAAGCGGGCAGACAATCTCTGACCTTGTCTCCTGGCTCCTCTGGACAATCTGTGGACTCTCGAGAACTGCTGAACCTTTGCTATAGCATTCCAAATGTGTTGTTTTATTTGGCACCAATATTCTTGTGAACTGTCTGAAATCTATTATATAGGTGTAGAATATTTATTTTGAATACTGTTAACAGTGACCAGAGATGAAAAATCTCAGTGCCTTTCTACGTTGAAAAGGTAAATAACATGGATAAACCAATTTATCATTATGTTTGTCATTATGATACATTCTTTGTTTAAAAATAAAAGAAAAAAGGCAAGAGAAACATTAAATCTCCTTTATTGAAAAACATTACAATGATATGACAATTAAAAAATCAGAACAGCACTGGTAAGCTTCAATTCTTTACAGCTAGTTCTTCAAGTTACAGTACATTTGATTTACAAATATATATACTTTATAAGAGCTTTAGATAAAGAAGATAAAATTAGGTGTTAGAGTATTTCAACTTTATTTTTTCAATATTAGATTTATCTGTGGAAATACCAACATTTTAGTGATGTAGTCCTTAGGTGAGTTACTTCATTATGTATTGTATTACTCTCACTCCATTCCAAAATAATGTTGAGAACAGACAAGTACCTGAAAAATAAGTGCACAAGCAACCAAAAATATTCTTCATTTCAGAAGTGCAGCTGAGCAATCTAACAAAGCCAAGATTTCATTTGTCATGCATGAAGGAATATTTCAATTACTTTCGTATGGATTCTTGTTTGCCAGATGCATAAAATTGTATGTTTCCCAAGAACATTTGTTTTCCTTACTTCCCAAACTTAGACTCTAATTCAGAGTGTTTTGGAAATTGTTTGGAAATTTGGAAACTGACTACAAACTACAAATCTATTAAAATCAATGTGTTTGTAGGAGACAGTTCAATTTTGACAAAGTTCTGACAGAAAAGATGCATCTTTCCAATGGTCATCTGCAATGCTAACTCACCCACCTGTCTTTTATGAAGGCCCTTGCTGGACTTCTGGGCTCACAACTTTTCAGTAGTCCACCTGGAAGACTGTTGAGAAACCTGGCTCCAAGGCTATTCTGCCTTGCCAGAGCTCCAAGGCTCTTGGCTTGATTTCAGTTTACAGAATGGAGAGTTGAGAAGCCCACCAAACTTGCATTTCCATCTCCAGGAGCCCAGCTGGCTGCTCTGCAGACCAAGCCTTTACAGCCTGTGATCTGGATCTCCCCTTTGAGGTACAGATACGGATACTTTATAACTCTTGAGAAGCATAGCATCCTCAATTAGTGAAGCTTTCTTACAGTTGAATCATCTAGTTTTCCAATTCAAGCTGAAAAATTCAAAGACATTTATTATTAACATAAACCTGAGATCTGTGAAATAGGATTACTTTTGTGCCCTCTTCTCCAATAATGATGAAAAGTATGTTTTTGAAGCTTTTACTTTGCAAAATATAGTTACTTGCCAGACATATCTGCAAATAAAATGTTAGAATAGGGGTCAAGAGAATAAAATAATTGGTTGAGTTTACAGGCTGCCAGTACTGCTTATCACTGAACACTCCATTTCACTTGTAGTTACAATTTTGGTATAAAAAAAGTTCTATAACAGTAGTTAGACTCACTTGAAACAATTTTAATGGTCCTTACCACGTCAGGCAGCTGGTATTGCTGAACAGATATCCATGGGTTTTGTCTGAGAGTTTATATAATGTAAAGATAAGTTTGTGAGGATGAATGAAATCAGTCAAGAATGGGAAAATGTTATGGAACTAACAATTAAGAAGAGAAAAGAAGCAAGAAAATTAGTCAAGAAACATTAGGTCCTGAAATAATTAGACAGCTATGGCCAAAATCACTAACACCTCAGCGATGTGGCATGGAACTGTGTTTTTAACGTTATACTGTTAAAGAGTTTCAAAATTTTGATAGATTACATGTCCTGTCTGAATGGTGGTTGTATACTGGACACAATGAAATATATTTGTCTTGATATACTATTTTCAGCTATGTTTCGTTAAAAAAATCCAAGAATATTTACTGGATTTCTGATTTTACTGATTTTTCTCCAGGAATAGTTTAATGTATTTACATGAAAAATTAAAATGTTCTCATGTTAAATGACTGTTTTTTGAATGAATGGATGAATGAATGATCAAAGTTATGGACTGATTAAATCATATGAGTTTCTATCTCTGCATCTGAACTTTAATTGTTTTGCCTCATGGGTAAAACAGGCAATATGGAAGTTTTCTACTTCACAGCTTAGGTCACATTTTCTTCCCATTACATTTTGGAGAGTCATACTACAAACTTTTGCTTAGGATGTCTTGCTGGGATCAGACCACTTTTCCTCGTTTGTCAAGGGCTAAAAGAAAACATTTATTTCCCAGGTGTTAGACTTCTCATTTCCCTTTGTTGAACTTTATGAAGTTCCCATACAACCCTCTGGAGTGTAAGCCACCTCCCCTAGCCTTGCATCATCAAAACACTTGTGCAGCATATGCTGTGATCTGTTATCTGGATGATTAACAAAAAAGTGTCAAACAGGACTGAAAAACATACTGAACACCGGGGTACACCAATGCTTATTGTCCTCCACCTTAACTTAGTGACACTGATCACCATACATTCCCAGCTATTTAGCCAGTTTTCATCCTCACTGTCTCTTCATCCAGCCCACATTCCATCAACTTCTCTGTAAGACACCTTGAAGAACTATCTGTGGAATCACTTTTTGCAGTTCAAAGCTCCTATTGCTATGATGAGGTGCTGGGGTCATTTGTTTGCCAGTCATCAAAATGACATTTTCCCCCAGCTGTGCCTTTGTTAAGAATGTTTCAGTGGATGTCACCACAGAACATCAAAGGCATAAAACTGCTTGTTTTCATAGGTATGTAATGCAGTAGTTGTTTCAAGACTTTTTCCAATTAGAGAAACCATACTGTGAAAGCTGCATCTGTGTGTTTAACTAAGAATAATTTGTGCCTTAAAGCTATATAACAGGAGAAGATGACAAGGCGCAGATAATTTCCAAATGCAATTACTGATAAAAAGTCAAAAAGGAAAGAACAGTTCTGTTTTCTCAAGTCATAGATGCATGCGAGTTTTCCTTCTTCCAGCTCACTGCTTTTTCATATAGTACTAACAGTCAGCTCTCATTCTGTTCTACAGCCTACTGTGTTCTTTTACTTAAAAAAAAAAAAACCCTTTACAGTATGATCTCAAATTAGAAGTTACAATGTGATCTCAAATGTACTTCTAAAATAATATATTGGCATATTGGCTGAATAGATTCAGATATATAAGAAAGATTGTGAATTTGTCTAATTTTTTTTTCTGGTTCTGTATGACTTTTATTTCCTGGTAATCTCTCTCTCTCTTTTTTTTCTTTTTTTTCTTTTTTTTTTTTTTTTTGGCATTATAGTTTGAAGTTTTAGGAATGCCTTCTAGCTGGATTATTGTTCTTCATGTAACACTAGTCCATTAAACACACCTCATTCATCTGAATAAGTAATATCAGAATGCAACCAGAGTAAAAATAACATTGAATTCCATCTGCCTTTTCCTTATCTTGATGTAGCAAGACAGTGAGACAGATCTTTTGCCTGGACCACCTCTGGTGCCTGCTGCCTTCTCTGAGAACAGCAGCAATGCTGAAATCTTCACTGCTTGTGTCTTCATTCAAGCCACTTCTTTATTTGTTTCCATCTCTCAATCTTATCAGTGAGCTGTGGTTACAAAGAATGCCTTGATCTGAGAAGTTTCCAGCAAAGTAAGGGTGTTAACTAAATGTATAGCTGACAAAGAGAGAGATCTACTGCACTATATTTGCCAGTACTATATAAGCATCTTGGATACTGTATGGCATTTCAAACAGTTAGACAGATGCATTTAGGTCAAGAGACATAACCACATGCATGAACAAGACAATTAGATTTCATTGTCAATCTGTACTTACCTGCATGAGGTAAGTTGTAATTTGTGAAGACCAAATTAATACAGTCCATGGAGTCTGCGATAGCACTGGGTCAGTCTACTATGGAAACCTGAGTCAATTATCACAGATTTGAGTTGGCTTTTGTCAGTCATCTCATCTACCATGTCTTAGATATCCTAGGGTATCTTCAATGATGTTAGAGAGTTATATTTAACCAATTTAACAAATTAAAGTGCCATTGACTAATTTACTTCTACTGACTATAACAGATGCATAGATATCTGACTCACACAAAGAGTTTTACTTGAAGACATCTAAAGGCAGTACTATAATCAGATTATTTAGGTGCACAGCTGTATGCCTTTGTTAATACTAGTTTTCTTTTCAGTGTATCAGTTATCTGATATGCAGTAGAGGAATTATTCTTTTCCCTGTTACATTGGATTATGTTTACAATAATCAATCATTCATAAATATTTTGCTTTATCAGAAGAAAAGGTATTGTACATATGCAACTAAGATTTTTAACTCTCAACAGTTTTTTCATCACTACATACTATGACTTATTGTTGTGGAAGGTCAAAATAGGTCTAAAACATGTCCTGACTTGTTTTGACTTTTTTCCCTCCTTCTGCTGATGAGGGAAGCAAACACAGGAAAGGAAGACAAAAACTTGGTGTCTTCTTCTCTCCTTCTAAACTTGTAAGCAGGGTACCTGCACCTGTTTATACACTTGTTTGTGTTCTGCCATAAAGAGTAAAAGGAAGTCCTGACTTCACTTAATATGGTCAAGTTTGGCAAACTGCCATTCACATTGGCTAATCTGTGGCCAAGAAACTTTTCCCAGACATTTTCTCCTCTCATGTTTTTGTCTACCATGAGAATAGATAAGGATGAACAGGGAAAGTAAAGATCTCCCATCCTTAATTCATTTTGCAAATTCATCAAGCTCAAATCTCTCTAATTATCTTTACTTATTTTTATACCTCCTGTGTGACCTGTCATTATATTTCCCTTTTAAGTTCATACCGAATATCATACAAAACTCATTCTGAGTATCCAGATGTCTGTCTTTATGACATACGACTCATTTTCATTTTTCCTTTCAACAAAGCATGTGGCTGCATCTTCAAAGACTAGAAGGTAACTTAGTGATCACAGTGCCTGAGCTGCATTCATGTTGCTGAGTGCCGCAGGAGTTAACATATGAATGGGGAATCAAATCATGGAGGCTAACAGAGTAAAATGCAAATTGAAGACTACATTTCATGAGAAATAATTTCACAAGAAAGAAAACGTTTACATGCTCCAAATCTACTCTAACAACTTTGAAGCTATATGTTCTGTTAGATCTGTACCTCTCACAACTTGCATTAGCACTGAGATTTAAGATACTAAAAGCTTGAGGAATCTCCTTTCTAGAAAATCAAATTCCTTATAGCATAACTTTAACATCAAGATTCAAAAAGGGATGATTAAGTGGCATCCTTTTGGAGCACAGGAACACATACATTTTTTGGATCTCTGCCTATAGCTCTATAAAGCTCTTCTGTTGTGCATGACCAGAAAATACCCAGAGAGCAAGATATCTGCAGCTGACTTAATGGTCCTTGACACTCATAAAGTTACAAATAAAATCAGGTCACTGAAAACATCTATGATGAAAGAAAAAAAAATTAAAGAGAGTAACCTGGCTCCCCTAAGAAATTGGAAGTGAGAGGCAAGAGAAGGAAGATAAGAGAGTGTCATATAGTCAGGGAGAACCATAGAACAAAGCAGCAGGGTGCCTTGATAGTGTTTTGCAATGTTTTTACTGTGATGTTGCATCAATACAAAAGTACAATGGTCATGTCAAGGTGAGATGTCATGATTGTTTTGTAGTACTCTGGGACTTTGTTCATTCTCTTCATCATCTCTTCATCTCTTCATTGCAGAATATTATTCAGGTCGGTATTCAAAGGTCCTGATGCCTTCTAATATGCTTTAAAGTTTGGCACTTCCATGTGCTCAGTTATTTTTTAGACCACTTCTGCAAAACTAGTGCTGGAATGAATTACCTTGAACCTTGAGGAAAGAAAGTCATATTATATGAATACTTGCACAAAACAAAAAATAGGCAAGAATTGGAAGAGCAGGACAAAAGTGCTTTAAAATATTTTTTAAAAGTTTTGTGTCAAAGGTAAGCTCTTGATTAGAGACATTCACTAGAAAAAAAAAAAAGAATTGGTAGCATTAATCTTAATGGACTCTCTTAAAATCTCTCATGCTTAGTTTAAATAGAATTCATAGTCCTAACAGAAAAAAAAATATTTTTGTGAAGCTCATGAAGCAAAACCCTGGTGATCAGATTGATTAATGAGAACCATTTATATTTTAGAAACCGAGAAGCATTTTAGCAGTAACATAAAGTGGAACAGGTCTAAGTAATGGGAGAAAACGGGTCTATATACTAAACATAGTAAGAATAACTCAGGCAGAGTATTTCCTGCCAATGACTTAACACATTCTCTCATTTACTATGATGATCTTGACAGGACACAGAAATTAAGTCAAATTCAAGCTAACAGATGTCTCTCAAGAAATGAACTTTTCTATACTTAGCATATCTGTAGTTTAGAGGACAGTAATTTTTGTTCATCATGGAGAAATGTGATACCTAATCCCTTTTCATTGCATGGACACAACAAATAGCACAAGAGGTAAATACCTGTTCTGTCACTAATCAATAAAATTACATATCACTGCTACTCCAGCTTCAAAAAGATAGAAATATTTAGGGTCTCTATTTCTGCAAATTATCCTCTTAAAAAAAACTATTCTTACTTATTTTTGTTTATTTATTTGGGTCTTTTTTTCAGTTTTTTTTTTTCCCTATGTTTGTTTTGTTTTGTTTTTGTTTTGAGTTTTGGGGGGTTTGTTTGGTTTGTGTTTGGTTTGTTTTGTTTTTCTGTTTGGTTGTTTTGGTTTTTTGTGTTTTTTTGTTTTGTTTTTTTATTGCTAGAGGAAGACATAAGTAGGTATTGCTGCCATAAAATAAGTGTAGCTAGTGCAAATTATACCAAGATTTTTAACTTTGTCATACTAGTGATTTCTAAACTGATTCTTAGGCTTCTGAGTGAATATCCTGATTTTCAGAAAATATTGATTACAAGACTTACCTGATCTAGGGTAGGGTGTTGCTGCCCATGGCAGGGGGTTTGGAACTAGATGATCCTTGTGGTCCCTTCCAATCCTGACTGATCCTATGATTCTATTATGGACAGCATGGAAGTGATTGTGCCCCTGTACACAGCACTGAAGAGGCCGCACCTCAAACACTATGTTAGGTTTAGGTCACTCACTACAAGGACATTGAGTTGCTGGAGAAGGTCAGTGAAGATGGTGAAAGGTCTGGAAAGCAAGCCTTGTGAGGACCAGCTGAGAGAATTGGGGTTGTTTATTCTAGAGAAGACCCCATTGCCCTCCACAACTACCTGAAAGGAGGTTGCAGTGATGTGGGGGTTGGTCTCTTCTCCACAGTACCAGGTGATAGAACAAGAAATGGCCTCAACTGCACCAAGCGAGGTTTAGACTCGATATTAGGAAGATTTTCTTCACTTAAACAGTGATCAGGCATTGTAGTAAGCTGCCCAGGGAGATGGTGGAGTCACTATCCCAATAGGTGTTCAGACATCATAGACATGGCACTTTGGGGCATGGTGTTAGGACAGTGGTTGGACTTGTTCTCAGAGTTCTTTTCCAACCAAAGCAATTCTATGATTCCAAAATAATTTGCTATTTATATGGAACATTCCAGACTATATGTGATGCCAGAACATAGATTCTATACTTCTACAAATACAGCATTAATGGAATGTAAATTTTAGACAGGTTAGCATTTCAGGGTTTCTTAGGGCTATTTTTGTGATGGAAATATATATCTCTCTGCTGAGAAGCTAGTGTGGGTTTGTTGCAGAGGGCAGAATTGATACGTGGCCGAGTCGAGAATTTATCAAAAATAGATATTTTTTATTTTCCCAAAAACCCTCCCCCACAACTATATATATAAAGATTAATTTAGTTTGATAAACAGGTTCAGTTGCATGAGACTTAAATCTACAAGGATACCATCAATAATCTGACTATATTTTGGAAGTCAGAAGTTGGAAAAGGACTCAGCTATTAATTAATAGCGTTTTCTTACTAAATTAAGCTAAGCCAAATAACTCACTCAGGCTGACTCGTGCGGTCTCTCTTCCTCTTCCTTTCCAGCGGCTGCAGGAGTCGTTAAGGGTCGTTAAGGGTCGTTAGGCACACAAAGGTGTGCCTAACAGGAAAGCGAACCCTTGGTCTCTCTGCAGTCCAGGCACAGGGGAGTGTGTGAGCTCAGGCAGACACATACGTCCAGGCACGGGCAAAATCCAAAGCAGGAACCCCAATGGCGGGAAGACCCCCAATATTTATAACCTTCGCTAGACAAAGGGCAGAGTTACCACACCTTAGGCGCGAAAGCGCACGGCCAATCCCAGCCTGGCTCCAGCGCGGGAACTCACGGGGCAGTCGCCCCCTTCACAGGGCAGTCCTCCCCCCCTTCACGGCTGCAGGGCAGGCGAGAGGGGGGGAAACCAGGCGGCTTTCCCCCTTTCCCCCCGAAGTCCAGGCAGGGGAGGAATTTAGGGGTACAGGACTCCAGGACATCCCACCCCGGTGGTAATGAGCATCTTTGTCTAGAACTTGAGTGATAGGTGATCCCCCTTCAATTTAGTAACCTATTAATATATATATATAGCTTAGCCTTTTCCAACATTAACAATATATAACACATTAATCGCCCCAACAATATTTAACAATACTCAACAAGGCTTAACAATAGCCCAAACAGTATTAATAAAGCTACACAGTCAATTTGAAGATTGCTCTGTTCCTGGTAGAGCAACCAAGTTCATAGCAGAGCCTTAGATGCTCTTGAGTCCATGGCTGGACGTCACAGTCCGTGGGTCCGGATGCCATCATCCACTGGCCACCCCGGTGATATGACTCCATCTCTTGTGTTGCTGGCTCTCCCTTTCCCAGGTGCTGGTCAGGTGGTCAGGAACTGGTCCTCTGCCTCGACCTTAACCTGTAAGGAGACAAAACCTGCCTTGGCCTATAAAGGCCAGGCTTGACAATTAATAATTGGGGACGATCCACCGTGCACTGATCCAGTGGCCTTTTCCATTTGCATCTAGGGCTTCCCAGGCATATAAGCCTCTGGGTTTACCCAGTGTCATTGGCACCACCCCTATAGAGGGTAGCCTGACAAGCACAGGTTGGCCCACTTGCATCTGGGACAAGGATTTATCCTTAATTCCCCCTGGCACAAGGTCACTGTCCACTACTGGCTCAGCTGGGCAGAAGGCCTTAATCTTGGGGCTTCCATAGGTTCCCCAATGATTATTGACTGTAAAGACTGCTTGGGCCAAACGCGAGTCACAGCCACCCTTAGATACATTTGCATGTCTTTTTATCAGGCCATTTGCCCTCTCGACAATGCCATTTGTCTGGGGGTAATACGGGGTATGAAACACCCATTTCACCCCTTCACTACGTGCCCAGTCTTGCACTGAGGTTGCAGTGAAGTGCGATCCATTGTCGATCTGTGTGATGGTTTGGGGGTTACCCCGCCCCTCCCACACTTTGTATTTGCCCCAGCTAACTCAGACGGCCTCTGGGAATATAGATGAAGCAATTTATTTACAGCTAGCAGAATTTACAAGCAGCTATTTACAATATATACAGTTATATACAATTATATACAGAAATATACAAAGGATAAACAATATGAAAGCACAACTCCCCTCCCAGAAACCTGAGTCCCCAGGAGGGGCTCTCAAACCACCCCAACACCTCCCCCCGGCCCTCTCAACCTTACCCCAGTTCTCAGGAAGAAAAGAGGTGCAGCCAAGAGGTTAGGGAGCAAGGTTAGTAGGAGCAGGGTTAATGAGATGTGACCAGGTCCAAGGCAAAAGCAAGAGAGAAAAACAAAATGGAGAAAAAGTCTTTCTTCTTCCCAGAGTTCTCAGCGAGACTGTGAGAGAAGTTGACATCAATTGTTTTCATTTCACTGCCCGTTATCTAGTTCTTTTACCAAAACATTCCAGCTTGCTTCAAACTAGCACACTCTGGATGCACTCTGGCATTGGCAAGATGCCAAACCAGTGTTTGAGAGTCTCAACGGTTTGAGCTCCCGAGGCTGCACTGGTGGCAGTGGCCATGGTTAGACCAGAGACCACTTCTACACCAACCAGTATGTATTTTTTTCCATGTGATGGCTTGAGGGGTCCCACATAATCCACCTGCCAGGTGTTCCAGAGACTTTTGTCCCGGTGGATATGCTGGGCTGGTGCAAGGTTTGTGTGGTTGGCCTTCAGCCTTATCTGGCATTGTGGACAGGCTGAAACAATGGTCTCACATGTTGAGAGTGAGACTGGCCATCCCCGAGACCTGCACTCATAGGAGAGATCAGCTTTGCCTGAATGTCCCCTTTTAAGGTGCAACCATTCAGCTAATCTCTCCCAATCCTTTTCCCCACTGCCCACTACATGGATACATGCCAGGTAGTCAGCCTGCTGATTCCATTTTGCAGCAGGGGTTTCCTTCTTAGAGTGCCCTTTGACCCACCCCACCTTGATGGGTCTCGATCGGCCTATCTCCAGCAGTCTCTGCCAATCTCCAGCTCTCCAGACCTTGGTGCTGCCAATCTCCCATTGATTTGCCTCCCATTGGCAAATCCACTCCGTAGCTCCCTTAAAGGTGGCATAAGAGTCTGTGTAGATGGCTTTGGCACCATTTTCTACAGCTAACATGAGGGTCCACAGTTCACCCACTTGAGCACTGCCTTCACCCTCCTCAGTAACAGTCCTGCCTGTACTGATTTCTAAAGCTGCTGCTTTGTAGTGCCACTGTGAGCCCACTCTCTGGGAAGAGGCATCGGTGAACCACACTCCCTCAGTGTCAGAGTCTGTGGTTATCTCTGGAGCTACATCTATTGGAGATGGCTTATAGGGCTGTCCCAGTAAAGTTGTATCTGGATTTACTGGCTGCTGGAGTTTGGACACCTTGGCCGGGCCCTCTCTTAGAGGCATGAGCTGGGCAATTCCCTCTAAGTAGGCATACCACTTCCTTACAGTGGATTTTTGGGCTATCCCCTCTGGTGGAGGGGATCCCTTGAGAATTGGTTTAAGCAGGAGGAAAGGTCCTTGCACCACAATATCCTGTGTGGTGCGAAGCTTCTCTGCTCCTTAACAGCCCTTGTAAGGGAAAGGAGCCCCTTTTCCCATTCAGAATACCTCTTCTCAGTGTCCTTGAACGCTGTAGAGGAAAGCAACAGAGCTCTAGTGGGGCCTTTAGGTCCCTTCTGATAGATTCCACAATAGGAAGCATGTTCAGAGAAGCCCCATTCTGCCCTTAAGGGGTCCTGTGGGTGTAGTGGGCCCAGTTTCTGGTAGGCCTTTAACTCGTCCTTAAGGGTTTTAAGGCTCTCACCGTGTTTTGCTGTCCAATCCCAGGCCTTGTGCTTTTTCAGCAGATCATACAGTGGCCTGGCAATCACCGAGAAGCCGGGAATATGCTTCCTCCAATATCCAAGGGTTCCCAATAACTTCTGCAGTTCCTTTTTGTTCCCGGGGATTTGGCCCTTTTCAATTTCCTCCAGGGTGTCAGCAGGCACTGCCACTGCTCCTGCTATCCACCAGGCACCAAGGAATTTGATTTCCTGTCCTGGGCCTTGGCACTTGGCAGAGGGGATGTCTAACCCATTCTGGGTCAGCAGTTCCCAGATGGCTTTTGCTACGGAGCCCACCTGGTCTTTGTTGTCCCCACCCACTAATATGTCATCTATATATTGATAAATGACAACGCCTTCTGGGACCTTGATAGTGTCCAGAAGCACTGCCAGTGCATTGTGGGCAATGGTAGGAGAGTGCTTGTACCCCTGGGGTAAACGATTAAAGGTGTACTGAATCCCCTGCCAGGTAAAAGCAAACTGAGGCTTATCCTCCTCTCTCAGGGGAATCATGAAAAACATATCCCGGATGTCCAGGGCAGCCATCCACGAGTGGGATGCAGCCTGAATGGCTGTGACCACTGAGGTTAGGCTAGGCACTGCTGCTGCGAGGGGAGGAGTATTAGCATTCAGCTTCCTATAATCTATTGTTAGTCTCCAGCGCCCATCCGGTTTTTTAACGGGCCAGACTGGGGAATTGTATGGAGAGTGAGTCCTACAGATTATCTGTCTCCTCTCCAAGTTGGCAATCACCTCAGAGATGCCTTGCCTGGCTGTTGCAGGTAAGGGATATTGAGATGCATAGGTGATGCCAGCTTGAAGTAACGCTGGAGCCAACTGCAAGCTGTTTACATGGGCTGTTCTCACCTTCCTTGACTCCACCCCGTAGGCACCGAAGCTCCAAAGAGAGCCGTTTGGAAGATGCCACCTCTTGCCAGCCAGCACATCAAAACCCAATATATTCCCCGGGTAGGGGCTTAAGGCAACTTCCACCAAGGTGCTGCGTTTGTCCCCTGGGAGCCACACCCTTGTTTTAGCTAGGTAGCAGCTATCAGGTGCCCCTGTAACACCTTGTATTCTTATCCTTTTACGGGATGGCTGTATCCCCAGGCTCTTTGCCAATTCTAAGTTTAAAACACTAATTTGAGCACCTGTGTCAATTAGAAATTTTACGTCTGTTCTACTGGGTCCAGTCGGGATTAGGATAAAGGGTTCGTCGTTGTCAGACCATTGACAGATGTTTACAAAGCGGTGACAGAGGCCTGACGCAGTCACCGCCTCATTTAGTTTTTTGACTCCTGCCGGGAAGGCAAGGAAGAGTTAACCTTCCTGCCCGGAGAAGCAGCTGAAACAGTCGCGGGAGGGCTGCCGCTTCTGGGCGTGCCGCTCCCGGAGCCACCACTGGGCATGCCACTGCCGCTGGCCCTGGGCTTCTCGCGGCTGCCTCTGGATTTCGTAGCTGATATCTGGAGACACTGCACTAAATCCTTCAGCTGCCAATCTGCCAGCTGCTTTAAGACAGTCTTTGGTACCCCTAAAGTCAGGGCTTGTCTATACCAGCTGTTCTTTTCTCTGGGTCTCCAGTCACTCTGTTGGTCTCTGCCCCTTCCCCTCGGGGAGAAGCCTGAAGGACCGGTCCCCCTGGGGGGGCAGTCCTGCACTGGCCGGACTTGCCTGCACAGAGTCCTGGGATTTTCTGGGGGAGAAGCACGAGACTGTCTCTCCCCAGTCCCTTTTCCTTCAGGAGACCCAAACCCAAACTGCAGCCCGTGGGCATTCAAGTCGGTTAACAGTTCAGCCCAAGTCATTACGTGCTCTTTAGCACCACCCTCTGCACTCTTTGCAATCACACGTTCAATTTTCTCAACATTCTTCATTACTTGGATTTGCAGAGTTGCTGGCAAACCCTTCATAATAGGGTGCAGTCTCTCCGGGTCCACAGGGGCATAAAACGGACAATCATAATGTCCCTTATCATAGATAGCCTGGACACAGGCAAGTCTGCGGAGAGCAGTGATGAGCTCAGAGGAGCTGGTGACCCTTAGTTCCGTCGGCTCCCCCCGGTAGGCTGGGCAGACGCTGCTTGCCCAGTAAGCTATCCGGGCGGTGAGGCTGTGTGTCCCCTCGGGTTCACGTGTCAGGAACACATCGTCCCCCCAGTCTCCAGCCGCTTCCTCTGAGTCTAGAAGGACCCGGTCCCCACCAGCTCGGGACACTCGATACACATAGTCAGCAATTGAGTTCCCAGGATCTCTCGCATATTTGACTTGTAAGTCACTGAGCTGTGCGTCTGTAAACTCCTTTTTGATCATGGTGGTCCCTGCACCGCCTTTTCTGCCCTTCACGGACTGAGTCCTTATTACTGGCAGCACGTGCTTCTGCACCATGGCGCCCTCCTCACCGGAGCTCTCTTCTCCACTAGCCAGGGGGGAGTCCAGTTGGGACCTGCGCTTTCTGCATGGCTTTGAGGCTTTCTGCCTCACAGAGGCATGTGCAGAGGAATTCTCTGAGTCTCTAGCAGAGTCTTTTGTGCCTGGTTTCGGGGAACTCCTCTCCCCCGAAGAGCCCCTCGGGGCATTCTCTGCCTTTCTCCCCGATTCCCGCGAATCACTCCATTCAAATTCAGACACGGAAACTGAAGAGGTAGTGTCTGCAGGCATTACAAGCCTTTCCTTTATCTGGGCAGTCAGTGCCGCGGTCAGGCTCTTTGTCTGCGCCAGCATATTCTCCCAGATATTTTGGCTCTTAGCTTTTTCTGCTAATAAATCCTTTTCCAAGGCCTGAATTCTTTTTTCATAATTTTCAAATTCAGCCAGAGTCTGGGTCACGACTGACCCCAGAACACCAGAGAAATGCTCCATTGGAGACTCAGTAATCACAGGGTCTGAGCACTCAGCTAATTTCTCCAGGATTTTCTCTGGATTTTTACAATTTTTCTGAGCCCAAATTAAATCAAGTCCTGTGATTAGGCATCCCTTTTCATGTAGAAATTCTATGATTGAACTACCCTGCATACATTGCGCCATAATGTTGCAGAGGGCAGAGTTGATACGTGGCCGAGTCGAGAATTTATCAAAAATAGATATTTTTTATTTTCCCAAAAACCCTCCCCCACAACTATATATATAAAGATTAATTTAGTTTGATAAACAGGTTCAGTTGCATGAGACTTAAATCTACAAGGATACCATCAATAATCTGACTATATTTTGGAAGTCAGAAGTTGGAAAAGGACTCAGCTATTAATTAATAGCGTTTTCTTACTAAATTAAGCTAAGCCAAATAACTCACTCAGGCTGACTCGTGCGGTCTCTCTTCCTCTTCCTTTCCAGCGGCTGCAGGAGTCGTTAAGGGTCGTTAAGGGTCGTTAGGCACACAAAGGTGTGCCTAACAGGAAAGCGAACCCTTGGTCTCTCTGCAGTCCAGGCACAGGGGAGTGTGTGAGCTCAGGCAGACACATACGTCCAGGCACGGGCAAAATCCAAAGCAGGAACCCCAATGGCGGGAAGACCCCCAATATTTATAACCTTCGCTAGACAAAGGGCAGAGTTACCACACCTTAGGCGCGAAAGCGCACGGCCAATCCCAGCCTGGCTCCAGCGCGGGAACTCACGGGGCAGTCGCCCCCTTCACGGGGCAGTCCTCCCCCCCTTCACGGCTGCAGGGCAGGCGAGAGGGGGGGAAACCAGGCGGCTTTTCCCCTTTCCCCCCGAAGTCCGGGCAGGAGAGGAATTTAGGGGTACAGGACTCCAGGACAGGGTTTTAATGACTACATGAATTCCAGGTGGATAAAAAGTGTAAATATCAAGGCAGGTTAAGAGTGTATATATATATATACACACAGGGTGTAGAAACAACCTCATGTGAGTTAGCTGTATCACACTGTGACACTTTGGGTGTTACCTGCCACTCCCTCCCCCCTTATGTGTTATAGTTATACAACTATACACATAAATATACAAGTTAAAAAAGTAATACAGAAGTGCAACATGCCTCCCAGAATCCAGAGTCCCCAGGAGAGGCTCCCAACTACCCTTCCACCTCCCTTCCACCCCTCTAACTTATCCCAGACTTTGCTTTGCATTCAAGGTGAGTTTGGAGAATTGGCCAGGGGGGGGTTGGAAGCAGATGGATTAGTTACACAGACAGCAGGTTAGGGAGAGAAGTGTAAGAAGCCAGAGCCAGAGATCAACTCTGTTATCTATATTTATGTTCTTGTTTTTATATGTCTCAGCAAGCCTATGGGTGAAGTAGACATCACCATTGTTTCCTTTTCACAGCCTATAATCTAATTCTTCTCACCAAAATATTCCAGCTATCTTCAAACTAACACACACACTGGTCAATTACTGAGTTTTGCACACAGACTGAATAAAAGAAGAGAGAAATTAAGTTTCTGAGAGCCACTCAAATATGTTCTATCATGGATTTTTTATATATATAACATTTAAAAATAAATAAAAATGACAAATTATAATAAATGCATTTTTTCAGTGCACAGTTTTTTAGCAGGAAAAACTACAATGCAAATTACAATGAAAAATCCAATCAGCCTTGCTTATCCTTCAGTGCAGGTGCCTAAATCCTTTTAACAGTAGTGAAAGTGTTGTACACGTAAAACTGGGAGAATTAAAATTTTATAATTTATTGTTGGTTTTTTTTTTTTATTTCATAAGGTCTTCAACATCTCTGTAAATTTTAATAGGGATGTATAATTATAAAAGCAATTTTCTCTTCAGTAGTAAATATTTCAATGAAGCAATGCTATAACATTATATTGCATTATTATTAGAAAAGAAATGCAGCAAATCCAGGCCTTTAATCTGTCAAACCTGGCTTTAAATATGCCTAAACCTGACAAGGTGTATTTAATAAGCTAACTTGCTGTGGCTGCTTTATTTTTTTCCCCTTTGTTGTCCATTTTTAACTTATTTGAGAAATGGAATTTTGCTTTGGTTTACATACAAGCTGGGAAAAATCTTTACAAACTTTTCTTTACACTGATTCTGAATTCATTCAGCTATGACACATGATCAAATGTTTACTTTTTAAAATAGTCTTCCATATTTTATGTCACAATGATGACTTTGTTTCACACAGTAATTAATAGGAGTTCCTGTTAGACACAGAGCATACTCTGAATGCAGAAAGAGAAAATCTGTAAATTGCCTTGTCAAGCCTCATAAATCATCTTCTATCTAAAGTCTGTAACTCGTGTACTTTTCATTCTTTGTGCTTTGAAATTTACTTGATATTTCCTCAAAAGAAGAAAAAAAAAAATAGAGCATCCATTGATACGTTAGGTGCAAAATATTTAACTCTTAAACAGCAAGACATCAGACACAACCAAGGACATGTGAAACTGTATCACTCAATTGAATTGGCTGTGTTCAGTTTAGCATCAATATCAGGTACTGAAGAGAATTTTCTCTAACTGTCCTATGAACTTTGTCACCATTCGGACTCTACGTGTGGCACATATACTTAATTGCATTCATACGTGACTACTTTAATTCTGCTCCACACCCACAACTGACAGGCAGAAATCATAAGAATGTGAGAACGTGCAAAGGGCATGCTCATGTATTTTGGAAGAATCCCCATACCACAAACTTTGAAAGATGTAACACAACTCACCATGTGAATTACCAGATCCAGCTGTACCTTTTTTATTAGAGTCTTCAAGGTAAAGTCATGTTTACTGGACACTGGTAATGACAAGGGCACAGTTAAAATTGAATGGCAACCATAAAATGCATTTTCACTCAGTGTAAAAATTCTATTCACATTTTGATCATTCCACATTCTTCAGATTTCAACGTAAATTTCACCATATAAAAAAAATAGCCCTTATTATTTATGCAGAGCACCTGGCTGTAGGAGAGACAGACAGAGCACATGAAAGCCTTAAGGGGAATATTTTGCTGCAGGAACTCTGTTGATATTTGATTTTTACCTCAGACCAATATGAATGTGAATTAACAATGCTACTATAACGAATTGTGTGATAAGGTAAGAAATCCTAGCAAAAGAACAATGAAGTGACAGCTAGGCACCTCAGCCTGATTATTTTAGTAAATTAATTTTATGTCCCCTCTTATGTTATGATTTCTAGTGCATCCTCTCTTAGCATTCCCTCTCCAGTATTGAGGACAGAAACCCAGGTGTCCAAGCCAAAGAGTTGAAAACCGATGCAAATATCAAAGAAAGGACAGATTTCTTGCTCTGCTGCAAATTCCACTGATCTTGTGCAGGGCTGCTCGACAGAAACACCCTACAGACCTAATCACATAATCTACTTTTTCACTCCTGATAGGTTCACCCTGCTTACCACTGTCATTCCCTCCTAAATAATGGACAACATTTATTTATCCTTACCCCATTTACCATAGCTTTGTTGACTCTATGTCTTGTTTGTTATTTATCATATTGTTGCCCAGGTAAGATTTATATGATATAACAAGTGTACAGATTTTCTGAATGGACTGTCCGATCAACCACTGTCGTGGAGGGCCTGTAGGCCTGAAAAGAGGCTTATTTATGCCTTGCCCTACCTGGACATGTTTTCTGCCAGGACCCTTGGTTGTAAACAGGTTGTGTAAGCCCCCCCACACCCAGCTCATGTCTCCCTGGTGTAGGCCCATGTGATCCCCATATTTGGGAAAGTCCAGGCAAGTGGCTTTTGCCTATTATGGTAAGGTTTGGCTACCTACCAACCTGATTGGTCATTCTAGTGGCCAAAGGAGCTATTAATCTTGGACCACATTCAATAAATAGGGGTGCACAGGTAAACAACGTGCTCAGACCCCGATAGCTCAGATCCCTGCATAGCTCAGACCCCAATGGCCCATGCTCGGATGCCATTGCTCACACTCGGAGCCTCACGTGCAGCTCAGATGCTCAGACCCTCATGCTCTGACCCACTTGCACCGCAGACTCTCCCTGCCTGCATACCTTACTTGCAGACCTCACTTAAGCATGCCTGTATATATATATGGAGCTTATAGTCTCCTAGCCAGCTATGCACATCTGCATGCCACTGTGTTATCAGTAGCAGATCCTGTATTGCCTGCCTTTACCTATGGAGCTCAGATTCCCGAGCAGCCTGCACATCCTGCATGCCTGCTGCCTATCACTGCCTGGTAAGCGCCGTTGCCGCTGAGGTAACCAGGAAGCAGACTCTGAATTGTCTGCATGCTATTGGCCTGTCTGGCCAGCTTTAGATCATGCTGAGACTGCACGACAACCTACTCCTGCACCTGAGATCCTGCCTGCAAAGAATCCCTGGACAAAGCATCCAGAAGAAGCCGGCAGACCCAAAGGCAGAGATTGCATCCCTCACCAGGAGAACAAGGTCAGAGACCACCATTTCCCCAGAAACTGGGAAGATTCATCCTTTCCCCTGAAGCTGGGAGGATTCCAGCTTCAAAGTCCACGGACAGAGATCCCCTGAAGTTTGGACACTAGGCATAGGCTGTGACGTAGTGCTGGAGGGTGATTATTGATAAATCAGAATTGTGAGTAAATGCTTTAATACCTCTGTAAATATTTGTTGCCTCTGCCATAGAGCAGAATCAGTTTCCAGCTCACTCTGCTGAGCAAATAGCATATAGACCCCATAAGGTATTTGCAGTGGGGAAAACTCCTCTCTCTGTTTATAGTTTGAATGTTTGCTAGTTAATTAATAAGTCACTGTACATATTTTATCCTAGAATGTTTTCATAACTGTGTAGAATGATTTTAATATTAATATACAGTGGTTGGGGGTGGTGAAAGTCCAAAATATTGAGTTTAATAAATATATATTTTTATATAACATTATCTCAGCCCAATTAATTTCTCCCCTTCACCAAAATAGGCATAGGCAGCAGAATACCCCTCTGCGACAACCACTGGATGTCCTTGGGACAACTAGTAAGTGCCTGGCCCTTAGGCACTTTGCTGATACATTATGAGTAACTTTTTGAAGAGCTGAAATTAGATGGCTCCTAAACACATGACAAACATGGTTTGTGTGAGGGGCTAGCAATGAGGTAGAAAAAGGCAACTAGCTGGGAAGCTCTTTGTTGAGTATTAAGCACATGGTGCTGAGTTGAGTGGGTAAGAGGAAGACCTACAGCTGAAGGATGGCAGTTGCAAACACACCTGCTCACTGAGGAATTTTGCTGTCATGAGGCAGATCATCATTCCCATAGTGGGAGGCTGCCTTTGGAAAGGACTCACACTCACAGAATCACAAAATGGTAGGGGCTGGAAGTGAACTCCAGAGATCATCTAGTCCAATAGAACAAGGGGACACAGTCTCAAGTAGTGCCAGGGGAAGTACAGGCTGGATATTAGGAGGAAGTTCTTCACAGAGAGAGTCATTTGCCATTGGAATGGGCTGCTCAGGGAGGTGGTTGAGTCACTGTCCCTGGAGGTGTTCAAGAAAAGACTGGATGAGACACTTAGTGCCATAGTTTAGTTGACTGGCTAGGGCTGGGTGCTAGGTTGGAGTGGATGATCTTGGAGGTCTCTTCCAACCTGGTTGATTCTATGATGATTCTATGATTCTGCTAAAGCAGATTTTCCAAGACATTCCTCTGTGAGAGATGGAGAGGAATTTACACCATTCTCAAGAGTTTTTTAAATCAGTAGGATGAATAACCCTGTGAAACCATGCTTCTCTCTTCAAGGACTAGCTTTAGGTCAGATGTTTACTACTTACATAGCTAAGGTTTATTAAGAAGAAACATAGCCAAAGAGTTGCTGCTTATGTCAATGCAACTGGCTTTGTACCAGAACTCTATAACCTGAAAATTCCTAAAACATAGGCAAGCATAAAAGCAAACACAAATTTAAAAGATGGAGTATGTCAAAAGGAGCAATTAAAATAATGCAATTAGATGGGAATAGAAAAAGCAATAGTATGTAGAACTGTAAATAATGGGGAATAACTGCTTGCATGAACAAGGTTGTGCTTAATAATTACAAAAAATGAAGTTGCCCCTTGAAGTCCTGCTAGAATTTCAGCTTGAGAAGAAAGCCACTTTTTTTTTTTAAGTGATAAAACAAAGATGTTAAATAGCTAACTTTTCCTTTGCAAATTAGAAAACAACTTTACATCAATGCTTCTTACAAAGAAAAAAATATTCATTTGGTAAGGTTAGATTTTGCTGCTTTCCTCACAGTACATCGTCATTCATATTTAATGAATGATTATATTATAGCCTTCAGTTCAGACTGGCTGTTTCTGTTATTGTGTTATTTGTATTAAAATACAGCTTAATGTTTACCGACAACAATGAATTAAGCGATCATTGCTCCATAGTTTGGAGCTGACAAAGAATCTGAGGATCTGTCTTATGTATAGGAAAGACTAAATTGAAGAAAAAATAAATATTTGGGAACATGTGATTTACATTGGTGTTTTCAGACACCAATTTTAATGTACCTGAGTGTTGGAAGCTTGAAGTATTTAGGTTGCTTTTTCCTGCTTTTCCTTAGATTATTTCTTAATTATGGTGGAAAATATTTTCATAATGGTAAACTCTCTGATGGAAATAAGTCCATCAAAGTTTTAATTTTCACTTTTATTTGGAATGTTTTTGAGATCCTCCTTCAGTTCTTTCAAAGAGGGTAAGCAATGTCTCAATAGCTCTGTGGTAGAGTGCTTGCCTGCTGTGCAGTAGGTCCCAAGTTCAATTCCTGTCCAGACTCTGTGGCGTTGTTGCTTTTGTTATCATTGTTTACGTTAGTGGTGGGAACACTGGCTGTGTTCCCAGCACTTGGAGAAGGAGGGGCAGAGGCTGGCAAGGGGGAAGCCGATAACTGTGTTCCCTTGTTTTGCTGTGAAAGAGACTGCTTCTGAGACACAGAATTTTTCCTAGTTCTTACAGAAGCTGGTTTTGAATTTTTCACCAATAATGCCAAAATTAATATGAATATTAAAATCATGAGGCAAATATTAAAAATTGTGAGAAGAAAAACAGTTTTACACGAGCATGTGCCTATACAAACAGTTGGAATTCCTGTCTTAGGCTGAATAACTCTCATTAGAGCCATATTTAAAGCAGAATTTCCATTGATTGTCACATTATTGACCAGAGCTCCTGTAATATCCTTTGTAATATTCTCAGAGATATTAAAACCAGCATAACCAAGAATTAAATCACCCCAGCTCCAGAACATATCTGAAACCTTAGCTTTAGCCTTATTATAAGCCAGATCAATGAAATAAGCAACAATTTGACCTTTTAACCAACTAAATGCCAAGAAAACAAAACCAGACCAGAGCAATGCACCAACCAAATACAATAGCTGCTTGATTAGCTTCATCTTAATTCCCAGAGCTAATTTCCACTCACTGAAATATCTAGCCCCACGTTGGGAAAGCCAATTAAAAATGTGATGGTTTGGGGGTTACCCCGCCCCTCCCACACTTTGTATTTGCCCCAGCTAACTCAGACGGACCCTGGGAATATAGATGAAGCAATTTATTTACAGCTAGCAGAATTTACAAGCAGCTATTTACAATATATACAGTTATATACAATTATATACAGAAATATACAAAGGATAAACAATACAAAAGCACAACTCCCCTCCCAGAAACCTGAGTCCCCAGGAGGGGCTCTCAAACCACCCCAACACCTCCCCTGGCCCTCTCAACCTTACCCCAGTTCTCAGGAAGAAAAGAGGTGCAGCCAAGAGGTTAGGGAGCAAGGTTAGTGGGAGCAGGGTTAATGAGATGTGACCAGGTCTAAGGCAAAAGCAAGAGTGAGAAACAAAATGGAGAAAAAGTCTTTCTTCTTCCCAGAGTTCTCAGCGTGACTGTGAGAGAAGTAGACACAATTGTTTTTCATTTCACTGCCCGTTATCTAGTTCTTTTACCAAAACATTCCAGCTTGCTTCAAACTAGCACATATGTATAGGAAAAACTAAATTGAAGAAAAAATAAATATTTGGGAACATGTGATTTACGTTGGTGTTTTCAGACACCAATTTTAATGTACCTGAGTGTTGGAAGCTTGAAGTATTTAGGTTGCTTTTTCCTGCTTTTCCTTAGATTATTTCTTAATTATGGTGGAAAATATTTTCATAATGGTAAACTCTCTGATGGAAATAAGTCCATCAAAGTTTTAATTTTCACTTTTATTTGGAATATTTAAAGCATCTGATATTTCCTGTCAAATATGAGATTTCCATATTTTACTAAGATCTAATTAAGATAAAAATAATACTTTCTTATATTCATTTGCCACTGGTCTTGATGTAAAATGAAATACCTTGTCTTTTCTGATCCTAATCCCTTAGATCTTTGGCTTGAAACATGTAAGTACTAATGACCTTATCAAAGTAACAGCGACTAATTTTTAATGATACTGGTAACAGAATCATAAGTTTTCTCACAATGCATTTGCTTGTTACCAATAGGTGGTATTGTCATAATATCAGCACCTATTTTAAAACAATAAATATCTGAAGTCCAGAATATGCAGCCAAAGTGACTGGCTTTTCTAAGTTCTATATTAGTTTATGTGTAAATGTGATGCATAACTTGCATCATATTTTTTTATTTTACTTGAAAAGATTGTCCCAGAAGATCATATTTGAAGTGGCTGCAAATAACACTAACAAGGGTATAGCTCATTTTTTAGTGTTTACAGAGGCTTTTTTTTGGACAGAAAAGTGTAACAAGACAGCCTCTGTTTTTGAAAACAAGATATTATCACTTGATTTTACTAAGAGATTCAGGAAGGAAGAGGTGTTTAAGTTTTTTCCTCCATAGTACATTTTATCCTGCAAGCTTGTTTTGAATGTACATAGCATTGTGTGCAATTAATATTATAAAAAATATTTCTGTTATTACTCTGCACTCTGCTCCAGATATGAATTTTATTGGTATACCTGTGTGAGCAGCAAGACAGAAATCAGAAGACAGCAAGGGGAGTGATAATAATTTTGTTGCTGCTGTGCCCAAGAACTCTAGTCATAAATAAGAACGTATAGATAGATAGTGAAATTGTATTGAATTAATCTCATCTAGATTTAGGTGCTTAAATGAGGCTCTAGATTAGTAATACTGATATTTTAGAGTGCACCTACCAGCACAATGCAACAATTTATCAATGTAATTCCATTTGTCTTTGATCTACTTGAATTATGGGATTCATGTGAATTATGTATAAATAGACTAAGTACGTATCTAAACATTTAAAGATTATTAATCCTATGCTCAAACATCAACAGCCAACGAATATTCCACTTTATGGTAGGGTTGCATTCATGAGAAAAAAAAAATTAATTTGGCTGGAATGATGCAACTTTCTTTGTAAAAAAAATATTATTGTAATTTTACAAATTTTATTGCTTTTGGAATTAATGTGGCCGAATCAGGAATTTATAGAAAAATAGTTATTTTATTTTCCTGAAAACCCGCCCGCAAAACTATATACAGAAATTAATTTAGTTTTAATTATCAGATTCAGCTCAAGAAATTCTACAGGATACCATAGATAATTTGACTATTTTGGAAGTCAGAAGTTGGAAAAGGCTTTTTAGCTATTAAATTAGAGGGTTTTTTCTTAATAATAAAGCTGAGCCAAACAGTCGGGCTGCCTGTCCGCTTGGGTTCTCTTTCAGAAGCTGTAGGAGAGTCGTTAAGACCTTAATAGGCGCTAATGGGTGAAAGCAGTCCTTTGGAGCAGAGCGACAGGCTCCTTCTGCAGAATCTATCCAGGCGGGGCGGGGGGGGGGGGGGGGGGGGGGGGGGGGGGGAAAGAACTTTCAGGCAGGCACGAACGCTCAGGCAGGCATGATCTCTAAGGCGGAAACGAACTCCAAGGTGGGAACCCCAAGAGCGGGAAGTCTTCCAATATTTATACCCTTCCTTGACAAAGAGCAGAGTTACCCAATCCCCAGCCTGATTCCAACGCGGGCACTGCATGGGTGCATGGGCACCCCTCGTGCCAGAAGGGCCCCTTGCTCACCCCCTTCACGCCTGCAGGGCCGGGGTGGGGGGGGAATCAGGTGTTTCCGTGCCTTTTCCTCTTGCATTCAAACCACAGAGGGAGAGGAATTAAGGGCTATACAGGACTCCGGGACAGTAAGGAGTTTTCATAAATAACATCAATCCTAGCATTCTTTAGAAAACTGACAATTCCTACACTCATGTTGTTGTAATGGGTTAACACAAGGGTTAACCTGCCTGCTCCCCCAACACAGAAGGAGAAGTTACACACAAAAATTCAGGGTTGAGATACAGAGATATGAGAGATAAAGAGATAAGAGTTTACTGAACAAATGAGATAACATAAAGGCACAAACTTTAGCTAATAATATAATTAATCTCTAGTAATACAATTCATGATTACCTTAGCGTAGCCTATTTGAGAAGTAGTGAGATGAAATACAGAAAGAAACAGCATAAAAGAACCCCAGCAGCTACTTGACTCCCATTTGTCTTGTGCCAGCATCCCAAAACAACACCTGAAACCCAGAAGTAGCAATTGGAACAGTACACTTCTCTTGCTGCAATCTGAACTTCAAGCCCCACGATACTTTGCTCCAGTCAGCCTGTTCATTTTAGAACCTGGCATGTGGCAGGACAGTATGAACAGCAGTAGACTAAAACTCAACCTATGTCAGGAGTACAGTTTTGAAATGCAAATGCACTCCCCTTCCCCACCCCCCCCCCACCCCCCCACCCCCCCTTTTTTTTTTTTTTAAGCTTACACTGTAGCTTTCTGGACTCAGAAAATTTGGCACAAGTTATAAAGCATTTTTCTGTACAAATCTATGGATTTTGTATGCCTGATGAGGCTGAAAGGCACTCAGAGTACTCAGCTAACACAGATAGTTGTACATCTTCCACAAAACTGGGAGGTGTGAAGGTGGTCAAAGATTATCGAAGAAAAATAAAATTACCACAAAGAAAAATCTGTGATAAGATAGCACAGATAGACCAAAGAAATAAAAGTCCAGTGCTAGCCCATTACCTTTCCCTCTCCAGTTCCTTTTTAAGCTTAAACTCTTTTTTTTTTCTTTTTTAATTATCTTTGTGAATGATTGTCAGAACAATAAAGGTAGATTGTGGTACCTCTAAGAGCAGTATTTTCTTTAAAGAATTCTACAGGTTCTTTTACATATGCTTAGACATTATTTTTCCTATCTATTTGAAAAAAGAGGCTATCTTTGAAATAAAGTGTAACTGCTGTACAGTGGCTTATTTTTAAAATTCTTGGCATTTTTGTCACTTCTTATTCTTCAATTATTATGTTTTGTAGTTCATTGGCTTTATCTAAAGATATTTTTAATTCCTAAACCTCATTTTATCCCTCAGCTTCTTAATGAACTTTTAATAAGTCTTTATAACTTTCCACTCAAAATTCACCCTTCCATTCTGGGTTGGGTTTTGTTGTTGTTGTTGTTGTTGTTTTTGGTTTTTTAGGGTTTTTCCCCCCCCTAATGTTACATTTTGCCTAGTACCAGACTTTCAGAAGAGATGGGAGAATTAGATCCATTAACTTTCTTACTTTTTTTGTACTGATAAAGGCATTAGTAAATTATTGTTCCTGTACTCACACATGTCAGGAAAGATTTGGTTATTCTTCTGGATTAGTTCAATTAAGGTATTAAGTCAGGCACTGAATTGAAAACAAAAATGTGAGTCTTTCCTGTCTGAAAAAGGACAACTAGTTACTTCTCATGGAAATAACCAACTGTCATTATACTTTTCATTTTCAACTGTGTCCAGTTCTGGGCTCCTCAATTCAAGAGAGATGTTGAGGTACTGGAACATGTCCAGAGAAGGGCAACGAAGCTGGTGAAAGGCCTGGAACACAAACCCTGTGAGGAAAGGCTGAGGGAGCTGGGGTTGTTTAGCCTAGAGAAGAGGAGGCTCAGGAGGGACCTCATTGCTGTCTACAACTACCTGAAGGGAGGCCGTATCCAGGTGGGGGTTGGTCTCTTCCCCCAGACAACCAGCAATAGAACAAGGGGATACAGTCTCAAGTTGTGCTGGGGTAGGTATAGGCTGGATATTAGGAGGAAGTTCTTCCCAGAGAGAGTGATTTGCCATTGGAATGGGCTGCCCAGGGAGGTGGTGGAGTCACTGTCCCTGGAGGTGTTCAAGAAAAGACTGGATGGGGCACTTAGTGCCATGGTCTAGTTGATTGGATAGGGCTGAGTGATAGGTTGGACTGGATGATCTTGGAGGTCTCTTCCAACCTGGTTGAGTCTATGATTCTATGATTCTATATATCATATCAACAGTTGATGCAATGAAATTGCTAATGCTGAGTTAACTGTTATTTCTGTGTTACCACCTCTACTTAGCAAGAACAGGAAGCCACATTTGAAAATGTTTTGAAGTAGTGTGATGGTTTGGGCTCTTACCCGCCCCCCCCCACACTTTGTATTTGCCCCAGCTAACTCAGACGGACCCTGGGAATATAGATGAAGCAATTTATTTACAGCTAGCAGAATTTACAAGCAGCTATTTACAATATATACAGTTATATACAATTATATACAGAAATATACAAAGGATAAACAATACAAAAGCACAACTCCCCTCCCAGAAACCTGAGTCCCCAGGAGGGGCTCTCAAACCACCCCAACACCTCCCCCGGCCCCTCTCAACCTTACCCCAGTTCTCAGGAAGAAGAGAGGTGCGGCCAAGAGGTTAGGGAGCAAGGTTAGTAGGAGCAAGGTTAATGAGATGTGACTAGGTCTGAAGGCAAAGGCAGAAGTGAAAGACAAAATGGAGAAAGTTTACTTCTTCTTCCCAGAGTTCTCAGCGTGACTGTGAGAGAAGGAGACACAATTGTTTTTTATTTCACTGCCTGTTATCTACTTCTGTTACCAAAACATTCTAGCTTGCTTCAAACTAGCACAAGTAGTGATATCACCTGTAGGATTTAAAAGCTTTTATGCTTTAAAAAATGTATTTTCTTTCTTTCTTTGATTTTCTCTTGCATATGAATCTAAAAATTCTCACTTTTTAGATTACTGTAATGGTTATATACAGATCAATAAATTGTGAGAAGATAGTATAAAGGTTTTAAATCTATTTTTTTTGAGACTATATGCTGAAGGGAAACTCCAGCTGATGAAGGTTTGGGTACTGTCTGAAGTTGTATCTAGCCCTGTGAGTGGTAAATAATATTTTGTGAGTACATACTCCACCATAGCCTTCTGCCATAAGTAGAAAGGAGCTCCTTGAGTCCATCTACTGGACAAGCAGTATATTGGCTGAGAGCAGTGTGTTGACTGCAAGAATCTTCTCTTCCAGTTTAATGTTTATATATTTTTGCAAGTTATTTCTAGATCTAGTTATTCCTCTGTATAATGTTTCCATGACCGTGCAAAGAACTGATCATTATTAAAATTATTGGTAGGGATGGTGAGAGTTTTGAATACCAAAATTAATAAACAATATTAATTTTGAAAATATAATTAATTAATCACCACTCCATTACAACTTCATGTCTCAACCTCTTTAGGGCAAAGTGGAAGTGAAGACTAATTATTAATTATAACTATTATTAACACAAAGAGTGGTACATTCATTGAATCATGTTTGCAGGGTGAGTTACAAAATTCATTGCTTTCACAATGTCATGAAGTGATCATGAAGCCAAGTTATATGTAGCTGATTTTTTTCACTCTCATCCAGACAAATATAGATGATAATTTTGGCAATGGAAAACCTTGTTTTCTTCCCAGCATTAATAAAATTTTAGTTACAACCTTTTATAAATGAATGTCCTTCTATACAGTATAGACAGTTTGTCTTTTTATATTAGTTTCACAATAAATTAATGTTCTGTAACATCTGAGGTGATGTGGAACTATTTACTGTAGCAGTTGAATTACAGTTCTGATATTTGGTATTTCTTATTAAAGATTAATAGCAGAGACTTTTTTCTTCTTAGATCACAGTTAAGTGGTTAAATCTTGCCAACAAAATTGTGGGTTTAAGTAGAAGTAGCATATCACTTCAGACATATTTTCCATGCAGAGTACTTTTTTAAACAAAAGGTGAATTAATTATTCATATAGTAATGATGTGAAACTACTATCATAGAGATGAACCTTTTGATGTTTTGTAAGGTCAGGTTCATTTAGTGTGAAATTTCCCTGTTTGTCTGTTTTTCACTCACAACCACAAACTAAACTCTCAAGCATGTTTATGATTCATTAACTTCTCTGAAATCCAAGACTATTACAGTACAAATGCATCCCAATAACATTTAGTTCAGATTATATACAAATATAAAATATCTAAAAATCCTGAGTTGTTAGGTATTAAGTCAGACTCTGGATTACTTTTAAAGTGTGGTAGTGTACAGGCAGCAGCCTCATCACAATTGTTCAATAATCATAGTAAGTTCCATTAGAATTCTCATGCTTTCTAATTAAGTATCCACTGACTATCTGATACAGCTATTGTTTTCACCAGAACACAATCGATCTTAGCTCAGCTTTAAAGTTCTAATGAAGAGGAATGTAAAATAGCCATCTATTTCTCTGAGTCATGTTGCTTCAACAATTAGTACTTTTTCAGGTGCAGAAAAGCCATGTTTTCTTCCATTCCAACCTCACAGTTTTCTGTTTTACAAAGAAAATTGTGCAAAGGTGTGACAGTTTACCAAGATTTAAATAATTTCAGAATTTTCACATATGCTTTTTTATATGAATTGCTACTTCTGACCATGAGACCAATTTTCATTCTCACCTTTTGAATAACTTCTCATTTCAGGCTTCTTACTCACATGCTTAGATTCATAGCCTGAGGTTGTGTTGGTTTCACAGTTGCTGAGTCCCACATTTCAGAGAACATCCTTATCCCCAATATACCTTGTCATCTGATGTCATCTGACATGCATGTTGTTCAGTATAGAGCAGTTTTGGAAACGTAGAGATTTACTATGAAAACTGTAGCTCTCCAATTTAGTGACAAGAATGTTGTGTCTACATTAAAGGCTTGCAGAAGTCCAGGTAGGGGACATATGTAGTTCTTCCCTTGTCCACTGATGCAGTCATTTAATTGCAAAAAGCCATTGGATTACTCGGGCACCATTTGCCCTTGGTGAAGCTAAGATGGCAATGTCTCTAATCACCTCTCTGTCTTATACATATGTTGACATACCTTTTAGCAGCTTCTACTCCATGATCTTATCAGGCACTGAGGTAAGGCTGAGTGGGCAGCAGTTCCCAGCATCTTCCTTTTGCAATTGTTTTAAATTAGGTGTGTGTGATGAAAGGGAAATTAATTAATGCAAGATTATATTTTTTCCAAAATTAATACTGTTTATTAATTTTGATATTCAGAACTCTCACCATCCCTATCACTAATTTTAATAATAATCAGTTCTTGCATGGTTGTGGAAACATTTTACAGATAATAACTAGATCTAGTAATAACTAGCAAAATATATAAACATTAATTGAACTGGAAGAGAATGTTCTTGTGACCAAATACCACTTGTAGTCAATAAACCTCTTGTCCAGTAGATGGACTCCAGGAGCTTCTTTCTGCTTATGGCAGAAGACTATGGTGAATTAGAAAGAGGTTTTAAGTATGTACTCACAAAATTATTATTATTACTCAACTCACAGGGCTAGCCACATCTTCAGACAGTACTCAAATGCTTTCAAGGAAGTCTGCAACTGTCTTGTCAGCCACTGAGACCTCTGATTCCTCCCAGACTTCTGGGGAAAGGAGGCAGACAATCTCTGACCTTGTCTCCTGGCTCCTCTGGAGTCTCCATCCCTGGAGGTGTTCAAGAAAGGACTGGATGAGGCACTTAGTGCCATGATCTAGTTGACTGGATAGGGCTGGATGGTAGGTTGGACTGGATGATCTTGGAGGTCTCTTCCAACCTGGTTGATTCTATGATTCTATGAAATCTTAGAAAGTGCTACACTAATAGAAGTTCAATTAAATATTTAACATGATGTGTCTGTCACTGTCTGTTTTGTGGATACAGAGCAAGATCCAGGGTTTTAGGAAGTTGATACATCAAGTGAAATGAGTATTTGTGTCTGCTCTCATCTCAGGCTGTGGCAAGACTCAAAGCTGTCTGCCAGGAGAAACAGATCTACTAATGAAAAGGGGTCAGGGAAGACTACTTAATGCATAGCTGCAAATTGGATGTAGAAAAACAAAATCATACAAACCAAAACCAAACAAGAAACCCTGCTGTTCTCTCGTGGACAAACTCTTAAAGCTTCACTCAAGATGAGAAATGCTCTCTCACCTAAGTGAGTCTGTTAAAGTCTGTGCAGGCAGTTGTGCAGGGCCTTGAAAACAACAATCCTGGAAAATTAAACTTAGCAGAGTAGTAAAGATTTGCCAACAAGTGGGTTTGGAGAGAGGAGTGAGTAGTAAAAATCAGCAGGCAAGAAAGATAATGTTGGATGAAGCTTTATAGATAGATTATTAAGCTGATGTGAGTAGCTGGCTAATACTCAGGCAGTGTTGGAGTCAGGAGGCTGGTGAGAGGCGAGATCGGGGTACTGACGAGTCTACTCAGCAGCTTGCTATGCATCAGTACACTTTATTAGGGTAGCAAAGCTTCTTACATAGTGCTCAGAGGAGGTGTACACAATCAGTTTGGGGCCGGCACAAGTGGACAGTACAGATTGGCCCAGAGCCACGTGCAAGGTGCAGATAGGTTACCCTCTGTCAAAACAACCTGTGGTTTCCACCCCAGGGAGCTGGCAGGCTCAGCCCCCTGTAGCTATGTCTGCCCCAGGGGACCAGCAGGCCCAGCCCCCTGCAGGTGTACGTGGGTTGCTCATTGTAGCTACCAGCTCAAGGACATCTCCCAGCATGAGTTCCCATGTTTACCAGCTCTCATCCTGCTGTGGGAGAATTCTCCCACAAGGCAGGAAGGATTGTTTCTGGTAGGGGAATGTGTTAGTTACATTCCAAAGATGCATTCCCTACATACATAGGCTTGTTTATTTTTAATAGAAATAAGAAAATCCAGTTACATTTTTTACCTTATTGCAGCTGAAATAAAAGATTACATAATCTCTTTGCTCCAGAATCTGAAGGCAGAGAACTATTTTCTCAGAACACTTTGCGCCTTTGAACACTAGCATTGACAGTTACTTCATCAGATCTTACTCAGCTTCCTGCATCTAAACCCTGCCTTTCTGCCGTCTGAGTACTTAATGCCTACAAGATCAAATAGGCAAGTATCACAGTCAATCAGGCTCATAGGTATAAAAAAAGGGAATAAAAAATAATATTAAAAGTGACACAGACTACATCATGTAAAACTAAGAAGGCAGTACATTGAGCAGTATAAGATCTGTGCTCATTACTCACTAAGAAATGAGCTTTTAAAACCAGGATCCTTGGCTCTGAATTACCTAGAAGAGGTGGCATAACTTTTTCATATTTGTCACATTCACAACTACATTAAAAATTAGGACAACCAGAACTGACATAAATTAATCTATTCATAGGTCCAAAACCTGTGTTCAAACAAACCTGATCTGCTGTTTGCCTTAGATGATTGTTCCATTGCTTCCAGCTATCTTTGATACACAAAAAGACTTAATTATTCCTTTCATTCAGCCTGAAATTGTGTTTGACAAACCTGATAGCTTCAACAAGCTCTGTGAATTTCTTTCGGACACTGACTTTGCTGATGGCAATTGAGACTCCCAAAAGGTATCTGGCTAAGCCAAAACCCCAAGAGTTTCAGAAGGTGAAAAAAAAAGAAGATATTGAAATCTATTTTTGGTGCAATAAGGCTCAAAATTTCCTGAAAAATAAATCAATCTAACATAACAGAAATCTGTGTTCTTTCACTCCAATGAAACTAATACTTGTTATTACGTATCTAATTTGAATAGTGGAATCTGGCGTGAATCTCCCTACTCTTTCATCTTCCTCAGTTAAGCAAAATTTTTGCATTATTGCTCAATTTGCATTAACATTTTCTGTAGAAATAGTTACATGCTTATTACATGCTTAGAGAAAGATACAGGAAAATTAATGGTAAAGTCCCTTACTTGGGAAGTATCTTCAATTGTGTATTTGCTCAGAATGAAAACATAATTCATAGATTAATTCTGTTTCTCCATAAGTTTGGGCAAACATAATACCCTGGACCCAGAATCTTCCCTTTGAAAGCTTTTAAGTCCAATATATTAAACTGTAAAGTTATTTCATCTTTGAAGAATTAATTAAATTAATTATCAATACATAATTAAATTAATAATTAAATAATTGTACCTATTTTATGAACATTTTGGAAGTACAATGTAAGAAACAGACAGAAAAGGGCAAACTGAAAAGGAATATCAACAATAACCAAATTAATTATAATAACCATACTAGGTAGAACATCTCAATACATGAAATTTTTTGCATAATAATTATTAGCATCCTATATATATTTATTAACAGATTTCATATTAATTTCTTTCCTCTTAAAGATTATTTGTCACTGACTATGGAATAATTAGCATGCAACCCTCTGTAAGGTAAGTAGTAACTGAGATGTTTGCAATCCAGTGAGTTTGATCCACATGACATGAATGTCAACAAAGATTGCTTTGGCTATCTGTAGGCAAAAGGAACGGGAGAAAAGAAAGTATTACTACAGAGAAAAAGAGTATATGTTACATGCTTTTGGGAAAAGTGTTATGAGCAAATATAAAAATGATTACTTAGATACAGTATATCCAACAAAAAACTAACTGCTCTTGTATGGGTTAAATGGTGTTAGACTATTGTAAGCAGCATATTTTTAGGACTTCAGAACTGTTTTCACAATTCAGTGAGTAAGGCCTCACATGTATATGATTTAAAGCTTCATTCTTAGCATTAAAAATCGGACAATTTTCCAAATTCACTGAAGTAAGAACCATCAAAACATTTAAAAGGCACTCGGTAAGGCAACCTGAGAAAACTGGCAAAGAGCTGCAATAAAGCAGCCACAGTGTTTGGAAAGCATTGACATTTATGTATAACACACAACACAGTGAAGTAGTTCAGCAATTGAAGTAATGACTTGGAATTAACGTTAATAGCTGCATGTAGCAACTACAAATTATCTACAATCTGTAGTATCTACCATATGAACAGGTTCCTGAACTGTGGTGCTGAAAAACCTTAAAAAATAATAGCTATTTTTAGATTTAATTTTAAAATAAATAACATATATAAAGATGGAGAGAAATGATGAAAATATAAAAGTAGTTTGCTGGTGTATGCCACAATCACCAGGCTTCTCTTTCCTTCATTAAATCAAAAAAACTACCAGTGATTTCCGTACGGAATACTAAGGCCACCTGTAAATCAAAATTTTCTTCAAAACTTTGTGCTGAGTTAAAAACAATCTGTCAGGTATTTCATATCATGACTGTATGAGCAAGCTTATTTTGATAGCTGAGGGGTTGTATTGTGTTTTGGTGCCAGGTCGTGGTTTGCTTCCGTTTCAGAGCAGCATGCATATGTCATTAATGTCACCAATAAAAACAAAACAAAACAACAACAACAAAACAAAAAAAAAACCCCAAACAACAACAACAAAAAAATACCAAAAAAAACACACATTGCTTGTAACAGGAAAGATATCTACACTCTAAGTGCTGGGTGACATGAAAGTATAAATATGGTAGCTTCAAAGTTGAAATAATAAAAAGGAGCAGACTCTATGACTTTCCACCCTGCTTTATAACTAAAGACTTTTGGCCATAGTTACCTCCCCGTGTTATACAATTTAAGAAGGCATGAAGAACTGGGACAAGGGGCAATGGGTGAAAATTAGAACATAGGAGGCTGCACTTCAAAATAAAAGAAAAAATTCCTTACTTTGAGGGTGATGGAGTACAGGGACAGGCTTCCCAGAGGAGCTGCACAGTCTCCTTCTCTGAAGACTTGCAAAACCTGTCTGAAAATGTTTCTGTGCAACCTGATCTAAGCACACCTGTGTTGGCAGTGGAGTAGGACTGGATGATCTCCAGACGTCCCTTCCAACCCCTACCATTCTGTGATTCTATGATTCTCTGGTAAACATATTTAGTAGGAAGACAAGTTTAAAGATCATGGGGCATGAAGAATGATATAGTAAAAACACACAGAGAAGTCATTATGAATCATAGCATATTCCATGAGCACCAGAAAAAAATGATATGGTGAGCTGCCAGATGATCAGTCACAGTTATCAATAACCTTCAGAATAATGTCCAGAGTTCTGAATTCTTGATTAAAAAAAAACAACCCAACAGTTATAGAGATAGATCACAAAGAATCCAAACCATTAAAATAATGTGGAAGCATACATGATCTTGTGCACAGTAAATAACAGCATATGCAAATCTAGTAATTTTCCAAGTCCTACTTTAGCAGGGGTCCTTTGTGACCTGTGTCAGCATGTTAACATCTGGCAGTAGATAAATTATGACAGATTAAGCAGTTGGCTGTGGAAGAAGTCACACTCAGTATCTGGCATGCTGCGGGAAAGACATATACCCAAATCTGAAGTCTGATGGAGACTGAGGTGATTTGGTTATATCTTTCCGATTTTCCTTTCTTTCAGGCATCACATTGTGACATGTTCCCAAACACTTCATACTGACAGTGAGAGAATAAAATCTTTCTCTTTAGAGAACTATGACATAATTGTTCATATCAGACAGTGATTGATCTGTAAGGATCAAACAGCAACAGTTTTGCAGATAATCTTTAGAGAATGGGCACACTACTTTTAAATTTTTTTTTTTCCTTCAAAGAAAGAAATTAAAAATGTAAGCACCAACACAAAGGCATGTACTTCACATGTAGAATGGTATTTAACTTAGAATTTTGTTTCTATGTAGTGGCTTATGATCAGTAGAACTATCACTCCAGACTATACAGGAGGAGAGAAATAGCAGCTAAGAAAGTCCTGATCAAGCTGTAAATGATGCCTAAAGTATGAGGTTAGACGAAGGCAGCTCCATGTGATTAGATAAATTCAACCACTGACAGCCAAAGATGATGAACTAAATTGTCTTTTCAAACAAGTGTTGTCTAAATCACTAAAAAGCAAAATCTGAAAATATCAGAGGATTAAAGCAGCATATGCGAATAGGTATGGAGATAGTCACTCAGTATTGCATCACAGAATTTATCATAGTAATTTAGATTCTGAATTTTGAACTCTTACACCTTTCTCACAGTGAGTAGCATTCTCATGTAAATATTCATGAGAGCACTTATGAAAAACATTTGATGTTTTATATGATTAGGTGTATACAACATGGCTTTTAAAAATAATTAGTGTCAATAGCAATATAATACTCTGCTAAAAAACTCTGCAGTTGGCACTCATCATTAGTTTTCAATTAAAATCAAAACAGTGTTTTCAATTAAAGATCTGATTTCTGTAAACTTTTATTGGAAAGCCATAAGCAAAATATTTTATCTTAACTCTAGCTTAATAGTGCTGTCACATCATGTAGGAAATACAGCCCAAGGACAACCTGTACCTGAGACCATACAAAACTATCTTTCTCAGGCTAAGATGCTGTATTTCAGCACAGATAGTTCAGCTGTAATACTCTCAAGAATCTGTGACAGGAAGTTTTTTTTTAACTGTATTATGAAGAAGAGACTCTGATCCTACAAAGATATACCTTTTACTGTTTAACTGATTAAAAAATAGGTCCTGCTTTTCAGTTCTAGAAATATGTTTCACTTTTCACTATTTTCTATTATTTTCCTGTTGAGACAGTGGTTGAGGAAAAATGTCAAAAACAGTAGTATTCTCTGCAGGAAGAAATTCATTGTAATGTTTCCACCATTATCTTATATGAAATTGTTTTTATGTAGCATATATCAGATTTTACAAAATTATATAATTTCTTGACATAAATGATAAAACATTTAGAAAATTATTTATCAGATGAAAAAGTAAACAAATCTTCCAAAATAAATTTTGGAACAGTTTATATAAATTGCTTGCTCTTATCTGTTAAATTTCCATGTAAGTATTACTTGGAATTTTAAAATACATTTTACAAGCATGGAAATGAAAAAGTGAGAGAATTATGGCAACATTCATTGAAACAGTATTTTCTAGAATTTTAAAAGCATAGTTTAGTAGTAAGTGATCATAGAGACTGCTTAAGGTGTAATACAAACCTTTGCAAAGGAAGAACAGTGAAGCAGTCTGTTAGATGATTAAGAGTGCATCTTAGTTGTCTATTGAATATTTTTACTTCTTTTTTGTGACACTATTTAATGGTTGGAGTCCTCACAACATTTCAAGCATTTTGAAGAGGACAGTTACATATACAATACATTTCTATAGACCTTTCTACTTCAATAATTTCATTATGGAACAAAGAATTGTTTATGTGTCATGGGTTGAGTTCAATTTGCTGATAATATTCAATACTCTGCTGCTGTCATGTCAACTTCAAAATTAAAGTGCTGGCTAGAGCAAAGTACTATGAGCCTTGAAGGTCAGATTATAACATGAGAGCTTCCTGTTCTGGTTGCTGTTTTCAGTTTCTGGATTTGGGGTGTTGGTCTTTTCCATAAACATAGCTGTGGGCCAGGAGATGGGAAGAAGACACTGGTTTCTGATCATGCTTCTGCATTTTACTGCATGTTTCTTCAAACAGGCTAAGGTAATTGTGCATCTTATTGTCTTGTTAAGCTCTCTTTATCTCAACCCAGAGGTTTTTGTCCTGTAACTCTCCCTTCCATCTGTGTGTAGAGAGTGGGGTCTGAAAGCAGGCTGTGTTAACCTAGGACATTATGTTAAAAAACTACTGCTTGATAAATCAGGTAAAAGTAACTATTTGTATTTATTTTTTTACCAGTTTTACACTTTACAGACAGAAATAATTCTGTCAAATATCTTGAATTAAACTTTACTTATTCAAAGATTGCTCTTCGACACTAAAGGAAGATGGCCATTCTAATGTATAGCTGAACTCTAGCCACTAACAACCTGCATAGTATTTCTGTTTTCACGCAAGACACTTACTCCTCCTAATTATCTAGTAATTTTAACAGTAGTATTTTGAGAGCAAATCTCACAATGCAACTGTTATTTTAAAGAAAACAATTACTTTATTATGCTTGGATTCCTTTCAGCTGCCTCAAAAATCCTGAAATTAAATGTATTATTCAGTAAATGGACTGAAATATCAACAGACACCAACTTAAAAGGGCTTTAAAACAGAATCAGACTGTTGATATATGTTTTATAAATTAGATTCTTATTGGGCCCATTGATAACTATATGTCTCATTGAACACTGAATTTGACCCTTAGTTGCACTGGTAGTCACATAGATTCCACAAAGTGTTATGTTTTTACCTGCAAAATCCTTTGGATATACAACTTATTACAGGTGCAGATGTTTCTACCCTTGTCTCTACACTGTCAGGTGCTCTCAAGAGTTGCCAGAAGCGAGGGTATTATTATTTCCAAACATAAACTTCAAAAGAGACAGTTGTCAGCCAAAATTCAATAAGGGTTTCATTTTCATACAGTGGAAGGTAAAATGGTTCATAATTATAGGATGACTTTGCTCTGATATTCAGTTGCTGGGTGCTCAGATCACTTAGAGATTGATTCTGAGGCTTTCATTTCTCCTATCAAGTCCAATATGTTAAAATTTGTGTACTTGAAGCTAGTCACCTGTTCATGTCAACAACGAAACAACTTCCATTTCTCACAGAAGTGAAGACTCAACTCTCCTTAGAGTATGAGATATCCTGCCAGACCAGAAAGCTACAGACATAAAATTTGCATGCCTTTCTGGAATGGCAGCTGACTACTTTAAGGACAATTCAAGCGATATTTTGGATGTCTGCAATTAAGCAAAAAGTCTGAGTCGTTTATCTATTGCTGTCAGTGAGAGCTCAGTTAGCCAGTCCATCTGTGGGTATTTACCTGTAAACACATAAATTTGAGTATCTTCAGCTCAGGGGAATCTCACTCCGTGCTTCCTTGTCATGGGTTAAGTTGAATATTTCCCACTGTTATTCAAAACCACTCTGCATTATACCATCTTCAAATGAAAGTGCTGGCTGGAACAAAGCATTATGTGGCTTGGAGCTAAGACTGTAACATGAGAAGTTCCCTGTTATGATTGCTGCTTTTAGGTTCAGGGGTTTTGGGCTCTTAGCTTTTCTGCTGTGATGGCAGTGGTACAGTGAAGGATAGGGGAGTAACTTTCTGGCTTGGATTTTCAGCTTGCTTGCTGCTGCTTTTCTGCTGTGATTTTCCTGCAAATATGATAAAGTAATTGTGCATTTATGTTCTCTCATTTATATTAAACTTTTTTCTCACTGTCTCAACCTCAAGGTTTTGTTTTGGGATTTTGGTGGTTTTTTCTCTCACTTTGGTGTTGGGGAAAACAGATTAACCTGTCGGTTTACTTTAACCTGTTACACCGACAGACAGCAAAAGCTGATTGACAGGAATCCTAGCACTATATCCTGTTGTATAGACCAAATATGCCTCATATGGGCTTGTATAAGCATTTCAAACCAGATATGACACTGGTACACAACAATGTCGTTGCTAAGAGAAGGAGTTTCTCTCATCTCTCACTGAGTTGCTTCCGTCTCTGTTGTTTCTGTTTTTCTGTACTGCAATGAGCATCTTGGTGTGTAGCTAGTGGATTATTCAGAGAACAGATCCTGTTGAAAACTATCTCAGCAAAAGCATAGTAGTTGTCATACTTTTGGATCAGTTGTCTTGACGTGGTTTTCAACAAAGTAACTCAAATCTCTATGTTGGTGTTAAGCTGAGGCTATGAACAATAAATGTAAAAATATTTAAAATGTTTATTAGGCTATAAGAAGAAAAGGATGGTATCACAGTTTGGTCTTGATACTACAGAAAAGGTCTGGGTTTTTTTAAGGAAAAATCAATAATTCATGGAGAAGAAAAATATCAGTTTTGACAGTTTTCAAGACCTTCACACCATCACATTACAATGAATGGCATCACTCAGTTTCAACTGCAGCAGCAAAAACAGAGAAAGTACACAATTGATTTTGATCTTGTGACATTTGAATTATAATTCGGTAAAATCAAAAGAAGTGCCTTTTGTTGTGGTAGGCCTGATGGGCCTAAAATAGGCTTATACATGTCCTGGCTTGCCCAAGCATGTTTTTCTGCTCTTTGTTCTGTTATGGGGAGAAGCAACCATGGGAAAGAAGACAAAAGAACCTGGAGCCACTAAATCAAAGGATTTTGGCCTGCCCAGACTTGTCTTGGTCCTGTGGTATACAAGGTACACACACTTGTGCCTGCCTGGTCCTAGGCCTGTGCTTTCCCCAAATTTGGGTAAAGCAAGCCTATGGCTTTACCTAATATGTTAGGGCTTGGCTAACTGCCATTCTGTGTCCAAAGGGCAACTAATCTCGGCCCACATTGATAAAAAGAGATATGCAGGTAATTTAAATACCTCCACAAGATCGGCCTGCAGCATGACCTTGTGC
Source organism: Pogoniulus pusillus (assembly GCF_015220805.1). Taxonomy (NCBI): domain Eukaryota; kingdom Metazoa; phylum Chordata; class Aves; order Piciformes; family Lybiidae; genus Pogoniulus; species Pogoniulus pusillus. The sequence continues at coordinate 24,367,292 of NC_087267.1, read as the reverse complement.
TGAGACTGCACATTGCAAGACATTTTGCCTGCACCTGAAAGTCTCCTGCTAAGACAGGAAGTCCTGGAGATACACAGATTGTCCAGAGGAGCCAGGAGACAAGGCCAGAGATTGTCTGCCTCCTTTCCCCAGAAGCCTGGGAAGAATCAAGTCTCAGCGGCTGGCGAGAGAGAGTTCCCTGAAAGCATTTGGGTACTGTCTGGGACTGTGGGTAATAATAGTTTTGTAAGTAAATACTTAAAAGCTTCTTTGTAATTCTCCATTGCCTTCTGCCATAAGCAGAAAGGTGATCCTTGAGTCCATCTAGTGGACAAGTGGTATATTGAATGCAAGTGTGTGCTAGTTTGAAGCAAGCTAGAATGTTTTGGTGAAAGGAACTTGATGATAGGCTATAAAAGGAAAACAATTGTGATGTCTCCTTCCCTCAGAGTCTCGCTGAAGAAGAATGTAAACATTAGATAACACTTTCGCCATTTTTGCCTTCACTTTCTGTCTGGTCTCAGACTGAGCTACATCTCCCTAACCTCTCCTGCCACTAACCTTGCTTCTTAACCTCTTGGCTGAACCTCTTTTCTTCCTTAGGACTGGGGTAAGGTTGAGAGGGGCAGGGGGAAGGTGCAGGGGTGGTTGGGAGCCCCTCCTGGGGACTCGGGTTTCTGGGAGGGGAGCTGTGTTTCTGTATTCCTTTTACTTTGTATATTTCTGTATATAACTGTATATACTGTAAATAGCTGCTTGTATATTGTGCTAGCTGTAAATAAATAGCTTCCTTTATATTCCCAGAACTGGCTGAGTCTAGTTTGGGTACCTTCTAAAGTGTGAGGGGGCGGGGAACACCTAAACCACCACAAAGTGGCACTGGACTGCAGGAATCTTCTCTTCCAGTTTAATTAATGTTTATATATTTTGCTGGCTATTACTAGATTTAGTATTTTCTGTAAAATGTTTCCATGACAGTGTGAAGAACTGATTACTATTAAAATAATAATGGTGGTGAGAGTTTTGAATTTCAAAATTAATAAACAACATTAATTTTGGAAAAAATACAATCTCGCATTAATTAATTTCCCCTTCCTAATATCTTTTCAATGTATGTCCTAAAGAAAATGACAGGGAAAGTATCAGGTAACCCAAAGATGTAATCAAACTTAACAAAAATGTCACTAATTATGAATACAAAAGGTTTTGAAACAGTGCTACTAGGCTTAGTGTACTTCAGTAATTATTCAGAGAAGAGAGGTGGTTTATACTGCCATCTATGGGGTGATAATTGTCAAACAAAATACATGGAAAAATATGTCAAATAAATGAACAGGTTGGAATTATTTTTCCTGCTGTTACTTTACTTTAGTAATTTAAATTTACCCAAACCATCCAAGTATTCTCAATTTGTAAAAGTAAGTCTGAACTTAAACTTAATAATTTATGCAATCTAAATAAATCAGATCAATTATAATTTAGGAAAAAAGCCTTTAACAACAATTATTAAAATATTAGAATATCTGTGCTTTAAACTACCTGAAGGGAGGTTGTAGCCAGGTGGGGAGATCAATCTCTTCTCTCAGGCAACCAGCAACAGAACAAGGGGACACTGTCTCAAGTTGTGCTAGGGGAGGTATAGACTTGATATTAGAAGCAAATTCTTCACAGAGAGAGTGATTTTCCATTGGAATGGGCTGCCCAGGGAGGTGGTGGAGTCACCATCCCTGGAGGTGTTCAAGAAAAGCCTGACTGAGGCACTTAGTGCCATGGTTTAGTTGACTGGATAGGGCTGAGTAATAGGTTGGACTGGATGAACTTGGACGTCTCTTCCAACCTGGTTGATTCTATGACTCTATTCTATGATTCTATTCTATAAACTCAATGGAAGGTGTGTTGGAGGAATCGTATGAATGTCATTTACAAGCAAAACATTTTAATTTATCTTGTATTAATTTTTAGTAAGAAGCGACGGTTCAAATATTCATTTTGTAACAGCACACGTGGAGAGAAGCTAAATTCAAAGAGAAACCAAATTTAGTTGAATTTGATCAAATGGTGAGCTTTTAATGAAGAAAATAAGGCTGGGTACTAATGTTAAAGGAACAGAAATGGAATATAAAGCTTTTCAGGGATGCCACAAGCCACAGCAATGAATTTTTAACAGCTCTACTTGAGAATTTGTTGTCAAATAATTCCTCCAGAAGATTATGTGGTTTTAAAAGTATTCACACCCCTCCCAAATTGTGTATATACATTCAAGCCAACAAAGCACCTGCTAACCACTATGTAGTACATTATTTATCACCTCCTTTAGAACACTGTGTCATAAAAGTGCCTCAGGAGAGTTTTTATATGAGATCAATAACACTTGTGAATTTCTGAGTGACCGAGAAATGTGCTTCAGTTAGTCTCAGGGACAGATATAAAATGTAACACTTATGACAAGAAAATACAATAGATACAAAGTGAAACACAGTATCTCAAAAAAGACACTGTTAGGGCTAACATGCCTATGTTTAGATTTAGTGACTTATTTTGATTTATTTGGAACACATATGTGCTGCACTCACCTCGGTTCCCAGTACACACATATATATACACACACTATGCTTTTTCATACCGCTCTTGAATAGAGAGAAAATGAGAGGAAAATAATTTCAGGAAAATGACAGGAAAAGAAGATAAACAGACTATGAATAATGATGCCTGCCATACCCACAAATCCAATTCCATCTGTGTAAGTCCATCTGGACACCTGAACAAGTTATTAAAAACATATTTAGTAGCCTTACAGTTTGAAATTATCAAAGTGGCAACATTTTTATTATTTGAAACCAATTTCCTCTCCACTCCTAAGATGCCTTGTTCTTGGATGATTGGATACAAACAAAATAGAGTGTTGTGGTAGACCTGATAGGCCGAAAATAGGCTTATACATGTCCTGCCTTGCTTAGGCACATTTTCCTGCTCCACCAGAGAGGCAAGCGTGGGAAATAGACACAAAAGAACCTGTAGCCACTGAGTCTGGCCTGCCCAGGGTCCTGTGGCAAACAAAGTACACACACTTACCTTGTGCCTGCCTAGTGCAAGGCCTGGGCTTTTCCCAAATTAGGGAAAAGCAAGCCTGTGGCTTTGCCTAATATGGTATCATTTGGCTAACTGCCATCCTGATTGGCTATTCTTGTGTCCAAAGGGCAATTAATAAAGGAGATACACAGGTGAACAATGTTCTTTTGCTTCCTTGCTTTGTTTCCGTGCTCTTTGCCATGCTCTCTCTGCTATGCTCAGCCATGCTGCTATCACACACTGCCTTATTGCTTGCCTGGTAAACTCCACTGCTGCGAGTTACCAGGAGCAGACCCTGGATGCCTGCATGCAATTGGCCTATGTGGCCAGCATGACATCGTGCTGAGATTGCACAACATCTGCCTTCTACACCTGAAGGTCCTGCTTAGAATTCCTGGACATATATACAGATCATCCAGAAGAAGCAGGAGACAACGCCAGAGATTGTCTGTGTCCTTTCCCCAGAAGCTGGCAAGATTCAAGTCTCAACATCCAACAAAGACAGAGTCCCCTGAAAGCACTTGGGCACTGTCTGGACTGTGGCTAGCCCCCCACCTTGACCTCAAGTGGCATTTGGCTGTGGGAACCTTCTCTTCCAGTTCAATTATATGTTCAAATATTTTGCTGGTTATTACTAGATGCAGATATTATCCATAGAATGTTTCCAAGATCATGTAAGAATACAAATCTTATTAAAATTAGTGGTCGGGGGTGGCGAGAGTTCATAATAGCAAAATTAATAAGCAATATTAATTTTGGAAAATAGAATCTTGCATCGATTAATTTCTCCTCCCCAACATAGAGTTGTCTGAAAACAAGAATAAAAAAAAGTTATCAGGAAATGTCAAGCCTGAAAATGTCATTGATCAGACATCTTTACACATTCCATGTATGTGCTAGTTTGAAACAAGCTGGAATGTTTTGGAATGTTTTGGTGAAAGGAACTAGATAATAGGCTGTGAAAAGGTAAACCTCTTGCAAATGTGCTAAGACATCAATACTCAAATGAGAGGAGCGCTGTGAGGTTGGCTGCAAAGAGAGAGGATGGTTCCAATGAGTTTAGGAGTGCTATGAGGAAGGTTCTGTTAGGCCAGGGACAACGAGGTCAAGAGGACGAAGATGACATCCAGGACTCCAATGATCCTCTCAGAGAGGTCAGGGAAGTTAGAATGAATATGCAAGGGAATCAGGTGAACCAATCCTAAGCTGGCTAGTGAGATGCTGTGGCATTGGTGCTAATGCCCTGCAGGTAGGAGACAAGTCTGCCAAGCAGCTGGGACCACTCACTAAGGAGAGTGGAGTGGACAAACACCTAGCAAGTCCTCTTGGTAGGGTTAGCTTGTGGACACGCCTTTTGTTGGCTGTGGCTATGAGATATCCTTCCCGAGATGATTTGCCATGGGCTACCAAGAAGTGGAACACCGTTGAACAGAGAATTAAGCTTCTGAAGGAGTTTGCTGTGAAGGAAGTGCTTTATGGAGATCATGGCACTCATGAGCCTGATGATATTCCTTTGGGAACAGGTCTCATGAAGAAGCTTATTAAATTTGCTCCTTCATCCTATGCTAACATCTTGGCCAGTAAATTCCTAGCAAGGAGTGATAATGGAAGGTCTTTCACTGTTGGTGAATTCACTGACCAGCTCAGGCAGATAGAGGACAGCTTGTCACATTCTGGTATAATCTGTGCCATAAAGACTATGACTACAGAGATGAAGGATAGCATTGAGAATGGCATTAGAAATGGTATGAAAGAACTGAAGGAGGGTCTCAAAAACATTACCAATCTGGTAAAGGATACCATTCCTTCATCATGTGAATGGGTGCATGTTTCTGCCATCAGGAACAGACGCCCACCTCCTGCAAGGCAATTCCAGCCCAGGAGGAGACAAATTCCACCCAGACATCAGCAATGACGTGCATCACTGTGGATAATACTGTGTGACACATACGGTGAGAACATGAACAAATGGGATGGTAAACCTACTTCAGCTCTTTCAAAGAGAGTCAGGGAACTGCAGAGTGGCAGAAACAGAGGCAGCAATGCCAGGAAAGTAGCTGTCACTTCTTCAGCTCCTGAGAGCAACTGCAATTGTTCCAACAATTGCAATTCCTCTCACAACAACACCAATCACTGTGTACACCCTACATGCCATGTTCAGCATTAGGGGTGCCAATGCCTCCAGCCAGGAGGAGGAAAGGGATAGTGGAGAGAACCGAATCTATTGGAATGTATTCATTAGGTGGCCTGGCTGTTCAAGAGTTCGGAAATACAGGGCTTTAGTTGACACAGGTGCTCAGTGTACTTTATTGCCATCTAATTGCAAAGGGACAGAGTCCATTTCTATCTTTGGAATCACTGGTGGATCTCAAGAGTTAACTAAGATACAGGCTGAGATCAGTTTAACTGGTAAAGAGCGGAAGACACATACTATTGTAACTGGTCCTGATGCGCCTTGCATTCTGGGAATTGACTTTTTGAGACAAGGTTGTTTCAAAGATCCTAAGGGTCATAATGGGCTTTTGGAATAGCATCTGTAGAGATTGAGGATGATAAATTGAAATTGTCTATTGGACCTGAACTTTCTGATGAATCTGCAGTTGTGGGACATCATGACATAGAGGATCTGGAAGTGCCAATTGCAACTCAAACTGTTCATCATAGGCAGTACAGAACTAACCGTGACTCTTTGTTGCCCACTCATCAGCTGATTCCTCAATTGGAGAGTCAGGCTGTCATCGAGAAAGCTCATTCACCTTTCAACAGTCCCATCTGGCCTGTGCGTAAACCTACGGGCAACTGGAGACTGACAGTTGATTTTCGTGCCCTCAATGAGGGTGACGCCATCCATGAGTGCAGCTGTGGCCAGACAAGCTGGAACTCCAGTACGAGCTGGAATCGAAGGAGGCTAAATGGTATGCAACCATAGACATTGCTAATGCTTTCTTCTCTATCCCCATAGCAAAGGAGTGCAGGCCTCAGTTTGCATTCACCTGGAGAGGAATCCAGTACCAGTTCAACCGTTTGCCTCAGGGGTGAAACACAGCTCAACCATCTGTCATTCAGTCATCCACAATGCACTGGAGAAAGGTTAAAGCCCCAGAGCACATCCAGTACATCGACAACATCATTGTGTGGGGCCAAACTGCTGAGGAAGTCTTCGAGAAAGGTAACAAAATCATTGACATTCTGTTGCAAGCAGGTTTTGCCATTAAGAGAGACAAGGTCAAAGGGACCTGCCAAAGAAATTCAGTTTCTGGGAGTGCGGTGGCAGGATGGTCACCGTTACATTCCTCAGGATGTGATCAACAAAGTCTCTACCATGGCAGTTCCCTCCAGTAAGAAGGACACACTTTCTTTTCTTGGTGTGGTGGGATTTTGGAGACTAACACATTCCTGGTTTCAGTCAGATTGTCAAACCTCTGCATGATGTGACTCGTAAGAGAAACAATTTTGAGTGGGGACTTGAACAACAAGCAGCCTTTGATCAAATTAAGCGAGAAGTAATCCATGCAGTGGGCTTGGGACCTGTGTGATCTGGTTCCGGACATTAAGAGCATTCTGTACACGGTTGCCAGTGACAATGGTCCAACTTGGAGTCTCTAGCAGAGAGCTCCAAATGAGACACGTGTCGTCCTCTTGGTTTCTGGGGACATTGGCTACAGAGGTCAGAGACAAATTACACTGCAATGAGAAAGAGATTCTAGCAGCCTATGAGGAGTGAAAGCAGCTTCTGAAGTGATTGGAACTGAGTCACAATTGCTTTTAGCTCCTAGACTGCCAATTCTTAACTGGATGTTCAAGGGCAAAGGTTCATCACCACATCATGCCAAAGGTGCAACCTGGTCTAAATGGATGGCTTTGATAACCAACGAGCACGAATGGGTAATCTTGATCGACCTGGTCTGGTGGAGGTGATCACCAACTGGCCGGAAGGCACAGACTGTTCCAAACCAACTCGTGCTGAGGAAGCTCCTCTCTATGGTGATCTCTCTGATCAGGAAAAGAACTATGCTTTGTTCACAGACGGTTCCTGTCATCTTGTTGGGAACAAGCGAATATGGAAGTCAGCAGTTTGGAGTCCAACCAGGAGAGTTACCAAAATGAAAGATGGCGAAGGAGAATCCAGTCAGTTCGCTGAGGTAAAAGCTGTTCACTTGCTCTTGATGTGGCTGAACGTGAGAATTGGCCTATCCTTTACCTCTACACCGACTCATGGATGGTAGCCAATGCTCTATGGGGTTGGCTGAAGGACTGGAAGAAGCATGGTTGGCAGAGGAAAGGAAGCCTATTTGGTGTGCTGATCTATGGCAGGACATTGATGCACGGCAGGGAGAAAATTCCAGTGAAGGTGTGGCACGTAGATGCACACATGCCTAAGAGCAGAGCCACTGTGGAAACATCAACACAACCAGAAGGCAGATCAAGCTGCTAAGATTGCTCAAGTTGATACCAACTCTGATCTTGACATTGACCTTGATTGGAAACATTGAGGTGAACTGTTCCTAGCTCGGTGGGCCCATGACTCATCTGGACATCAAGGCAGAGATGGAACATACCGATGGGCTCACAATAGGTCAATTGACTTGTCCATGGACGCTATCACCCAAGTCATCTATGACTGTGACATTTGTGCTGCTATTAAGCAGGCTAAGCGAATCAAACCCTTATGGTATGGTGAGAGATGATCAAGTATAAGTATGGTGAAGCCTGGCAGATTGACTACATCACTTTACCTCAATCTCGTTCTGGTAAGCAGTATGTGCTGACGATGGTAGAGGCCAGCACTGGATGGCTGGAAACCTAGGAGCAGGTGTTGATCTCTTGGAAGGTAGGAGAGCCCTGCAGAGGGACCCTGGACAGGCTGGGTGGGTGGGCAGAGGCCAATGGGATGAGATTTAACAAGGCCAAGTGCAGGGTTCTGCACTTCGGCCACGATAACCCCAAGCAGCGCTATAGGCTGGGGACTGAGTGGCTAGAGAGCAGCCAGGAGGAAAGGGACCTGGGGGTACTGATAGATAGTAAGCTGAAGATGAGCCAGCAGTGTGCCCAGGTGGCCAAGAGAGCCAATGGCATCCTGGCCTGCATCAGGAACAGTGTGGCCAGTAGGACAAGGGAGGTTATTCTTCCCCTGTACTCAGCACTGGTCAGGCCACACCTTGAGTACTGTGTCCAGTTCTGGGCCCCTCAATCAAGAAAGATGTTGAGGTGCTGGAACATGTCCAGAGAAGGGCAACGAAGCTGGTGAGGGGGCCTGGAACACAAATCCTATGAGGAGAGGTTGAGGGAGCTGGGCCTGTTTAGCCTGGAGAAGAGGAGGCTCAGGGGTGATCTTATTACTGTCTACAACTACCTGAAGGGGCATTGTAGCCAGGTGGGGGTTGGCCTCTTCTCCCAGGTAACCAGCAATAGAACAAGGGGACACAGTCTCAAGTTGTGCCAGGGTAGGTATAGGCTGGATGTTAGGAAGAAGTTCTTCACAGAGAGAGTGATTTCCCATTGGAATGGGCTGCCCAGGGAGGTGGTGGAGGCACCGTCCCTGGGGGTCTTCAAGAAAAGACTGGATGAGGCACTCAGTGCCATGGTCTAGTTGACTGGCTAGGCTGGATGATAGGTTGGACTCGATGATCTTGGAGGTCTCTTCAACCTGGTTGATTCTTTGATTCTATGATTCTATGATTCTATCCAGTTCCACATGCTACTGCACGTAACACCATTCTTGGCTTGGAGAGACAGATCTTGTGGAGACATGGAACTCCAGAGAGAATCGAGTCAGACAATGGTACTCATTTCAAGAACAAATCTTGTGAAAAACTGGGCCAAAGAACATGGTATTGAGGGGATCTACCACATACTCTACTATGCGCCAGCTTCAGGGAAGATTGAGCGCTACAACGGTTTGCTGAAAACCACCCTAAAAGCCATGGGGGGTGGAACTCTGAAAAACTGGACAACATTTAGCACAACCTACCTGGTTGGTAAATAGTAGAGGTTCAGTAAACAGAGTGGGACCTGCACAAGCAGATTTGGTCCCAAACAGTAGATGGTGATAAAGTTCCTGTTGTATGTGAAAAGAATCTGTTAGGGAAAACTGTTTGGGTATTTTCTCCTTTGGGTGAAGGGAAACCTGTCTGAGGGGTGGTGTCTGCTGAAGGTCCTGGTCATACATACTGGGTAATGCAAGAGGATGGTGAAATCCAGTGTATTCCACAGAGAAATTTAACCTTATCTGAGAGAGTTTAAATTCAGAGTGTATAATATAAGCTTTTAGGAGTTTTCTGTTCTAGGTATCATCGGCATCCAACACCGAGAGAAATCTACAGTACGTGAGCATGAACCCAATGTCACCTGGGAGTCCCTGTTCTGAGCTTTTGAATCACCTGTATCTGATTGAAGTGTGAACTGAACTTGTATATATATTGTTTTATTGTAAATATTGGTTTAGATTAGATCAGATAAATTCTCAGCGATACTCTGAGCAAAGTAGACAGGGGTGGATTGTGCTAGTTTGAAGCAAGCTGGAATGTTTTGGTGAAAGGAACTAGATAATAGGCTGTGAAAAGGTAAACATGGTTGTGTCTCTTCTCTCACAGTCTCGCTGAGAACTCTGGGAATAAGAAGTAAACAATAGATAACATTCTCCATTTTGCCTTTCATTCTGCTTTGAGCTTCAGACCAAGCCACATCTCCTTTACCTTACTGCCACTAACCTTCCTTCTTATCCTCTTGGCTGCACCTCTATTCTTTTCTCAGGATTTGGGGTAAGGTTGAGAGGGCAAGGGGATGTGTTGGGGTGGTTTGAGAACTCCTGGGGACTCAGGTTTCTGGGAGTGGAGTTGTGCTTCTGTATTGTTTATCCTTTGTATATTTCTGTATATATTGTAAATATCTGCTTGTATATTGTGCTGCTGTAAAATAAATAGCTTCATTTATATTCCCGGAGGCCTTCTGAGTTAGCTGGGGCAATCCCAAAAGTGTCGGGGGGCGGGTAAGAGCCCAAACCATCACAACGTATTAGTGACAACAATGAATGAAGTTAATAACCAATATATGGCAGACTAAAGTGGTTCAATTTGGCCATGAGAAAAAGGAGAGTCACAGAATACCATGTTGTATATTGAAGTCAGGGAATGATAACAAATAGATGAGCAACAGGGATTGCTGTGCCTGTTCCATACTGCTCTTAAGGAGCAGTCTTCATACGAGTTGGCAGTATGAACTGGCTCCCAGTTGTTTTACTTCCCTTCTGTAGTTTGCAGGACACTCAAATCTCTTGGCAGCAATAATGTTTTAGATCAGCCTGATTTTTCCCAGAAGATTGACTCCGATTGCTTGCACACTCTCTGAAACAATTTGTGATTTTTAAGGGACATAAGAGATGCTACTGCAAATAGCTTCTCTGGTTTAAGATATATGCCCTAAAAAGTTTCTTATTGAAAATAGTGCAGGGACATCAGTCTCTAGATAACTTGAGACTAAATAAAATTTTCTCTCTTTGCGATCAACCCATGCAATGAGTGCTGGATGCCAGTTATTTCAAGGACCCAGCACAATGTGCTCCAACCTCATTAACATGTCTCTCTACAGAAAGTCAGAGGTAGAGAATTAGAATTCTCTTGTCTGTTTTATTTCAGTCTAGTCCATGGTACTCTCACAATCAAGTCTAATATTAAGATAACAGTGGAAAAGTATTTAAAAATGAAATTTAAAAATAATATAACATTTTAAAAGGATTTTCAAATGCAGAAAAATGGCTTCAGATCTGGTTGCTGTGAAACTAGAGAGATGTTAAATAATCAAAGGTTTCTTTTCTGAGTTTTTACCAAGTATTCTAGTAAATGTTTTCCCATTTGTGACATAGATTATGCTATTGAAATACACAAACACACAAAAAAATTCTTCGATGTAGATGTCAGTTCTGCCTAATGTTTTGCTGATTAAGTCCTGTTGAATTCTGAATTGAGTACCCACAGTAAATCAAGCCCAATGTTTATGCCCTCTTTCCTACAGACATAATTACATGCCCCTTAAGAGCTCACTCCATCTGCTGCCAAAGCAGGAAATATTTAGGTGAGTGGGGAAGTGAAAGGCTTCTTAACTAATCAGAACATTTGGAAGAAAAAGCTTAGTAACTTAGAAGAAAAAAAAAGTGGAAAGAAGATGGTTATGTAATTCCAACTGTATCTAGTCTAAATGATTCATGCACCTGCTAGGCCTTATAAGGCAATCTCTTCAGCCATATCATTTACTCTAAATTTGCTTCAGGGGTTTGGTGAATCGAAGTTTTTTTCTCTGAAAGAGAACATCATCCTCAAACTATCACAGTCACAGTTGTCTTGTGAAAGCAGTAAAATAGTCTCTGGCACAAAGAGTCTTTTTCTTGGGAAATTAGAAGAAGAAAAAGTAATTCTGCTCAGTAAGTAATTCTGAAGTACTAGAAGTTGGAATGAGAGATTTAGAAGTCTATGTAAATGTGGCCATGAGGCTTCTGAATGTGAAACATGTTCAGTTTGGGGAAATTAGTATAACTTAGACTTTTGTACTGAATTTTCCCCTTCTATTTTTTTTCCTTGATTGTTTTACTTCTGTTTGGTCTGCAATACAAATTTGAACATACCGTATTCTTGAATAGTTAATTATAATTCAGTAGAGGCCAGATCATCATACTTTGAGTAACAGTGGCAAAGTAATAGTGACAAAACTCTGACTTATAAGGAAGGGTTTGCTAAGTTTACATTTTGAAAAGGATGAAAACTTGGGATGAAAGAAAACAGAGGCATTCTCACCTGATCTTGAATTAATATTTTTTGCTGATGATGTGCTACATTCAACAGCATGATTCACTGGCTAAGCACAGCAGCTGGAGGCTATTTTTGGCAACAGAAAGCTAGGAAAGAGGAGTTGTAAAACTATAATGAAAAAGAAGTTTTAAAAGGAAGAAAAAAATAAAATAATTGTCTTTGATTATTACACTAACTGTTAATTTGTAGCTTTAAATCACTGCTGTCAGGTTAACACGTAGAAAATAAGAAAAAGTACCTCAGATGGCTTTATTCAATGATTGTGACTAGCTGGCAGGTATTTTATTTCATTTGTAAGCATTTAATGTGGCTCATACATGTGCACATAAAACAGTATTTCTCAGTGGTATATTTGAGAATAAGAAGAAATAATAACGTGAGGAAGAGTAAATGTAAGTGTAAGGAAGAATAACAGCATCTTTTGAAACTTATCTGAATGAAATCAAATCAGGTTAGAAATTATAGGAAGGAAATATGTAGCATAATGAAAAAAAAAAAACCACAACAAAAAAGAACCCCCCAAAAAACCCAAATCCAACCCCCCCAAAAAAAAAACCACAAAAAAACCCCAACAAAGCCCACACTAAAACAAAATACAAACAAAACCCCACACTAAAACAAAACAAAACCCACCCCAAACTAAACAATACCCTCTCCCCCGCCAAACACTAACCCCTAAAAATTAGTAACAATTTAAAGAGTTACTAAGAAATGTAGGTGCCTGAGTTCAAGATCTTATAGATATTTAATTATGTAAATAATTGCATCATGCTGAATAGGAAATGAATGTTTTTAGTAAGTCATATAACAAAATTATCTACTTAAAAATTTCTACTTACTTTCCACTTAACTAATTAATTGTCAGTAGATGATGGGTAGCTGGAACATTCAGAACAGTAAGATCTCTTCATCCAGGCCTTGGATATGAACTGTCCCACTGAATGATGAATTCATGATTTTGGTACTAGGTTTTAAGAAATAATTTTCTACCAAAACAGTCATCAATTTTCACTTGGTTAACAGTTCAACCCTAATTGCATCTTTTAATTTCTCTATTATGTAACTAAGGGCATTTTGTTCCATATGACATAAAATAAGCAGTAAATGTTAAAGATATTTTAATATTAAATTTGAGGAATCAGCAAGTTTGCAGATGACACCAAGCTGGGGGCAGATGTGACTGAGTTGGAAGGCAGAAGGGCTCTGCAGCGGGACCTTGACCGCCTGGACAGATGGGCAGGCGTCCAATGGGATGGAGTTCAATAGCTCCCAAGTGCAGGGTGCTGAACTTTGGCCACAGCAACCCCATGGAGAGATACAGGCTAGGTCGGAGTGGCTGGAGAGCAGCCAGACAGAGAGGGATCTGGGGGTGCTGATTGATACCCGCCTGAACATGAGCCAGCAGTGTGCCCAGGTGGCCAAGAGAGCCAGTGGCATCCTGGCCTGCATCAGGAATGGTGTGGTCAGCAGGAGCAGGGAGGTCATTCTGCCCCTGTACTCTGCACTGGTTAGACCACACCTTGAGTATTGTGTTCAATTCTGGGCCCCCCAGTTTAAAAGGGACGTTGAGATGCTTTGAGCGTGTCCAGAGAAGGGCGACGAGGCTGGGGAGAGGCCTTGAGCACAAGTCCTACGAGGAGAGCTGAGGGAGCTGGGATTGTTTAGCCTGGAGAAGAGGAGGCTCAGGGGTGACCTAATTGCTGTCTACAACTACCTGAGGGGTGGTTGTGGCCAGGAAGAGGTTGCTGTCTTCTCTCAGGTGGCCAGCGCCAGAACGAGAGGACACAGCCCTCAGGCTGCGCCAGGGGAGATTTAGGCTTGAGGTGAGGAGAAAGTTCTTCACTGAGAGAGTCATTGGATACTGGAATGGGCTGCCCGGGAGTGTGGTGGAGTCGCCGTCCCTGGAGCTGTCAAGGCAAGGTTGGACGTGGCACTTGGTGCCATGGTCTAGCCTTGAGCTCTGTGGTAAAGGGTTGGACTTGATGATCTGTGAGGTCTCTTCCAACCCTGATGATACTGTGATACTGTGTGATACTGTGAAATTGATATCATCATTAAAAACATAGAGTTGTTCCTAACCAAAATGTTATTTTTACAAAATCTGTGGATTGTTTCACTCAGAAAACAAGTGTTGTATTTCATGCACATGATTTAGAAAAGTGGAAGTCCATCTTTTCGAAGTCCTGGTTCATAAATGTTAAAAGCATTTCAAACCTGTTTTATCAATGATCATTATAATTGCTTGCATAGATGTCGGTTTAGGATGAATTTGGGAAGTAAGATTAACTGTTTTTCTGATTGCATGGGAAATTCCTCCAGCAATGCAAATCTGGTACAGTAGCTTTATAGTACATAATTTCCAGGACCATTGTTGAATAAGTAAGTCCCAGTGGGAAAATGGTATTGCATTATTAATATATCCTCAGAAGCTGTCAAATAAGTGCCTTATGTATGAGGACATACACACAGAGTAGAGACCAGGCTTTCAGATTTCTCTAAATTACTCTTCATATCATTCTTCCATAAGTGCTAAGAATGGTAAGATGCAAATATGGGCATAGCAAAGCTCCACAAAGTGAGTGTATTTCAGTTACAGCTAAAGATCTGGGACTGAGTCCAGAAAACACTAGGCAACATTGATATCAATGGGAGTTAGGTACTTAAATGTCATTGTACTTTTCCTTTTGAAGTTCATAGTATTTCATCCGTGATGTTTTTACTCTGTAGTGTTTATAACACACCCCTTATATAACAAAGAAACAATTTTTGCTCTTAAGATAGATTTCTAACTACTTAGGAACATAGTAACTGTTGCATTTTCATGACCAACAGCAGAATTTTTCTTTTGACTCCAATATTCTTTTCTTTTTCCTTTGTATTCAAGAATTAAGAATCTTCCTTGTGATCTTTAATATGTACCAACACAATCATGGAATACCTAAGCTTATTCAGGTTTTGACTATTAAAACTAATGACATCACCTAATAATTCAAATGCTGACCAAATTAACAGAGTTATGTGTGACTCTCCTTGATGCCTGCCTCTGAAATCTGCATTCAGACACATGAGTGATTTTGGTGGCTCAAGGTCAGACCAGATCTAATTGACCAAGAAAAAAAGACTAGACACTAAAGTCTTTTAGAACATCTTACCTTGAAGGAAGAAAACCTGTAGGAAAGAATTCACATTTTATGATTGCTCACTAAGCTTCCCATTATCTAAATCAGAAAAAAATGGTTTGGATAACATGCAGCATAGCTTGGAACAATGTTGAAACTTGACTTCTTAGGTACTTATGGAGGAATAAAGCATAAACCATAGACTCATAGAATAGTTTAGGTTGGAAGAGACCTGAAAGGTCATCCCATTCCAACCTCCCATCATAGGCAGGGACACCCTCCCACTAGGACAAGTCACTCAAGACCTTATCCAACCTAGCCTTGAATATCTCCACGGACAGAGCATCTAAGAACCTCTTAGATTGCTGGTGCTCTGCTGTGTTGTCTTTCCAATAGATGTCAGGGTGGTTGAAGTCCCCCATGAGGACCAGGTCTTGTGATCATGAAGCTTCTCCTACGTCCTTATATGATGAGAAATAATTTTAAAATATATCAACATTTATCATTTAATGGACATTCATTATAATAGATTTAAGACCAAATATTTAAGCATTAAGCTGAGCTCTCTTTTTATCACATTATTCCCTGCTCTGTTCCACCGATGATTACAACCACAGGACAAATAAAATAAAATAGATTCACATGGGGTATCTAAAGTATAAATATGGTGGCTACGTGGGACCAATTATTCACTTTAAATTCTTTCTTATATATTGTGTAGAGAAATATCACTGTTCTCTTTGCTGTAATGTGAATATGCCATAAAAGTACCTATAAAATCCATAGTGAATTAAACAGTTACTACCAAATATAAATTGATGTGCAGCAGAGAAGTTGGTTTATATCTTGTGTGCATACAATGTAGCTCCCCAGTAATTTGGCTGTATATTTTCAGGACATTTTTAACATTCTATAGAAAAATATTTTCTTTGTAGTGCATATGTGTTTGTTTGAAGATAAATCACATTTATTTGCCTGGTCCATTCTCATTTGTTTTCCTCAGTTTTCCTTCACATATGAGTCTTATGCCGCAGCTAAATACTTCATCATGCAATGCTACAACACGTTTAACACTACAGTCTTCACAGTCATCCAAGAAGAAAATGCTTGCATCTAAACAAAGTTTAAATGAAATAATTACCACTGCTTTGAAATGACAACTGATATCCAGAATACACATCTTTCAAAGGCTACATGTCTAGTGCTAACTTAACAGGTAGTTCTAAAATCCTTTGACATAGGAAGCTGATGATGTTTCATTCTCTGGATTGGAATTGTAACTGAGCACCATGACACAGCAAAGCGTGAGTTTATGGATAATGTCAAAACAAAAAGGACAAAATACTTTTAAAAATTGGAAAAGACAGACAATAATATATTTTTAAAATAATGCTGAATGAAAAATGTTACTATATGATAATTGCCTTAATTTTGGGGTTTTCTTTCCCCTTGAAAAAAGCATAGGCAATGAAGAAAAAAGCAGCAGAAGACAGGAGGTGAAATAATGCAGTAAATCTACCTTGCTGTACTTCCTCTGCTATGTGATGCAAAATATCTTTTGAACGAGGCAGAGTAAATAAGTTTGTATGAGAATCAAATGATTGTATACCTCTAAATTCCTCTCCCTCTGTGGTTTGAATGGGAGAGGAAAAGGCACGAAAAAGACCTGATGTGTCGTTCCCTCCGCCCCCCCCCCCCCCCCCCCCACCACCTCCCCCCCCCCCCCCCCCCCCGCCTCGGGGCCCTGCAGAGGTGAAGGGGTGTGAGCAAGGGGCCCTTCCTGCACAAGGGGTGCCCGTGCAGTGCCTGCATTGGAATCGGGCTGGGGGATTGGGCTGTGATTTCTGTGCCTAGGAAGTGGTACTCTGCTCTTTGTCTAGGAAGGGTATAAATATTGGGGGACTTCCTGCCTTTGGGTTCCCGCCTTAGAGTTCACCCTGCCTGAGTGTTTATGCCTGCCTGAGAGTTCTCCCCCCCGCCTGGATAGATTCTACAGAAGGAGGCCCTGGCGCTCTGCTTCAGAAGGACTGCTTCCACCCATTAGCACCCTTTATGCAACTCAATAGGCCTTTAAACGACCCTCCTACTGCTTCTGAGAGAGAACCCGAGAGGACAAGCAGCTGAACCACCCTTCTTCCAACCAGTCTGGCTCACATGTGAGTAACTGGCTCAGCTTTATTATAAGTGGAAACATTATAATTTAATAGCGAAACCCTTTTCCAACTTCTGACTTCCAAAAATAGTCAAATTATCTATGGCATCCTTGTAGATTTTCTCAAATTAGCTGAATCTGATAATTAAAACTAAATTAATTTCTGTATATAGTTTTGGGGGTGAGTTTTTGGGAAAATAAAATAACTCTATTTTTTTATAAATTTCCAGACACGGCCACATTAATTCCCTGCCTCCACAACATCTACTGCCCAGAGTCATTGTAAAAAAAAAAAAATCCAACAGTAGAAACATTTTTCATAATTTCTAAAGTCTCCTTCTATTTTTTTAAAGTTACTTAATTAAAGATAATAGCAATTTATTGATATTGAAACTAGTGGATAAAAATCTGAAAAGTTCCGTAAAATTCTTTGTGTTTTTCAGTGTGTAATTGAAAGATGATCGATACCTAAAATGGAAGGGTAGCACTGAACTATAAATTAAGGAAGACAACTCTAAGGATTGTTTTATGTAGCTACTTAAGTAGTTCAATGCAAGATATGCCAGAGGTACTCCAGAATAAAATGATTAGTAAACTGAAAAACCTGTGATCAAAAAAGGCTGGTAACTGGTAATGAAGTAAACAAATATATAATAGTTCCTTGATATAGTATCATCTTGAATCTGTTGATACTGCATGTAAATAGAAATAGTTTTACTTTTGCCTAGATGGAATGAAGAATGTCTGAATGAAGATACTGCAGATTATTGTTCATGTACCTTGAGAGGTCACCTTCAGAGTTATTTTGAATAGCTTTAGGTCACAATGAATTAAACCAATCTGTGTTGCCATCATTCCCTTTTCATTCCTCTTTTTTTTTTTTTTTTTTTTTAAAAGATGCGGCACTTGGGGGCACTCAGAAGCCTTTATTGGCCATGATAAAGGCCATATGTTAAACTATACAAATCCTTTCCAGCTTTTAGCATTTGGTGTCTTGGCATATGCCCAAGGAAAAAAGGTGACATCTTTGGAGTTGCCAGCAGAACTGTCCTGTAATTTCTCCGTGATGCTATGTTATTTCTCTGAAAAGTAGCTTATTGTAATTTTTTTGATCCTCATGAATATATAAAGCCAAAGATTTATGCTGACAGTCATTTTATCATGTTTCTGGGTTTATTTAATGTCCCAAATTAAAGGAGATTTTGATTATTAGATGTAAACTTGTGAATGAAGAGAGGAGAATTGAGAAGGGCTACGTTATTTAATTTTAAAATTTTGAGTATATAGGAAGGAGTTTTCCTCTCCCTATATTGTAAGAACTTCAGCTTCTTCTTAGGCTGAACTTTTAAAACTAGAGTTTGGATACACTTTTCCTTTTCAGTGAGTGTCAAAACAGTAAACTTACTGTAAACAACTAAAACAAACTAGAGGAAATTGAAGTAGTTACAAGGATCTGGGGGACATGAAGAAGCATATTCATAACGTATTACTAAATTGTTAGAGAAAGAGTATAAAAAAAGATCCTTGTATACACACATTTGCTTTTGTCAGTGTCTGGTTTCATGTTTTGTCTATCACAATCAATATACCATGTTTTTGTCAAGATTATTTATGAAGATGTAACAATCATCAGAAACAAACATCAGAAAGATAATCAGTATCAGCATCTAACCACAGAATTTGCTTTAGACACACATTTTTTTCTCATACTAAATCCTTTTGAATCATTCTTCTTCAAAATGTTCGTGATCTACGCTAATCAATCTTCATTTTACAGACAATCAAGGAGAAATAAATGAGAGTTCCTAGCATGCAGTCCTCCAAAAATTATTAAAATGAGAAAAGATCATTACAATGAAGAATTTGTCTTTAACCTCCCTAAAGTTCAGAAAATTGTGGAGATATTTCACTTCTGTCATAATATTGAATAATTATGAATAAGAAATAATATTTATTCCTTTGTTTATATCTTCAATTCTTTCTTGTCCCAAGAGAAAGTGATAAATCTGTAGTATAAAGAGACATGTATTTCTTCTAGGCATTTTTGGGTAGACCAGTAATTTGAAAACGTGAGGAATTTTGTCAGTAGAATACTACTTCTTTTAGGTAATAGATAGTTCTCAGGAAAATGTGTGGCAAGAGCTGGCATACTTTATTTTGGAAGGCTGGTACATGTAGCAGACATACAATGCAGAGGCAAATGCAATGTGGCCACAGGGTTTGCAGCAAATAAAATTCTATTTCTTCCTTCTATATCTCACTAGTCAGTGACTTAGAGGTACATAATAAAAACATGGAAATCAAGATTCAGCTCTGTTGTCTGACTGGAATGAAAAGTCAATCGGAGTAAAAAAGTGCAGGCTGCACTTACTTTCTTGTCTGTATTTTCCTTCTGTACAGACCCTCTAAAGAGAGAGAAAAAATAAACACAATTGTCTTCACTACAAAAAAAAAAAAAAAGGGGGCAAAACGTTTATTTGGTTGTTAATAACATCTTCAAGGTTGATGTATTGATTACTGAGTAAATGTCAAACAGTGTGAAGTAAGTCTGTCGTTCAGTGAACGCAGTGCAGCTGGAGAAGAGAATGGTGGTTACTGCTACTGAGTTCTGAGACTTTCCTCAAGGGAATTATTTTGAACTGATTTTTGTTATATACTTGCAGACAAGCTAATAAATTTCATTTGCATGGCACCTACTGGATGCTCAGTATAAATAATACTTTTAGGTGTATCACACATCTTCAATAATCAAATTTAGAAACTTGGAACTGTCTTAGATAAGTAAACAATTTGACCTCACATCTCAAAACCTTCTGTTTTCAGCATGAAGATTTCTGTTTCTCTATCACAAAGTTTTTGCAAAGGTAAACTGTTAAGTGTTTCAGCCTAGAATTGCCACATGTTTTTTGAAAGAATTGTTGTATATATGAAGAATTTGTATGGGAATGCTGTATTCTTTTCTAATGTTATTCAAGCACTATTTACCTGAGTAGTAGCTTGTTGAGCAGCACTGTACTGCTTTCTTTACAAAGAACTCTAAAATCATAGAATCAACCAGGTTGGAAGAGACCTCCAAGATCATCCAGTCCAACCTAGCACCATCCCTATCCAGTCATCTAGACCATGGCACTAAATGCCTCATCCAGTCTTTTCTTGAACACCTCCAGGGACGGTGACTCCACCACATCCCTGGGCAGCCCATTCCAATGGCAAATCACTCTCTCTGTGAAGAACTTCCTCCTAACATCCAGCCTATACTTCTCCCGTCACGATTTGAGACTGTGTCCCCTTGTTCTAAAATGTGCCTCATGATCGATGTGTTACAGAAGGAATTCGATTACAGAACAGTAAATTGATTTTAAAATGACATTTTTTGTGTAAGATTATTCTTTGAATTAGCTAAGATTAAAATTAATTAATTAATTAAAGGATAAATAAAGAAAAAATAAAGAATAAAGAAAAAAAAAAGAATAAAAATATTAAATAATTAGGATATAATTAAAAAATATTGAAAGCTAAAAATGGGGAAAATGCCCCAAGACAGCCATTGATGTAAACTTTTCATGTTAATCAGTGAATCCAATTGGTTCACTAGGATGTTTTGTTTCCCTTATAGTCTTGTGAGATTTACAAAGTGATTTTGAACTGAAAAGTGAAATTTTAAATAATAAAACTAATTTCAAGATGAGTATTCTGCAACTAAAATTTATTGAAATTACTGTGGCTTTTTCTTTTTTGTTTGCTTTGTTTTGATTTGATCTTTTTTTTCAAGAAATTTGTAGCGCTGAAAAATTTCTTCAAAATAGTTTTAGGGAGTTCTTTAAGCAAGTATGTTAAATTGCATTTCAGAGTACTAGAAAAGTGGGTTTGTGTAATTGTCTGACAAATCATGGTCTAGAAATTCATTTCTGTAGAGAGAAGGATTGTCAGGGTAATTTAGTTAATTGAAATACACAGCCATTATAAATGTAAGCCAAGTTTTGCAGATCATATGGTTGTAAGTCTATGCTGAGGTGAAGAAAAGTATTCAACTATAAGTGGAGAGTTTTCTGCAAGGTGTTCTGAGGGGATGCCTACAATACACACTGAAAACAAAACCAGCAACAAAACCAATTAAACACACACACACACACAAAATGAACCAAAAAACAAACAAAAAGCCCCAAACAACCAATATAAAACCTGAGACTTTGAAAGTACCCTTGTTATTTATTCTTAGGAATACATTTGCATATGTAACTCCAGATTTAAGCTAACCCAAATTAAATTTTTAGTCAAGAGAAAAATAAATGCTTTAGTGGACAACATCCACTGTAGAACAAGATTTCAAGATAATCTAGAAGTTTCTGTTTCTCTTCACTAAATATAGATTAGCTAGACAATTATCAGGCAGGTAGATGTCTCAGGTATCTCTATAATGTTGGATCTGGTATCTGTATTTATTGTCTAGATTTATTTCTGTAAATCCTTTGGCCTCAGAGCCCTCAAATGTCTATGGGTGAATGTGTAGAGCCTTCACTGAGAGATCAATTTGTTTGGTTTCCCTGACATATTTCTGGTTTAATCTCATTCTGTCTTCATGAGATCTACGTTCTGTTTGATCACTGGCATGAAAGTGCGACACATTTTAGTCAAGCTAACAGCAAGAACTCTTGACACACATTTTTTACTAGCAAAAATGCTGGCAATTGAACTATATATTTTGGGTTAAGTTTGCTACCATAATTTTGTTCACCTGGTGCCAAAAAGATTTCAACGTGGAAGAAAATGCTAGTGATATTAAAGGTTCAGTGAATAATGACATATATTAAAATGCTCAAAATGCAAAGTATTAGTAAAGATCATAGAATCATGGAATGGTCTTACTTTGTGAATGTCTTCACACATTCATTGCAGGATGAAATACCACATCTTTGATAAGGATGTGGGAAAAAACCTTCAAAATCAAAGCAGTATATTGAATGGCAAGGGAACAAAAGGGTGAGAAAAAAGCCAACTAACATGACAATTCAAATCAGTTTACTATCCATGCTCAGCAAAGATTTTTTTCCTTTGCACTACATTCATTTCAGTAATTAATTTGTTATTTTAAATTGCCATTTAGTATAAGAGTTCAAGCACAGGTGATCATCTTCCACATGCAACTATAAAAGTACTCAAGTTTGTAGGACTTAGTTAATAATTCTCTTTTTTGACAGCAGTTTTGAAAATTGTAACTATTTTACAAAAGTATTGCATTTCTATTATTCAAATTGGCATACTCTATAAAACCACATGGAGGGGAGAAGGAAAAGAAAGAGAAGTTAGTGTAAGAATGTTGGGGAGGGGAAATTAATTTATGTGAGATTATGTTTTCCAAAATTAATATTGTTTACTAATTTCGCTATTATTCAGAACTCTCACCATCCACGACCACTAATTTTAATAATATTTTGGTTCTTACCAGTCATGGAAATATTCTATGGATAATACCTCAATCTAGTAACAACCAGCAAAATATTTAAACGTTAATTGAACTGGAAGAGAAGGTTCCCACGGTCAATGCTGCTTGCGGTCAATATGCCGCTTGCCCAGTAGATGGGCTCAAGCTCTTTCTGCTCTATGGCAGAAGCAGTAGAGAATTACAAAGAGGCATTTAAGCATTTACTCACAGTGCCCAAATGCTTTCAAGGGACTCTGTCTTTGTTGGATGTTGAGACTTGAATCTTGCCGGCTTCTGGGAAAGGAGGCAGACAATCTCTGGCCTTGTTCTCCTGGAATTCCTCTCCAGGAATTCTAAGCAGGACCTTCAGGTGCAGAAGGCAGATGTTGTGCAATCTCAGCACGATGTCAGGCTGGCCGCACAGGCCGATTGTGTGCAGACATCCAGGGTCTGCTCCTAGTAACTTGCGGCAGTGGAGTTTACCAGGCAGGCAATAAAGCAGTGTGCAATGGCAGCACAGCTGGGCACAGCAGAGAAAGCACAGCAAAGAGCAGGCAAGCGAAGCAGGGAAGCAAAGCAGGGAAGCAGAAGCAGGTTGTTCACCTGCGTATCTCCTTCTATCGATGTGGGCTGAGATTAATTGCCCTTTGGACACAAGAATAGCCAATCAGGATGGCAGTTAGCCAAACCATACCATGTTAGGCAAAGCCACAGGCTCGCTTTTCCCTAACTTGGGAAAAGCCCGGGCCTTGCACTAGGCAGGCACAAGGTAAGTGTGTGTACCTCACACCACAGGACCCTGGACAGGCCAGACTCAGTGGCTACAGGTTCTTTTGTGTCTATTTCCCATGCTTGCCTCTCTGGTGGAGCAGGAAAACATGCCTAAGCAAGGCAGGACATGTACAAGCCTATTTTGGGCCTATGAGGCCTACCACAACAAAGAATTCACAGATTAATGCTCTGTAAAACTAAATTGCAAGGCTCTGGAACATATGATGCACTTGAAAGGTGTCTGAAGCAACCTGATTTTTTTTTTTTGTAAAATAAAAATGATAGTAAATTATCTATATATACAACAGATAAATAAAGGTTTAGATTACAGCTGAATTTTCCTATGAGTGGATTACAGAAATAGGAACAAAGTATTCAAATACAAAAAAAATATTAGAATAAAAGGATAATTCATAAGTCTACAGTAGCAAGATGATTATACCTGTGAAAGTTGCTTTAATGTATTTAATTTGTCCACACGATAAGTCTATGAGCAGCTAGAAAATTCTGAACATAGTGTACTAATGTTTCAGGAATATTCCTTTTTAATAAATTTGATCTAAAGGTGAGTTTATAAAGCTATGAGAGTACAGACACTAAGATGCTAAAACGGAAGTTCCACTAAATCAGCTTTCATGTTTGTACTAGTCTAGTGTTGACTTTTTGTTCTTGTGAAAGATTGATCCAGAGAGATATAAGTAGATTTTATATCTGGAAAAACAATGTTGCCATTTCCAGTTATATGCCATGCAAACAAATCCAAATGTTTGCAATTACCTTTCCAAGCCATTGTGATAGGGAATAAAAAATGCTGTCATTTACCAAAAGCCTTAGGCCAGTCTGTTGTTTCTGATAAGAAGAAATTAATGACAAGAGATTTTGCCAACAAACTAGATAGGAATTAATGTGTGAATTAGTATGTACCTGAGTAACAAAGAAAAAAATCATATAAGATTTCTTGACGCTGAGAAGCAGAATCTACCACTCAGTAGCGGAGATTCACAGAGGTACTGGCCACACAAAATCAAATAGGAATTGTTCCTGTCAGCTTAGCTACAAAACATAAAATGCCTGCAAATTAGAGACAAAATATGCAATAGAAAAGGAACCATAAAAGGGAAAAGGGTTAAAAAGAGGGTGTATAGGCATAGTGTCTGAATCACTTGCAGAACAGTTTATAATAAAATATATTAATCCTGTCTTCTGGACAACTGAAGAACAATGACTTGATCTTGACTCCTGTCCTTGCAGTGTATTCTCTTCAGAGGCTGACAGAGTGATTTTAAATAAAAATGAAATTTTTCTCAGGCAATTTGTGAGAATTAATCCATCTGTCTTTTTGGCCAGATGGTTTTGGAGATATAGAATGTAGCATCTAGATCAGCAGAACAAAGGTCTGATCTTAATTTACGCCAAATTCAGATGAGGTTTTTCTGTTTCTATTGTTAATATCTGCTATTATCTGTGTGTAATTATTATCTGCTTGCTACCTTGTTTACTAGTTTGCTTTTATAAAGTACACAGGTGAAAAATAACCCAGAATTCAACAATGCTTTTTACCTAAAAGTTTTTTAAGACTTTCAGGATAAATCTTGAAAATAACTACAGATAAGCTACTAAAGATGCATTCACTTCCATGTAGCAGTAACCTGATGTAGTGGTTTCGGCGTTACCCGCCCCCCCACACTTTAGAAGGTACCCGACTAGACTCAGCTAGGCTCTAGGAATATAAATGAAGCTATTTATTTACAGCTAGCACAATATACAAGCAGCTATTTACAATATGTACAGTTATATACAGAAATATACAAGGTAAAAGTAATGCAGAAACACAACTCACCTCCCAGAAACCTGAGTCCCCAGGAGGGGCTCTCAACCACACCTGCACCTTCCCTCTGCCCCTCTCAACCTTACCCCAGTCCTAAGGAAGAAAAGAGGTTCAGCCAAGAGATTAAGAAGCAAAGTTAGTGGAAGGTGAGGTTAGGGAGCTGCAGCTCAGTCCGAAGCCAGAAGCAGAGTGAAGACAAAATGGCGAAAGTGTTATCTAATGTTTACATTCCTTCAGCAAGACTCTGAGGGAAGGAGACATCACCATTGTTTTCCTTTCACAGCCTATGATCTAGTTTTTTTCTCACCAAAACATTCTGGCCTGCTTCAAACTAGCACACCTGAACAGAGAACAAGATGAACCTCTCGGTACATTTTAATTTCCTTTTGAGGTTTAGACTCTTCAGGTGGATGGACATGTAGAAAATGCATGTAGCATTTGATAATTGTGAAGAGTTGAATTTTGCCATGTTTTTCAGAGATTTGGGATGTTTTCAACTTTGTTAAAATTGGCTTCCTGGGGCAAATTAATTTTTCCTCTCAGTTTTCCTCATAGTGGATATTACAGGGGCAACAGAAGCAGGATTAATATCTCCCAACAGCTTGTCAAGAAAATACAGGGTTTCCATACATAGTATACTATTTTGTGCATCAGACTGTTTTCCAAAGGTATGTTCATTCAGTTTCTTGGTAGAAGGGAAGGTGAAATATTATTATATTCATAAAAACCTCCAAATTAAAATCTTTTGGCTATATTTAATTTCAAACACTTTTTAAAAAGGGATTTTAAATTGCTTGTATGGCTAGTCCATTACCAGTAACCTGTAGGAAATGCATTATATTTCCTATTTCTTTTTTATTGTAACAGTCAGAATTGTTATTGCAATGAGGATTGAATGTCTCAAATTATTAAGAAAAAATTGCATTCAATTAAGAAGTTACATTTAATTAAACAGTAGAGCTCAAGTGTCTCTCAAATTGTCTGTTCTTCAAGGCTTAGATGTGATACTGAATTTTTCTCTTGTTTTTTTTTTTTTTTTCCTTGTAGTATAAATTGAGATTTAGAAAAAAAAATGTTTAATATTTATCTTCCATTTATGCAAAAATCCCACCCTGGCTTATAAAAAGCACATTGGATTGCTGTCTGTTGCCTCACACAAAAGACCAGAAAAAAACATTCCTAAATCAATGCTTATCAGGGAGAAGACAAAAAAATAGTCACATTTTTTCTTGACAAGGAAATACACCTCACCTGTAGTATGTAATACGCAGCACAATGGAATAACTTCCATATAACACTACTCATTTGCTGATGTGTTACAGAACCATATCCATGACACACCAGCAGCTGAAGTTTCTAACTATGGGGGCTAAGAAAGAGTCTGCAACACATCTATAGCCTGGAGACACCTTCTTTTTCAGAAAAATTTTGGACTTACTTGAAAATAAAGGCCTGAAAAATATCATTAGGCAGTTAATTTGTGATTATTGCTCATCAATTGCCTGAAAGTGATTGCCTTCAAGAAATAGCATAGCTTAAACAAGATCTGATTTATTATGCTGTCCAGCAAAATTGCAGCTAGGAAAACGAGCTGTTACTTAACTTTACATGAAATTGTGATTACATTATCTCATTTTAGTAGCTAGATTAAACACACTTTCAGGTTCAAGTTTTATCTGTGGTACATCCACCTGTTAAAATCATTTGCATTCTTAAAGATGAAGGTATCTTAATCCGTTCCACTGAGGACTGTTTCCAACAGAACAGTCTGAACCTGTAAGATATTTTTTCTATCCTTCATGAACAAACTATCTGTTGCAAGCAGAATAAAGAATAATGATATCTTAAAAAATTAGATTCATAAGAAAATGCTTTAATCTTACAGCTACATTTATGATATTTGTCTGAAAATTATGATAAAATTTAGTAAGTGGGATGAAGTTATTCTTACAATGAGGAAATTAAGAGCTATATTTTAGAAGCAGAAGGCAGCTGCTGAGACCAGGAAAATGATGGGCATTTCTAAAGGAAAGCTAAGGAATTGAAGAACGTTTGTTTGCTGTGGACATGACTGACCCGATGAGGGCAGAATGGATAATGGCACATTATATATTAATTGTTTTCTCTTTCTTTATCTCCCCCCTCTCTTTGTTTTTTTCCTCTGTTTTTGTCTTGTTTACAGAGGAGAGTTGTTAGTATTTTCAGTTGTATGGGTTTTTTTTTATTGTGGTAGTGTAATATTTTTGTTTGAAGGGGTTTTTTTGGTCTCTTTGGTTTTTTGTGGGTTTGGGTTGTTTGTTTTCTTTTTAGTTTATTTTTTAAGTTTTGTTTGTTGGTTAGTGGGGCTTTTTAGTGTTTAACTATTCAGTCATGAAAATGAAAGATTGGAATGTCTTCAGTCATCACAAAAAATCAGCAGTTTTCTCCACGTGACTTTTCCACCTCTATTTTGACATTTCAGCCCAAATTTCAGTTTGATTACACTAGCTTGGTTCTTAGCAGCAGGTTCTTCCATGCTCCAGACAGAAGGAGATAAAAGGAGTGGAGTAAAAATATTTCTTCTGCATTTTTAAGTCATTAGGCCATTTCAATCTTGTCTCATATAATGAAGAACTATGGCTAATATACTCCATCCAGCTTTCATGATTCATCTCTAGCACAAGAAACAAAGCCCTCAGTATTATTGCAGGGTTTATGACCAGTGGCAGAAGTAAAAAATCTGAATTTTACTGAGAATATTATCATAAACATGGGTAGAAAGAGGATAAAGAAGAAATAATAAGAATGGTTATGCATCACACAGGATTCTTTCCCCAGGACACAGAGTAGGAAGACTTTCATAGGACTGGTGCATTTTAGCAGTGTCACATACCTTAAAGCTTAGAGCATAGAGTCAAATGAGAAAATTATTTGGTTAATCAGCTAGTAACACAAACATATATGGTCTATATGCATACATAGGAAGAGAAGAACTGGACATCTTCACTGTCAGGTAATTAAATGGTGATGCCATGTGACTATGACATATGACTGAGCAAAACATGAGGAGCAGCAAGGAACTAACACTAGTAGTAAATCTAGATGTTTCCATAGAGATGGAGTAATCTCATCAGAGACATAAATGCAGAGATTAAATAAGTGATAAATAGAAGAGATTTCTTTGTGGAGCAATTAATGGCAAGGGAGAAAGTCTACGTGACCTCAATGTATTTAAAATTAAGATACACACACACACAGAGGGAAAAAAAATTCCAGAAAATCCAACAGTCTAATTTGTAACTTCAAAAATAATATCAACAATGAATGAGAAAAATAATTGAATAATAATTATGAAGAGCTGGTAAGAGATTAAAAATCCTGCCATGACTGTGGACACTCTCAAAATTACTACTTCACCTACATGTGAAAATATTATAAATGAAAATGGACACCAAATGATGAGTAGGCTTCTTGAATAAAAGACAAGCTATAGGACATTCTTATGAGTAAAGTACTTTTAATTTTTTTTAAATGGAAATAATATAAAAATTAACTAAACAATAAAAATAGCACACTTCTTTGCAGGTTAGATATAGAATGATAAAAACCTGACCAAGGAAACATTTTGAAAAACAACTTGGTAAATACAGGAAAAGTACTAAGTAAAGCCTTTTGTATTCAAAAAAGATAAGAACAGAGAAGTATTATTTCTGTTGATGTTCACTACAAAGCTGCTGCAAGAGTTTCCTTCCTGAAATTTTCTTCAAATGATTTAAAATGAAGAAACTAGTGGCAGACGAACATATCACTAGAAGATATTTTAGAGCAGAATAGTAAAACAAATAGTATGAAATTGTGAACTATTCATTCACTACCCAAAAAAGAACTATAAAACATGATCACAAAATTACTAATCCCTAACCTATTACTTATTCAGATTTATTATTGGTAGAATGAAATTTGGTAGATACAATAATTAGTGATTTACAGGACTCAGTTGAACCTGAAAAACTGCAGACTAGTGAGTTAGTGAGGAAAAGTACTACAAACTACTATGAAGAATAAAAGAAGATGAAATATGGATACAAATACTTTTATAACAAAGCAGAGTTAAGATGTGTTTTATAATAAGAACTTTTTTTTCTAAAAAAAATTCTTCAAGGGAGAAAATTATGCTTTGGACCTAAATTATCTCATTATTATGGAACCATAACAGAAGCATCTATTCTAGGGTGAGATGAAAAAGCTTTTCAGACTACAGGATTTGCTTTTCACTGAATATAATTGATGATCTCACAGTTGTCTTGTGCAGGGCTATGAATTCTGATGTTTTATTCTAATTTAATCATACCATAAGCTGCTGAGAAATAAGACTTCTCCAGTAATTTCCATAAATTTCTTTGAGAGATAATATAAAAGTCTAGAATGGCATTTGTCAGTCGACAAATAAATCCCCCCAGCTTTTATGACATTTTTAATATTCAATATATTTATAAATAAATACTGTGGGAAGAGTATAATTAATCAAGCAGCAAATAACAGTGACAAAAATAACCCATGTCTAAGAGTAAAGGCTGACCATAAAGACTTTGTAGAAGGACTTAATTATGGTTGACCTTGCAATACTGTAGAGAGGGAAATAAATTTGCAGTCGGTTGTGCAACTTATGCACATAGGCTAAAACAAACCAAAGTAAGACACAAAGAAATCCTAAATATACCACTTTGTGAAGTGCTCCAAAGAAAATCAATCCACTTTGGAAGGGTTTTCTTTGGCTCAGTTTTGATTGTTTAATGACAATTTGCAGCAGAAATTTTAAGATAATACCAGGAATTATTAATCTCTAGACTATTTGCATCTTAAATGATATGTACAGTTCGGTTTTCTTAATTTAATTATTTGATAGGAATAGAGAATGGCATGGGAAATTGATTAAAAAATTATAATTGAAGTGAATTTAATTTATATGTTGAAAAATTGGAGATTCTTTACTTTGAAAAGGGGATGAATCATGATAAATGTTAATGGTACAAAAAATCACAGTTAATAAGAAGAAGATGAATATACACAGATTATTCATAATGTCTCACAGTGATTAAGAGATGATCAAATTAAAATTTTGGTGCAGGGTCGTACAAAAATAAGCATGTACCTAAGATGTGGAGCTGTGTGCCTTGAGATATTGGTGAATGCCAAAAGCTAAAATAGAGTCAGAAAGGATGATGTGTATTAGAACAAAATTCCACCAAAGGCTATACACAGAGATGAATGGAACAATTTGTCTCTGAGTCATTGTCATGGTAGACCTCATAGCCCAAAATGGGCATATACATGTCCCTGCCTTGCTTAGGCATACTTTCCTGCTCCACCAGAGAGGCAAGTGTGGGAAATAGACACAAAAGAACCTGTAGCCACTGAGTCTGGCCTGTCCAGGGTCCTGTGTGTGAGGTACACACACTTACCTTGTGCCTGCCTAGTGCAAGGCCCGGGCTTTTCCCAAGTTAGGGAAAAGGCGAGCCTGTGGCTTTGCTTAATGTGGTATGGTTTGGCTAACTGCCACTCTGATTGGCTATTCTTGTGTCCAAAGGGCAATTAATCTCAGCCCACATCGATAGAAGGAGATACGCAGGTGAACCAACCTGCTTCTGCTTCCCTGCTTTGCTTCCCTGCTTCGCTTGCCTGCTCTTTGCTGTGCTTTCTCTGCTGTGCCCAGCTGTGCTGCCATTGCACACTGCTTTATTGCCTGCCTGGTAAACTCCACTGCCGCAAGTTACTAGGCAGACCTAGGAGCACATGATCGCCTGTGCGGGCCAGCCTGACATCATGCTGAGATTGCACAACATCTGCCTTCTGCACCTGAAGGTCCTGCGTAGAATTCCTGGACATATATACAGATCATCCAGAAGAAGCCAGGAGAACAAGGCCAGAGATTGTCTGCCTCTTTTCCCCAGAAGCTGGCAAGATTCAAGTCTCAACATCCAACAAAGACAGAGTCCCTTGAAAGCATTTGGACACTATCTGGACTGTGTCTAGCCACTGCAAGGGTAATAATAATTTGTGAGTAAATGCTTAAATGCCTCTTTGTAATTCTCTACTGCTTCTGCCATAGAGCAGAAAGAGCTTGAGCCCATCTACTGGGCAGGCAGCATATTGACTGCAAGTGGCATTTGGCCGTGGGAACCTCTCTTCCAGTTCAATTATTGTTCAGATATTTTGCTGGTTATTACTAGATGCAGATATTATCCACAGAATGTTTTCATGACCGTGTAAGAACTGAAATGTCGGGGGTATGGGGTCTGGCGAGAGGCGAGATCAGGGTACTGACGACTCGAGACAGTAGCTTCTAGGCATCTGTGCATCAGTACATCAGTACAATTTTATTAGGGTAGTGCAATAGCTTTTATAGGCCCCAGAGGGGGCGTCCACAACCAGCCTGGGGCTGGCAGAAGTGGACAGTACAGATTGGCCCCAAGTTATGTGTAAGGCAGAGATAGGTTACCTGTGGTAAACAACCTGTGAGTACCACCCAGGGGGGCTGGGCCAGGGTCAGCCCCCTTGGGGCTGTGTCCGCCCTGGGGGCCGGCAGATTCCACCCCCTGACAGCTGTGCGTGGGTTGCTCATGGGTCTGTTAGCTTAGGCCCCTGGGAATCAGTAAGACTCCAAGGACACTTTCCACCACAGGGCCTGATGTTTACATTCCATACCTCGTTGCAGGAGAAAGCTTCCCACACTGAAATATTATTAAAATTAGTGGTTGGGGATGGCGAGAGTTTCAGAATAGCAATATTAATAAGCAATATTAATTTTGGAAAATGCCATCTCGCATCAATTAATTCTCCTCCCCAACATTAGGTCAATGATTGGACTCAATGATTTTCAGGGTCTTTCCAACTAAAACAATTCTATGACTCTGTGATCTTCAGGCTGCATATAATCAATTATTTATGTTTGAATAGCTCTAAGCATCAAAAGATTTTTTTTTCCCTCAGCTCTTGGGCACTGCCATGGTACAGATTATAATGACAATGAAATTATGATTGTAGTTAAGACAAAAAAGATGATCTGAAATAGGGTCTCCAAATGAATGAGGTTATTTTACTTACACCTCAAATGGGAGCTCCTCAGGAGCTATTAATTTAACAAATGTAGCTTATGATGACCCTCTATGCCGTTATCCATGGTCATGTTTAATAGCCATCTGTTTTGAGGCTCATGTAATCACTGTGTAATATGCAGAGATCTCAAGTGAAAAGAAATCTGTTATTCACTTGATCTACCTTCTTCAAAAGTTCGATGTGAACTTAAAATACGTAGGTCTGGAGACAAATAAATTTTTATATGACAAGAGAGATTTTTGAGCTTTAACTTAAAAAAACACATAGGGCATGATTAAGAAATTAAATGAACAGATGAGAGAGGGTTTACACAGGAGTTGATTTTTAAACTCTCAAACAAAGTAAGAGGATAAAATTAAAGGAAAATACATGTAAAATATATTTAAGCAGTGCTTTTCTTCAGCATACAGAGGAATCAGTGTCACTTACTATGACAGAAGAAAATTATTTTCAAAAGTTAGTAATAAAATGTAATACAAATAACACAAAATTATATTGTTACTAATTAAATATATTTTACATTTCATGATAAGGAATCAAATCTTTATATGTTAATATGAAGGATAGTCAATTAGTTTTCTTTAAGGGAATTGATTATTCCACATATGGTGGTTTAGAGACTCGGAACATAAAATATTGTCATCGTCCCTGGAGGTGTTCAAGAAAAGAGTGGATGAGGCATTTAGTGCTATGGTCTAGATGGCTGGATAGGGCTGGGTGATAGTTGGACTGGATAATCTTGGAGGTCTCTTCCAAACTGTTGATTCTATGATTCTATGACTGCACATGTTTCAATGCTGCTGTGATGTACTAGACTGTAGAGCACAAGTCTTATTCTGTGTTATGGTTTTGACAAAGTCCCAGGACCATAAATGAGTTTGAAATTCATCCAGTCCATGCTGTGCAAACAAAGCCACTCTTAGATGTTACTTGATAAGCAAATTAAAAAATAACAAGTTTGTTGTTGAACAGATGTTGGTGCTTGATTTAAAAAAGGCCTCTGCCATTTTGCAATAGTGCCACATATCATGTGGCCATTGTCTGAGTTGTCAGCCTGACCTTTCTGAGTCAGATCTGGTATTAGGCATTGTCAAAGTAGACAGGTTTTGCAGGCTGAGCTCAGCCCTTAGAGCTAGCAAGACAAATAGTTTTTCCACTGGTATGAGTGCTTTGAGGGTCTGATCTTGTATGATACTATTAAGTGCACAGTTTCTCTATCATTAATCTGAGATACCTGTATTGGCTTCTCCCAAATTTAATGTGGGATTAAAATCACCAGTGAACATAACGTAGGGACACAAAGAGTCACCTATATATCAGTGTACATTCAGAAACAACCTGAACCAGTTTAGAAACCCTCTCCATTCTGGCCTTGTGTTTAGCTTTGCACACCCATAAGACTGTTTTTCCCTGATAGGCTTGCTTGTCCAGCTGCTTGCAAGTTATATAGTCTATTCTGCACCCATATTGCAATATATATATGTTCTAAGAAGTTCCATTCCAGATCTTACTGATTACTTGATTCTTTATTAATTCAGCTGATATGAATAAGGTGAATAAATTAATCATTCCTACATGATTCACATGGTCAAGTGTTTCTGGCAGATCTCTTAGTGATCCATTCAAATAATTGATCAGAACACTGTGAACAGACCTAAACCATTTCACTTAGTCCTTCCACAATATTTGATGAGAAGCTCTCAGAATAAAAGAAACAGAGACATACTAAAATAACTTTACTTGCCTGATTAAGTTCTATAGGAGAGGTAGTCTTGACAATGGTCAGTGGGATTTAAGGTCTCTAAGACTTCTGTAAGAAACTCAGTGAATATATATGAGTATAATGAATATATGAGTATAATGAATAAAGATCATGATTATTTCTTGTTTTGAACATAACTACTGAAACCAGATGAAAGGGGATAATTGATCTTGAAGTCATAGAATCATAGAATCAACCAGAGGCAAATTCCTGTTTTTCACTGTCATCTTAAACAAGCAGCAAAGCTATCAGTCCAGTATAGACTAGTGTGGTCTGTCAGCATCTTTATCGACACAATATATTTGAACAGAGAGATGCTGGAGGCCTCGTCCATAGAGACATTCAAGGCCAAAATTGTTGGTGTCCTGAGCAACCTGATCCTATTAAAGATGTCCATGCTTACTGCAGAGGGGTTGGACATAAAAATCTTTAAAGGTCTCCTGCAACTCAATGCATTCTGAGATTCTAATATTCCCGAATATTTAACAAGCTTTTGGCCAATAACTCCAAAATATTGCCTTGCCCTGGAAAAAGGAACAAATTGTGATGACTTGTATCAAAATAGAAAAAGTATTTCAAACAAGATTTTAGGGAAAAATAATTTTTTATATGGTAACTGTCGTGGAGGGGTACTCTGCCGTCTGTGCCAATTTTGGTGGAGGGGGAGAAATTAATCGGTGCGAGATAATACTCTATAAAAATATATATTTATTAAACTCAATGTTCTGAACTCTCGCCATCCCCAACCACTGTATATTAATATTAAAAGATTCTACACAGTTATGAAAACATTCTAGGATAAATACCTACAGTAACTTATTAATAACTAGCATACTTTGAACTATAAACAGAGAGAGGATCTTCCCCACGGTTTAATTGCCACTCAGGGTCTATATACTATTCGTCCAGCAGAGTGAGCTGGAAGTGTTTCTGCTCTATGACAGAGACAACAGATAATACAGAGGCATTAGAGCATTTACTCACAACTCTTATTAATCAATAATCATTCTCCAGGGGTTACGTCACAGCCTATTACTAGTGTCCAAAACTTCAGGGAATCTCTGCCCGTAGACTTTGAGGCTGGAATCCTCCGCTTGAGGGAAAGGATGAATCTTCCTGCTTCTGGGGAAATGATGGGTCTCTGACCTTGTTCTCCAGGCAAAGGATGCAATCTCTGCCTTATGCTGCTGGCTTCTTCTGGATGCTCTATTCAGGGATTCTTAGTCAGGATCTCTGGTGCAGGAGTAGGATGCCGTGCAGTCCGAGGCATGGTTATCACGTGGCTAGCAGGCCAATTGTGTGCAGATAATCCAGAGTCTGTTTCCCGTAATGCAGAGGCAAAGGGCGCTTACCAGGCAATGGTAGGCCAGCAGACATGCAAGGTGTGCCTGGCTGCTGGGAGACTATGAGCTCCACATATATATAATATGGGCAGCTTAAGTGAGCTCTGCAACTACGTATGCAAGCAGGCAGGGGAGTCCGAGCTGCAAGTGAGCAATGGGAGTCCAAGCAGGGGGCGTCCGAGCATGTTGTTTACCTGTGTACACCTATTTATCGAATGTGGGCTGAGATTAAGGGCCCCTTGGCCACTAGAATCACCAATCAGGTTGGCAGTCAGCCAAACCTTAACATAATAGGCAAATGCACAGTGCCTGGACCTCCCAAATATGCGAATCATATGGGTTTACACCAGGGAGACACAAGCTGGGTGTGTGGGGGCTTACACAACATGTTAACAACCAGGGGTCCTGACAGGCACCAGGCCTATTGTGCCTCTTTTATCCATTTAATCTGTTTACCTCTGGTTTGGGCAGAAAAATATGTCCAGGCAGGGCAAGGCATAAATAAGCCTGTTTTTGGCCTACAGGCCCTCCACAACAGTAACACAGTGCAAAGTTAAACTGGCCAAATTGTTCTAATTGGTGAAATTTGAACTGGTTTGAGTTAATAACATTAATATAAAGCATAAAGTAATTTAAATCATTCAGTATCACATTTAGGGTTCTATATAAAAATGAATTAATTCCCAGCTTTAAGATGGCAGCACCTATTTCTGCATTAAACTGTGGGGCAAAGAAATACTTTTCAGTAGCTGTAGGAAGGTGAATGTCAGAACAATCCTACTTTTTTAAAACAAAGAATAAGTAAAAACTTCAAAAGTTTTCCCAGGGGTATTTCCATCTTATTCTTTCTACAGTTTTTTACCTTTTCTTATTAAGTTATTTTAATTTTCCTTTAATTTTTTTTCTATTGGATAGTATGATAGATTATCTAAATTTTTAATATTTGAGAATTAACATTTTCACAGTATCCCAGTATCATCAAGGTTGGAAGAGACCTCATAGATCATCAAGTCCAACCCTTTACCACAGAGCTCAAGGCTAGACCATGGCACCAAGTGCCACGTCCAATCCTGCCTTGAACAGCTCCAGGGATGGGCAGCTCCACTCCTCCCCTGGCAGCCCATTGCAGTGTTCAATGAGTCTCTCAGTGAAGAACTTTCTCCTCACCTCAAGCCTAAATTTCCCCTGGCGTAGCTTGAGGCTGTGTCCTCTCCTTCTGGTGTTGGCCACTTGAGAGAAGAAAGCAACCTCCTCCTGGGCTACAACCACCCTTCAGGTAGTTGTAGACAGCAATAAGGTCTCTCCTGAGCCTCCTCTTCTCCAGGCTAAACAATCCCAGCTCCGTCAGCCTCTCCTCGTAGGGCTTGTGCTCAAGGGCCTCTCACCAGCCTCGTCGCCCTTCTCTCCGGACATGCTCAAGCATCTCAATGTCCCGCCTAAACTGGGGAGCCCAGAACTGAACACAGGACTCAAGGTGCAGTCTAACCAGTGCAGAGTACAGGGGCAGAATGACTTCCCTGATCCTGCTGACCACACCATTCCTGATGCAGGCCAGGATGCCATTGGCTCTCTTGGCCACCTGGGCACACTATTGGCTCATGTTCAGGTGAGTATTGATCAGCACCCCCAGATCCCTCTCCGTCTGGCTGCTCTCCAGGCACTCCAACCCCAGCCTGTATCTCTGCATGGGGTTGTTGTGGCCAAAGTGCAGCAGCCCTGCACTTGGAGCTGTTGAAACGCCATCCCATTGGACTCTGCTTATCTGTCCAGGGCGGTCAAGGTCCCGCTGCAGAGCCCTTCTGCCCTCCAACCCAGCCACATCTGACCCCAGCTTGGTGTCATCTGCAAACTTGCTGATGACTGACTCCATGCCCTCATCCAGATCATCTATGAAGATGTTAAAGAGGATGGGGCCCAGCACTGATCTTTGAGGGACACCGCTAGTGACCAGCTGCCAGCTGGATGTGGCACCATTCACCACCACTCTCTGGGCTCGGCCCTCCAGCCAGTTCCTAACCCAGCACAGAGTGTTGCTATCCAAGCCATGGGCTGACAGTTTGCAAACCAGCATTTTGCTGTGGGGGACAGTGTCAAAGGCCTTGCTGAAGTCCAGATAGACCACATCCACAGGCCTCCCCACATCCACCAAGCGGGTCACCTGATCATAGAAGGAGATCAGGTTGGAGAGGCAGGATCTGCCCTTCCTAATCCATGTTGCTTGACCTGAGCCCTTTGCCATCCCTCAGGTGCGCAGTTATTGCCCCAAGATAACCTGCTCCATCAGTTTCCCTGGCACTGAGGTCAGGCTGACAGGTCTGTAGTTCCCAGGTTCCTCCATTCGATCCTTCTTGTGGATGGGGATCACCTTGGCCAGTTTCCAGTCTCCTGAGACCTCTCCGGTGAGCCAGGACTGCTGGAAAATGATGGAGAGCAGCTTGGCCAGCTCATCTGCCAGCTCTCTCAGCACCTTTTATCTAGTGCCAGAATTAATTACAAGGCTTTTAGATAAAAAAAAGCAATAGAATGAACAGACAAAAGTCCATTACCTCCAGAATCAAGCAACATTTTTATTAAATATATTTCTTAGAAAACAAACATTAAATTTCAACTTTAAAAAAAAGTATTTAGAAATGAAATTTAAAGTATGCCCTTTTCACTGTGTCTATATGCCTAATAGTGAATTAAGGGGAAAAAAAATCATTTACTATCTCCCAAAGAAAAACTAATTCCTTTAGATCTTGGTGGGGGTCTTTCTGCACTGCCATAATAAGCTGAGATCGGCATGCTGCATAGATTAGAATGTAAGTAGTAATTGTCTCTTGAAACATTTAGAAAAGGAGTGTATGCAGAGTACAGTCAGAGCTGCAAAAGCTTAGTGGAAAAAGAATACCTGCTTTGGAAAAAAATATTTTCCAGATGACCTAACATGGCTTATCTTTTCTAAAATTCTGCAAAATGGCAAAATAAAGCTGCCTCTGGTGTATAGATATTTTAATGCTCACACTAATGGACAGAGTACACATCTACTTTAACAATAAAAACCAAGAGGAGCACCATTCACTCACCCAAAACAACAACAATGACTTCAAGCAAATTAAAAAGAAAAATCAAGGAAGAAGGTTGAAGCCATAGTCTTGGCACACACCTCTCTGTGTCAGGAGCATCTGCTCCCAAATTCACAAATATTCCAACTCTCAAACTCATGTGAAATGAAGTCTTAGGGGAGAATACTGTCATTCTACGTGACTTCCTTGGAGTACAAATTTTACCTCAGCAGTGCTAAAGTGAGTGCTATACTGCTCCATTGCTTCCAGTAAATGAGCTTTAATATTTGCAAAGATACAGAGACTGTTCTGCCAGTAATGCAAGCAGATTAATACATTTCTATAGAACAAAAACTGCATGACGCTGTGCTTTCTCATTCCTTCTTCCGAAGTAGTAATTTTGCAGCAATTAGAATAAATACGATTTTGTCATTTCAAGTTTGCTTTTCCTTTACTTCTTATACTCTAAAAACCCTGCCATCCAAAAGCCTTTCAGAAAATAAAATCTCAGATACAAACTCCCTCTTCAAATATACCAAAGTTGATTTGCTACATATGCTAAGCATAGGAAAAGAAAATGCCAAGGAGAGGAAACAAAATTACTAAGTTATTCTCTTAGGACTGCTGTTCAAGACCTTAATCTCTTACACTTATGGACTCACACAGAGCTTCCATGTGACATATTCAAAATTTTAAATCATGGCAATAAACAATTTCACCTGTTATCAAATCTGACATTAAAAAAAAAAAAAAATTCATTTTTACATACTATAGTAAGATTCCTGGGTGTATATAAAGCAGTATGACATATATGAACTATTATGACTTATTAAGATTACGGTGCCTCTGGCAATGATTGGCAAATGCACCTTGAATTTTAAATAATAGACATTTGAGCAATAACCAAAGAAGAAGAGACGGAAAAAAATGCATACGTGTAATTATTTGAATAATCTTATTGTGCTAAAGGGATTTTTTTTATCCCTCCAGTTTCACCATTCTGCTTTACATACATAAATATATCAAAAATTATTCACTGTCTGTACTACTGTGAAAATTTAGAAGAAAAAAAAATCGCCAACTAGTTATGTATGAATACAATAGTAATGAGTTCAGGACAGAATTAAAAAGCATAGAAAAGTTGATAATTTTTCTTGGTTTTGTTCTGTTTTCAATTTTTTTCCTATTAAAGAGCTATAAACTGAAAAGTTTTTTAAAAAGCAAACACCAATAAAACTCACCAGGTAAACCAATTCCAAAAAGTGAATTAAAGACCAAGAGGAATTAAGTAAGGATCTTATATGCTCAGGCACAAAATGTATCCAGAACAATCTCTTTATCTATTACCTGACTATAAAGAAGCTTAAGCTACCTAGGAAGCTTCCCACTTTACCACAATATTCTCTTGGTATCAGCAGTGCTGCACTGTGTTAAGACTTGATGGACCTGCTCAATCCCCAGCCCTTTGGTTTCAAAAAATAGGCAGAATAATATTTACATGACATAATTACAGTTAACTGTGAAAAGTAGCTGCCACTTGATTGAGCCAGCTGAAGGTCAGCCTGCAGTGTTTCCTTTACTTTATAGATGAAGACAGCTGGCATTTCAATTGTTCAGTCTATGACAACTTCACATGGCACTTTTTTAAGCAGATGAGATAACCTAAAAATGTCTTTTCCTCTCCACTGCCTTTAAAAGCACTCTGTCATGATTAGCATAGATGCCACTGTCTAAACCTGTTGCAGGTGATGAACACAGCTTATACTGTAAATGCTAACAGGCAGCAGGTAATTGGGAATTTGTGTGTATGGGTGAATGTCTAAAACTGAGCTTTTCTATTTTCAAGTAGAAACTTGTTACCTGGTAGCTGCAACCAGTGTGGACACTTGAACTGAACAAAAGAGACACATCCAGAATCCTACAATTAATAGAGGGACATGAGAGTCACTAATTAGGAAGCTAACTATGTGCACATACACTGTTTAGGTGAGAAAAGTCGGAATTTGTCTTTCTGGAAAGGAAGTTGTTGTTCAAACTAAAGGCTCCTGAGGAGTGATTTTTGAAAGCAAAAATGTGTCTGAAAAGAAAGCAGTGAATATCGTGACTGGAAGAAAGGTACTGGAAGTGTGAGATGATCCTGAAGATCAAAGACCTGAGTGGAGTTGAATGCTGGAAGATGTCCAGGAGGTGGCTGCAAGCAGTTGTGCGGCACAAACTGCCACTATTTTCTGCCTAACCTTTCTGGAAAGGAAACAGCTCTCTGTGGGAGGGGGAAATAGAGATCTAGTGAACATACAGCTTTGTAGAGCAAATGAGTGAGTGTATGAGACATTCAAACAGGGCAAAAGGTCTAGTATTAAAGCCGCTTGGATAAATCCAAGTATTCAGCTTGACTGCAGGTTATTATTTATCTCACTTATGATGAAACCCTACATGCCTGAACTTGGGCAAGGTAAATTCTGTGTTGGCCGGTCATGAAAAGTAATTGTAAACAGGCTGGTTTTGTTATACAGCCACAAAAGCAGGACATTGCAAATAATGTAATAGGCATGGACTTCTCTATGATACTGAGCAGCCACATCTTAGTACACCCCTCAGTCTGACAGTGCTATTTCCTGTCAGCAAACACGAGCTGCTCTGCAGCTGAGTGTAGAAACACCTATACTTGTTTCTCAAGCTCATGAAAGCTGCCATCACACAACAAAGAATGCAGCCTTGCTGGTGACAGGAATCAACAAAGTGAAACTTCATGACAAATATTCAGAGGAAGGATCTGTATTCCCAGTTGTAAGCTGGGGGTTTCATCCAGAAACTACATAATGTGTGCAAATAATATTGTAGGAGCAGACAGATCTCATAGACAGATTAACTAGCTCATCTTTTCTTGTCAGAATCCAAAGAACTGTAGTCCAGAGGATTAACAAATTACCTCAAATGCTTAAGTGGAATTCAAGTGCTGAAACTGTCAGTTATGTCAGTATTCCTTTTCTGTCTTATTTGCTGCTTCATTCCAATCCAATTAATATATTTCATTTTTTACATGTTCAATATTTACATTTCCTTCATACCTGAAATTCCGTTTATGAGGCTGCCAAGGTATGCTTCAGTTTGGACAATTTTTAATTGCTCCATGTCTAAGCCATGTTAATACCCAGTGCCTACTTAGAAATGAGTCAATCTTTGCAACATTTAATGAGCCTATCCTTGTGGATAGTCTCAGAATATTTTGCACACATTACAGTCTGTATAATGCACAATTACAGTGAATTCTGCTATCTACTTAAGAAGTTCTTGAGTTGATGATTTTGTAATGACCATTAGAACCTGTTTTTTTTTGAAGATTTGGCTGATAAGGCTCTGGGTACACTGGTAACCTGAGGAGGTGTTCTCAAGTGCTATGAGGCTAAACTCTGGCTCAGGGTTATGTTTTCAGTTGAGACTCTCACCTTGGTCCTCTCAGAGTTCCAGTTCTTGCCATCCTGCAGCCATGTGCCTATTCACAAGTCCCGGTGAGCCACAGCAACGCAGGCTAACATCTCACTCCGGGAACCAAGGGAGATGAACAATGCCCTGCACTAGGGGCTACATTTAATACAAAAGAATTCCATCTGACTCCAATCTAAACCACAGAAATGAAGATCAGAAATTCACATTTGAGGTTGAGTTTGTCTCATTTTTGGCTGTAAGTAAACTTAAAATTTCAAGTAGATTTCCAAGCTTGCTTTATCCTAACTTCATAGTTTCAATATGCTCTATATTCCATTTTAACTCCAGATAAATTATTTTTCATGTGCTTATTTACTTATTTACTTTCTTATTATCTATGCACACTTCCCCCCCCACCGTGTGTAATAGCACAGCTTAATTTAATATTGTATTACTTCTTAGGAAAAGTTTACTGGATCTAGTATCTAGTAGAGTGTATTGTCCAAACCAGAGAAAGAGTAAGATTTCCATTAGACTTTTCTAGTAACCAGGGAGTTTGCCTAGGTTAATAATTGTAAATGCTTGGATAAATGTTCTGTTCACTGAACTGAGTTAAATGGGTGTTCATGCAGGAGACATTGTCCTTAATAGCCAGTGGAGAAAATTTAGGGTTGTCCTGGAGTCCTGTACCCCTAAATTCCTCTCCTGCCTGGACTTCAGGGGGAAAGGGGAAAAGCCGCCTGGTTTCCCTCCCCCCTCGCCTGCCCTGCAGCCGTGAAGGGGGGGAGGACTGCCCCGTGAGTTCCCGCGCTGGAGCCAGGCTGGGATTGGCTGTGCGCTTTTGCGCCTAAGGTGTGGTAACTGTGGCCCTTTGTCTAGCGAAGGTTATAAATATTGGGGGTCTTCCCGCCTTTGGGGTTCCTGCTTTGGAGTTTTGCCTGTGCCTGGACGTATGTGTCTGCGGGAGCCTACACACTCTCCTCGTCTTGACTGCAGAGACCTTCAAAGGATTTGCTTTCCTATTGACACCTTTGTGTGCCTAACGACCCTTAACGACCTCTTAACGATTCACCTGCAGCCGCTGGAAAGGAAGAGGAAGAGAGACCGCACGAGTCAGCCTGAGTGAGTTATTTGGCTTAGTTTAATTTAGTAAGAAACCGCTATTAATTAATAGCTAAAGCCTT
This sequence comes from Pogoniulus pusillus, assembly GCF_015220805.1. NCBI lineage: Eukaryota > Metazoa > Chordata > Aves > Piciformes > Lybiidae > Pogoniulus > Pogoniulus pusillus. Next base: position 24,324,297 of record NC_087267.1, on the reverse strand, counting down.
TTCCAACTTCTGACTTCCAAAATAGTCAGATTATTGACGGTATCCTTGTAGTTTAATTCTCAAGCGACTGAATCTGCTTATTAAACTAAATTAATCTTTGTATATATAGTCGTGGGGGCGGGTTTTGGGAAAATAAAAAATTAACTATTTTTGATAAATTCCCAACTCGGCCACGTATTAATTCCTGCTCTCCGCAACAAGGATACCTCAAGTAGTCCTTCCCATGAATTACTTTCTCTTGAGTATGAAGGAATTCTGTTAAAATCAACCTCCTTCCAGTCTGTTTTGTTTCTGTTGAAACTAATTTCATAAAATACTTAGCCATTCCCAGGGTAACATGAAAGGGCTGCCTTGAACATCTAAATCTTTCCCTCAGCGAATTGTTTATATGAAGTGGAACAGCTACAAGAGAATTCACAATAAAATGAACATCAGAATTCTATGCCTGTTGGCACAGAAGAGTCTTGGGATCTTGTCAGAGATTATGGATCAGACACAATGAGAACATGAACATGATGAGTGAAAAACAATGACAAATCTTTGTATTTATAGTGATGAGGTGATAGATGACAATCATTACTGAGAAATGAGATATCTGGATTGTAACAGCTCTATGAAAACATCAAGTTGGTGCAGCAGCAGTCAGTAGAGCAAATGTAATTCTAGGACTTGTTATGAAAGAAGTTAAAAACAAAATCTAAAATGTCACCGACCCTTTTTTGTAGGAATCCATGGTATGTGTACATGTGAATATTGTGTACAACTCTTACTGGTGAAAATGTTATAGTATAACTGGAAAATTTCTAGAGATGTATGACAAAAATGTTTGAAAACATCAAAAGGTAGAAAGAATTGTTTAACAGATTATAGCTTTCCAGCCCATATAAGAGACAAATGAAGGGTTATATAAAGATGTATAAAGTCATATATGTCCTGAAAAAACTGCATAGGAGAGGATATTATAAAAGCTAAAGAACTCCCCAAAAGGGGAAAAAGTAGTATATAAGCAATTGTTTCACTCAGTGTATATCCTTGGTACAGAATAGTGTTGATGCTTAAAAAAACCAAAACTCAAACAACTGAAGATTATTAAAAACAGATTTTCACCTTGTTCAGAGTAGGCTTAGCCATGTCCTGATACTGAGCATGACACACCACTGGAAGCTGCAGGAGACTGTAGTACAACTGTGGTACAACCCTGTGTTTTCCTCTTCTTTTCAATGTATCACAGAAGTCCCTTTCAACGTCCAGGTTGTGATTTTCATATTTTCTCCAGTTTTCGATGATAGAAACTGAGGCTCAGAGAAAGATGGTGAATTCTCCAAGGTAACATGCTCAAGATAGGGAAAAGAAATAACTGTCTCCTGGCTGTCATCTTTGACCTCATCCCTGAGATACAAAGCAAGCCTTGCCTGTTTAATGGATCTCTAAAACATTACTATACACATTCAGTTAAAAAACCCAGAGAATAATGTTGATAATACACTAATATTTGAGCTGCTACTGAGCTGTACTCACACCAAGTCAAAGACTATTCAACTTCTCATACTGCCCTGCCAGCAAGAAGACTGCACAAGAAGCCAAGAGGGGCCACAACCAGGGCAGCTGACCATAACTGGCCAAAGGGACATTTCATACAATATACCATACGTCACCATAAAACTGGGTGGAATTGACTGGGGGATGGTAGCCTGCTGCTCAGGGACTGCCTGGACATTAATTGGCAGCTGCTGGGGCAACCACCTTGTATATCACTTGGTTTTTATATTCTTTTACCATCATTATTATTCCCCCTCTTTTTCTGTCCTATTAAACTGTCATTATCTCAACCCACCTGTTTTACCTTTCTTCCAATTCTCTCCGCTACCCCATGAGGGGAACGAATGAGCAGCTGTTTTGTTTAGCTGCTTGCTGGGTTAAACCACTGCAGTGTAATAATATAGATCTTAGAATAAAATGCAATGCAGAGGGGAGAAAGTCTGACAGCAGGCATTGTGTTTCATACTGTGCCTTGGAGTGCATGTGTGTTCTGCACACAGACACTGCCACGTATTTCTCTCTGTTTGATTAGGCTCAGTTGGATGCAGTATTCTTGATCAAGGCACAATAAGAAGAAACACTATTTTATCTTCCTGGGGGAGGATAAAATTGTCCCCTTTATTCCTTTTCTTTCCTTTGCAACAGGTTCCTAGATGGGTTGAACAAATCCAAAGGTTTTGCTTCCCTACTGTCTTGAGATATCAGGGGCACATGGGTATTTACCTCAGCATATTGGCTATGAAAAACCAGTCATAATGTTTCAAGAAGATTCTTATCTGAATGGAATGATTTCACATAGCTCTAAGTGGGAGAAAAAAGCATTCTCATCTAAACCAATGTGAAAATAATGATTACTTATACATAATCAAAACCTTATTTTATTTATATTTTAAAATTAATTTTTATTTTGTGTAAGAATATTCAACTCATTCACAAACAAGAATGCTTTTCTTCTGCTTCCACGTTTTACCAGTCAATTTAGAACCATGGGCAACTGTTTGTTCAGTGTAAAGCAGTTCTGGCTTTCTGGCTAAAACACCTCAACAACACTTGGTGACATCTTCAATAGAATTAGTAACAGACTTTTAGGAGGAGGTTTTGTTCAAGCCCTGGTTTTGTATACCATGGAGTTGCACAGGAGTTTTTTCTCAGATATGAGAAAAAAATCAAAGACCACAGTTGTGATGAAAATAGTTTATTACTGCTTATGACTGTTTACTAGTATCTGATTATTAACAAAATATGTATGCTTATTAGTGAGATATATATTATTATTAGGGAAATATGTAGCTTAGACAAAATAGAATCTTTATTGGGGATAAAATGTCACAAGAATGTATTCAGCTTTCCTCATTTTAGAGGAAGATACTGAAAGCCTTGAAGTCAGATGTCCAGCCTTGCGAGGGGGAGTGCATTCAAAGCCAGATAGATAAAAACACTCTGTAGCCAGGCTGTGAGGTGAATAAATAGGAGGATGAAGTCAGATATTTACACCTTTGAGGTCATGTAAACTTCTTTATTCAACAATATAAAATTTTCTACCCTTTTGCAACTGCTTTCGAGACTTCAACTATGAGTGGACACATTGCATAGGACATCATGGTTGCTAGGAAAAGTTCCCCAAATCCTTGCTGTAACTGAGGCTCCCTAAGTGACTGCTGATCTGGATGGTGGTAAAGAATTAGGATAATTGGTGATGTATCTTTCTTAATCACTATAGCTAACTGTAGATAGTTAGGTGTCGTGGATGCGGTATTCTGTGACCTACGCCAATTAGGCAGAGGAGAGAAATTAATTAATGTGAGAGAATATTTTTAAATATATACATATTTATTAACTTCCAATATTTCAACTCTCGCCACCCCCAATCACTGAACTTTAATATTAAATTGTTCTTTACATGGTTATGAAGACATTATGGGAATAAATGTCTACAGAAACTTATTAATAACTAGCAAACATTCAAACTATTAAGAGAGAGAGAGTTTTCCCTGCGGCTTAATGCTGCTTGGGGTCTTATACTATTTGCCCAGCAAAGCTGAGCTGAAAGCTGCTCTCTGCTTTATGGCAGAGGTAATAGAAATTACAGAGGCATTTCAAGTATTTACTCACAATTCAGATTAATAAGAAATCACCCTCCAGGCTATGTCACAGCCTATTGCAAGTGTCCAATTCTTCAAGATCTCTGCCTGTGGACTTTAACCCTGGAATTCTCCAGTTTCAGGGGGAATAAGAGTCTCTGACCTTGCTGCTGATTTCCGCTGGCAGCTCTCTCCAAGAGTATGCAGGTAGGCTCTCCAGGTGCAGAGGAAGGATTCTGTGCAGTCTGAGCACGGGTCTAAGGCTGGCTCCTCAGGCTGATCAAATGCAGACAAGTGTGTCTGCTCCTGGCAACTTGTGGCAGTGGCACACACCAGATAATCATATAAAGGCAGGCATAAAGCTGCAAGGAAGTACGCACACAGGCAGGCAGGGAAGCATGTGGTGGAGCCGCAAGTAATGTGGGGAAAGCTGCACGTGAGACTATGCACCCCTATTTATTAAATGTGGGCCGAGAATTAATGATCTCATTGGCCACTCGAATGATCAATCAGGTTGGCAGTCAGCCAAATCTTACCATACTATTCTTTTGATGTCATTAGTACATGCTATTGTGTGTTTCAACTGCTAAAGATATTTGACCTGTTCCTGGACTTTTCAGTTCTAAATTTTGTAGCCCTCGAGAATAGATGTTTGCTTTCTATCATGTAAAATATATCATAATTCTGCTCTCTTTTCTAAAAGCTCATCCA